>NC_050075.1:76660989-76993489 GCF_009764565.3 Dermochelys coriacea | reverse complement strand
AAGCAAAATCCGTATGCTATGTGGCACAAGAGTGATTTTCTTTTCCTTCAAAGGTCATGTTTTAAGTAAACAAACAGCAAACTCTACTTTAATCAAAATCCACCCATCCAAGGAAGATTTTTCACTTTAAGGAAAACAATCCCTATTTACAATTCTAGAATCATGCAATCAGAAATATAGGGCTGGAAGGGACCTTCAGAGATCTAGTCCAGTGCCCCATGCTAAGGCAGGACCAACTATACCTAAACCATCCCTGACAGGTGTTTGTCCAGGTGTTCTTAAAATTCTCCGCTGATGGGGATTTCACAACCTCCCTTGCTAACCGATTCCAGGACTTCATAGAATATCAGGGTTGGAAGGAACCTCAGGAGGTCATCTAGTCCAACCCCCTGCTCAAAGCAGGACCAGTCCCCAACTAAATAATCCCAGCCAGGGCTTTGTCAAGCCTGGCCTTAAAAGGAAGGAGATTCCACCACCTCCCTAGGTAGCCCATTCCAGTGCTTCACCATTCTCCTAGTGAAAAAGTTTTTTCCTAATATCCAACCTAAACCTCCCCCACAGCATCTTGAGACCATTACTCCTTGTTCTGTCACCTGCTACCACTGAGAACAGTCTAGATCCATCCTCTTTAGAACCCCCTTTCAGGTAGTTGAAAGCAGCTATCAAATCCCCCCTCATTCTTCTCTTCCACAGACTAAACAATCCCAGTTCCCTCAGCCTCTCCTCATAAGTCATATGCTCCCGCCCCCTAATAATTTTTGTTGCCCTCTGCTGGACTCTAATTTTTCCACATCCTTCTTGTAGTGTGGGACCCAAAACTGGACACAGTACTCCAGATGAGGCCTCACCAATGCCAAATAGTGGGGAATGATCACATCCCTCGATCTGCTGGCAATACTCCTACTTATACAGCCCAAAATGCCGTTAGCCTTCTTGGCAACAAGGGCACACTGTTGACTCATATCCAGCTCCTTGTCCACTGTAACCCCTAGGTCCTTTTCTGTAGAACTGCTGCCTAGCCACTCGGTCCCTAGTCTGTAGCGGTGCATGGGATTCTTCTGTCCTAAGTGCAGGACTCTGCACTTGTCCTTGTTGAACCTCATCACACTTTCCCTGATCATCTTCTTGTTGCTAACATACCTGTAGAAACCCTTCTTGTTACTCTTAACATCCCTTACTAGCTGCAACTCCAAGTGTGATTGGGCCTTCCTGACTTCACTCCTGCATGCCTGCACAATATTTTTATACTCCTCCCTGGTCATTTGTCCAATCTTCCACTTCTTGTAAGCTTCTTTTTTGTGTTTACGATCAGCAAGGATTTCACTGTTAAGCCAAGCTGGTTGCCTGCCACATTTACTAGTCTTTCTACACATCGGGCTGGTTTGTTCCTGTAACCTCAATAAGGATTCTTTAAAATACAGCCAGCTCTTTTAGACTCCTTTCCCCCTCATGTTATTCTCCCAAGGGATCCTGCTCATCAGTTCTCTGAGGGAGTCAAAGTCTACTTTTCTGAAGTCCAGGGTCCGTATTCTGCTGCTCTCCTTTCTTCCCTGTGTCAGGATTCTGAACTCAACCATCTCATGGTCACTGCCTCCCAGGTTCCCATCTACTTTTGCTTCCCCTACTAATTCTTCCCTGTTTGTAAGCAGCTGGTAAAGAAGAGCTCTGCCCCAGTTGGTTCCTCCAGCACTTGCACCAGGAAATTGTCCCCTACGCTTTCCAAAAACTTCCTGGATTGTCTGTGCACCGCTGTATTGCTCTCCCAGCAGATATTGGAGTGACTGAAGTCCCCATGAAAACCAGGGCCTGTGATCTCATAACTTCTGTTAGTTGCCTGAAGAAAGTCTTGTCCACTTCATCCAGGGCCGGTGCAAGGATGTTTCGTGCCCTAGGCGAAACTTCCACCTTGTGCCCTCCCCATCTCCCTCCCCATCAGCCCAGGGAGCCATGCGGCAGCTCTTCCCCCCTGCCCCGCGAGCCCGGGGAGCCGTGCGGCAGCTCCCCCCCTCCCCCCCCCCCCATCGGCACGGGGAGCTGTATGGCAGCTCCCCATCCCAGCTCACCTCTGTTTTGCTTCCTCCCTGAGCACGCTGCCGCCGTTCCGCTACTCCTGCCTCCTGGTTGGTGCCACAAGCCTGGGAGGGAGAGAAGCAGAGTGGGGCAGCAGGCTCAGGGGAGGAGGCAGAGCAGAGGTGAGCTGGGATGGGGAGTGGTTCCCCTGCGCGCCGCCCTCCCCACGTTACTTGTTGCAGGCGGCCCTCCCCATGCCCCCCGCCCCAGCTCACCTCCGCTCCACCACCTGCCCAGAGCGTGCTTTTGGCCGCTCCCAACCACTTGGCGCCCTAGGCGGCCGCCTAGTTTCCTAGTGGTTGCACCGACCCTGACCTCATCCCCCTGGTCTGGTGGTCTATAGCAGACTCCCACCATGACATCACCCTTGTGCTCACACTTCTAAACTTAATCCAGAGACTATCAGGTTTTTCCTGCAGTTTCATACTGGAGCTCTGAGCGGTCATCCTGCTCTCTTACATACAATGCAACTCCCCAATGTTTTCTGCCCTGCCTGTCCTTCCTGAACAGTTTATATCCATCCATGACAATACTCCAGTCATGTGAGTTATCCCACCAAGTCTCTGTTGTTCCAGTCAAATCATAATTCCTTGACTGTGCCAGGACTTCCAGTTTTCCCAGCTTGTTTCCCAGGCTTCTTGCATTTATGTATAGGCACTTCAGATAACTTGCTGATTGTCCTGCTTTCTCAGTATGAGGCAGGAGTCCTCCCCTCTTGCGCTCTCCTGCTCGTGCTTCCTTCTGGTATCCCACTTCCCCACTTACCTCAGGGCTTTGGTCTCCTTCCCCCCGTGAACCTAGTTTAAAGCCCTCCTCACTAGGTTAGCCAGCCTGCTTGCGAAGATGCTCTTCCCTCTCTTTGTTAGGTGGAGCCCGTCTCTGCCTAGCAATCCTTTTTCTTGGAATACTATCAGTTGGTCAAAAAATCCAAAGCCTTTTCTCTGACACCACCTGTGTAGCCATTCATTGACTTCCATGATTCGACAGTCTCTACCTGGGCCTTTTCCTTCTATAGGGAGGATGGACGAGAATACCACTTGTGCCTCAAACACTTTTATCCTTCTTCCCAGAGTCACATAGTCTGCAGTGATCCACTCAAGGTCATTCTTGGCAGTATCACTGGTGCCCACGTGGAGAAGCAGGAAGGGGTAGCGATCCGAGGGCTTGATGAGTCTTGACAGTCTGTCCATCACATCATGAATTGTAGCTCCTGGCAAGAAGCACACTTCTTGGTTTTCCTGGTTGGGATGGCAGATAGATGACTCAGTCCCCCTTAGGAGGGAGTCCCCATCACCACCACCCGCCTCCTTCTGTTGGGAGTGGTGGTCGTGGAACCCCCATCCCTAGAACAGTGCATCTCATGCCTTCCAATCGGTGGAGTCTCCTTCTGCTCCCTTCCCTCGGATGTATCATCCGGTCCACTGTCCGCATTAGTACCTGTGAAGAGAACATGAAAACGGTTGCTCACCTGTATCTGCATTGCTGGTACATGGATGCTCTTCTTTCTTCTTCTGGAGGTCACATGCTCTCAAGTTTCTTCACTGTCCTTCTGTCCCCGCTGCGCAGCCTGCTCTGATTCTTCAGAATGTTGTGCCCGCAGAAGCATATCCTGACTTCTGTCCAGGAAATCTTCATTTTCTCTTATGCAACGCAGGGTTGATACTTGTTTCTCTAGACCTTGAACCTTCTCTTCCAGTATGGAGACCAGCTTGCACTTTGTACGGACAAAGTCGCTTCTGTGCTGGGGAAGAAAGACAAACATGGCACATCCTGTGCAGGTCACAACAGCTGAACGCACACCATCCATATTACCTTCCTTCTAAGAACTTACTCAGGTGTTGTAGTAGTTACTCAGAGAAGCCTGCAAGATGAATGGCCTCAGTGGGCTCTCCCCAGGTGAACTCCCTCTGTTTGCTGCTCAGCTGGTTCGCAACTGGCTGCTTTTTTATAACAATCAGTCCCACCTGGAACAAAGCACTCCCAATTCAGACATTTCAAACAATCAAGCACATGGTCAAACTGCCAAAATGACCCTGCAACAGACACTCAGCAACTCACCAACACAGGCCTCCAATGTAGCACTTAGCGTATCTCCTCTCGGACAGATCCCAGTCAAACTCCCTCTGTTAGCCTCGCTGCTGTTAGACTTACCTATCCTTATTCCTTGAAAGTTTTTCCTAGTATCTAACTTAACTCTCCCTTGCTGCAGATTAAGCCTGTTACTTTTTGTCCTACCTTCAGTAGTATGATGGGGTGTCTACCCTACACAAGGCCTGAATAGTAGAAAGACCAATTAACTCCATGACAGGCTGCACCTGGAGGAAAGTCAGGGCCTATAAACTAACTGATGATGAAGCACAGATGGGCAGGGGCAGGATGAGCTGGTATAAAACCAGGAAAGGGAGAGCAAGAAGAGGCTTGCAGGAAGGAACACTGCAGTCACGACTAGAGAGAAGAGCCGAGGAGGATTCCTAGTGGTAAGTAAGCCCTGGAATCCTGCCTGGGAGTACAGACTCTGGCAAGAGCCCAAGAAAGGGTGAAGTAGCCACAGGGAAGGGAGGAGGTTCCAGTGGTAACCCCAGGGCTAGCTAGACGACAGAGGAAGGAAGGTAGGAAAGAGCCCAGGGAAACAGTGACAGGGTCTGGGATTGCTTAGACCGTAGTTGCTGGACTTAAGGTTCCAGGACTGGTTCGCTTACTGGCACTTAGGAAGTGGCACAGATTGTTCAGTGGGACTTTATTACCACAGAAGGGGTAAACTGTAGATACCTGACTGGAGGGCCAAGTCAGGAAGAGGGTGTACTCTTGAGTCCAGAGAAAGACCACAGGGTGAGCAACTGAAGGAGAGAGCATCAGACCAGTCAAGAGCTAATCCCTGGATGGCTACATACCGCACTCCTGTTCATAAACACCAGAATAATTAGCCTTTTTTGCAACAGCATCACACTCGTTGACTCGTATGCAATTTGTGACCTGTACATCCCCAAGATCCTTTTCTGCAGTACTACTGCCTAGACAGTTATTTTGTAGTTATGTATGTGAGTTTTCATTCCGAAGTGTTCTACTTTGTGCTTTTCTTTATTGAATTCTATCTTGTTGATTTCAGATTGATTCTCCAATTTGTAAAGGACACTTTTTGAATATTAATCCTGTCCTCCAGAGTGCTTGCAACCACTCCTAGCATGGTGTCCTCTATAGATTTTATAGGCATACTCTCCATTCCATTGTGGAAGTCATTAATGAAAATATTGACTAGTACCAGACCCAGGACAGAACCCTGTTGGGCCCCACTAGATACCCCCTCCGTGGTTGTTAACAAACCATTGATAGCTATTCTGAGTACAGTTTTTCCAACCAGTTGTGCATCCACCTTATAGTTATTTCATCTATTTCCCTAGTTCATTATGAGAATGTCATGTGGGACTGTGTTAAAAGTATTACTAGAATCAAGATATATCACTGCTGCTTCTTCCTTTCTATACACTGTCAAAAGAGGAAATTAAGTTTTGTTTGGCATTATTTGTTCTTGACAAATCCATGTTAGCTATTACTTACCACTTTATTATCCTCTGAGTGCTTCAATCATTTGTTCCAGTATCTTTCTAGGTATCAAAGTCAGGCTCACTGGTCTGTAATTTTCCAGGTCCTCTTTTGAAAGATAGATGCTATGTTTGCCTCCCCAGTCCTCTGGGACCTCACTCATCCGCTGTGAGTTCTCAAAGATAATTACTAATGGTTCAAAGATAGATTTGCCTAGTTCCTTACCCTAAGAGGAATTTAATCAGGCTCTGCTGACTTGAATATATCTAACTTTTCTAAATATTCTTTGACCTGTTCTTTCCCTGTTCTGGCTTGCATTTCTTTCCTTTTGTTTTTAATAATTACTTGTGTTGAGTATCAGGTCTCCATTAACCTTTTTAGTGAAGAATGAAGCAAACTAGACATTAAACACCTCAGACATCCACCTTGATTGTATTGGCCTCATTAGCACTACAAAAGTAATTTTCCCTCTTTTGATATTCACCCCTTCTTGTCAACTGTTGAGAATAGGCCACTTCCACCTTAATTGAATTGGCCTTATTAGCACTGATTCCGCACTTGGTAAGGTAACTCATCTTTTCATGTGTTTTTATATACTGCTTATTGTATTTTTCACTCCATGAATGTGATGAAGTAGGTTTTAGCCCACAAAAGCTTATGCCCAAATAAATTTGTTCATCTCTAAGGTGCCACACGGACGACTCGTTGTTTTTGCTGATACAGACTAACACAGCTACCACTCTGAAATCCGATTTCTTGGTCTGTCTGTTATTAGCTCTACTTCCTTGCTAAGCAGTGGACCTAAACTTTCCTTCATCCTTCTCTTGATCCTTAAATGCTTATAGAAACTGTTCTTATTACCTTTTAATGTCCCTTGCTAGGTGTAATTTCATTTTGTGCCTTAGCCTTTCTGATTTTATACCTAGATATTTGCAGTTTTCTTTTGTTTTCATCCTTAGAAATTTGTCGGTTTCCACTTTTTGTAGGATTCTTTGATTTTCAATAGCTTCTGATTTTCTGTTTTCCCACATTCTCCTTTTTTGACTACCTAATCTAGTCATTTATGGCACACTTCCCAGACATTCGTGAGCACTTACTATATTAGTAGATTAATTATCCATCCATAGAATACATGAGTCACACAAGGAGACTCATAAATTCTCATAGCTCTGACACCATCCTACTTCTGTCACCCACATTCCTTCTTTCCTTTCTTCCTGTCATTGGGATACTTGGAGTGTTCTTTTTATAAACTATGTAAAATAGCCAAAACACCTCTGATACTGACTATGAAGATTTTCATAGTCAATATCCCATGCAGACAAAGAACCCAAGAAGATCAGCTTTACAAGGATTTGAGGAAAATGATGCCTGACAAATGAGGAATCAAAGAAAATGGGGGTATCAAAAATCTATGCATTTCAGACTCACTCATACTCCTGTTATAGGTTTTGTAAAATGCCCATTGGCTTCTATGGGGAAAAATTAGATTTAATTAAATGCTGGATGTCAGCAAAGCCTTGTCAAAGCTGAGCTTTCCACTAGTACTCCTGCTAGTCCATCATTAGAGCACTTCGGAAAATATTTCTGCAAAATTCTTCAGGTACAGTCTGACAAGGCTTAACAGTTCAGGGGAGATGCCTTTAGCCCATTAATCCAATGAGGCAATAAAAGGTAACATGATAAATCTATTTATCCCATAGCAATGGAATTTATCATATGACTATTAGCTCCACATATGTATATATTCAATCCAGGAATTAATATTGTCCATCCTATGCCTTGCACTAGGATAACTTAAATTGTGTGGTGGGGGGGTAAATGGTTTCTGACTGAAGCTGCTCAGAGACTTCCAAAGAATAAGTGCTGGGAGGTGAATTAGTGCAAAGGCCTGATCCTTCACGACTGAAGTCAGTGGGAGTTCTGCTATTGACTTCAGTGGAAGCAGGTTTAGACCACAAATGAGGCGGCCAAAGGAGTACAATAAATGCAGTGTGTGACATGAATATCAGTTCAATACATGTGATGTGTGGGATACAGATTACTCTATACAAACATATCTATATAAACCTAAAGTTTGAGAGAGAGAGAGAGAGAGAGAGAGAGAGAGAGAGAGAGAGAGAGATCCAAGACACAGATTTTGAGCTCTTCAAAAATTCACGGGTGTTTTAGTTCAGGGGTTTTGGTTCAGCCCTTCATAAAAATATAGGTTCTTTGCAAACTTCAAGCCTGGATTTTGGCCTCAGCCCAAACTGTGTCTAAACACAACTCTCAGCCTTTTTTTTTTCCAACCAGTAATAACCTGGATGAAAATTATTTCTCTTATTTAAGCTCAGCATAGTGAAATCCTAGCTTTAAATCAACTTTCCTGCAAAGTTTATAAAAAGGGGTTGGAGATTGTATTAAATTCCATCCATTTGGGCCTTAATTCCATACATTTCTCGTTTAGAGGAAGCAATGCCTGCAGGATCTGCCAAATTAATTTATGACCATGTTATTCTTATCCTTTCCCTGCGTTATTATTTTATTCGAAATCATTCAGCTGTTAGGGATTTAATGAGGATTTAGACACAATTCTTGAAAGGAATTTAGACAGAATGCAAACATATGGGCCTAAAGTTTTCCCCTAATCCAACTATTTTTCCATTTCGCATGCTCTTTTTTTCTCTAGAACACGTTAAACTTTTTACACTCTCCAAGCATGTGTTTATAGTCACTTCAGACAATTCCAACATTTTGTTATGGTCTCTTAAACCCAAGTTTCATCATATGAGATTGGAGTCCAACAGAGTTTATGGGAGACTTTGAACTGATCCTGCTCTAATGCCAAATCTTAGCAAATTTTATAGCTCTTAGCAGATTTTGAATCAGTCTTTATCACACATTGGATGCTTAGGTTGGTTTCCAAGTTAGTCTTATTCCATGGGTTTTTTTTAATAACATGGTGTCACTGGGTTCTTTGTTTTCAAGTCTTTAAAGTACTATTTCTCATGAGTGTATAAGAAAATGCCCTAGATCCTAGATTTATGATGCCTCATATAGAATTATGTGATTTTTTTTTCCTCCCATTACAATCCACATGGTTAAGTTATTGTTCTGAAAAACTTCAAAGCATTTAAATATAAAATTTTGTTTTTCCTTTTTTGGTTGTGGTAGAGAGAGGTGAGATCTGGGGTGGAGGCACATTTCACAATATCATGCAACAGGCAGATGTTATGGAAGCAAGAAGAAAGCCACTAGCTATGACATGTGAAGCAACACCTGATGACGGTAAGGTACAGGGTGTGGGATGACCTGAGCAACATAACTGAAAACAGAAGCTGAAAAGCCTGGCCTCTCAGAAGGCTAGTTTATTACAGCACTTACTTGGCTGGACATGGGAAGAAAGAGAAGCAAGGTCCCTTCTTAGATTGTGACTCTGGATGGGGTGAAGAGAACAGGGATTAAATACCGTAGTTATTCTTCCTGTTATGAGCAAATGGGTGGAGAATCGGAGGAGCCCTGGCTCTGCCCTCTCTACACGCTGGCCGGAGTAGCTGGCTAGACACACAGTGGTCCACTGATAGAGGTGAAATAACTTATTCCTCTCCCAGGCCAAGCAAGAAACGTGGGTGAATTGGTGACTGTCACAAATTGTTCTTTGGTCCACTCCTGCGATAGTGCACTCTGCTACCTCAGGCTGTATATTTTGAATCTAGCCTACATTGACAAACCATATGGAAGTCACTTTTCCCCACCAACTATAACACAGACCTAGGAGTTGGAAGTTCTGAATACTTGGCTCTGTAACTTATTTGCTGCCCCACCTCGGGCAACTCATTTAACCTCTCCAGGCCTCTAGTTCCCCATCTGTGATAGGGGGATAATTATCTAGATTCATAGATACTAAGGTCAGAAGGGACCATTCTGATCATCTAGTCCGACCTCCTGCACAGTGCAGGCCACAGAATCTCACCCACCCACTCCTATGAAAAACCTCACCCATGTCTGAGCTATTGAAGTCCTTAAATCATGGTTCAAAGACTTCAAGGAGCAGAGAAGCCTCCCTCAAGTCAACCATGCCCCATGCTACAGAGGAAGGCGAAAAACCTCCAGGGCCTCTCCAATCTGCCCTGGAGGAAAATTCCTTCCCAACCCCAAATATGGCAATCAGTTAAACCCTGAGCATATGGGCAAGATTCACCAGCCAGATACCCAGGAAAGAATTTTCTATAGTAACTCAGATCCCATCCATCTAATATCCCATCTCAGGGGATTTGGCCTATTTATCCTGAATATTTAAAGATCAATTATTTACCAAAATCCCATTATCCCATCATACCATCTCCTCCATAAACTTATCGAGTAGAATCTTAAAGCCAGATAGATCTTTTGCCCCCACTGCTTCCCTTGGAAGGTTATTCCAAAACTTCACTCCTCTGATGGTTAAAAACCTTCGTCTGATTTCAAGTCTAAACTTCCTGGTGGCCAGTTTATACCCATTTGTTCTTGTGTCCACATTGGTGCTGAGCTGAAATAATTCCTCTCCCTCTCCTGTATTTATCCCTCTGATATATTTATAGAGAGCAATCATATCTCCCCTCAACCTTCTTTTAGTTAGGCTAAACAAGCCAAGCTCTTTAAGTCTCCTTTCATAAGACAAGTTTTCCATTCCTCGGATCATCCTAGTAGCCCTTCTCTGTACCTACTCCAGTTTGAATTCATCCTTTTTAAACATGGGAGACCAGAACTGCACACAGTATTCTAGGTGAGGTCTCACCAGTGCCTTGTATAACGGTACTAAAACCTCCTTATCCCTACTGGAAATGCCTCTCCTGATGCATCCCAAAACCACGTTAGCTTTTTTCACAGCCATATCACATTGGCAGCTCATATTCATCCTATGATCAACCAATACTCCAAGGTCCTTCTCTTCCGTTACTTCTAATTGATGCGTCCCCAACTTATAGCTAAAATTCTTGTTGTTAATCCCTAAATGCATAACCTTACACTTTTCACTATTAAATTTCATCCTATTACTATTACTCCAGTTTACAAGGTAATCCAGATCCTCCTGTATAATATCCCGATCCTTCTCCGAATTGGCAATACCTCCCAGCTTTGTATCATCTGCAAACTTTATTAGCACACTCCCACTTTTTGTGCCAAGGTCAGTAATAAAAAGATTAAATAAGATTGGTCCCAAAACCGATCCCTGAGGAACTCCACTGGTAACCTCCCTCCAACCTGACAGTTCGCCTTTCAGTAGGACCCGTTGCAGTCTCCCCTTTAACCAATTCCTTATCCACCTTTTGATGTTCATATTGATCCCCATCTTCTCCAATTTAACTAATAATTCCCCATGTGGCACGGTATCAAATGCCTTACTGAAATCTAGGTAAATTAGATCCACTACATTTCCTTTATCTAAAAAATCTGTTACTTTTTCAAAAAAGGAGATTAGGTTGATTTGGCACGATCTACCTTTTGTAAACCCATGTTGTATTTTGTCCCTTTACCATTGACTTCAATGTCCTTAACTAATTTCTCCTTCAAAATTTTTTCCAGGACCTTGCATACTACAGATGTCAAACTAACTGGCCTGTAGTTACCTGGATCACTTTTTTTCCCTTTCCTAAAAATAGGAACTATATTAGCAATTGTCCAATCATTCGGTACTATTCCTGAGTTTACAGATACATTAAAAATTCTTGCTAATGGGCTTGCAATTTCAGGTGCCAATTCCTTTAATATTCTTGGATGAAGATTATCTGGGCCCCCTGATTTAGTCCCATTAAGCTGTTTCAGTTTCGCTTCTACCTCTGATATGGTAATATCTACCTCTATATCCTCCTTCCCATTTGTCATGCTACCATTATCCCCAAGATCCTCTTTAGCCTTATTAAAGACTGAGGCAAAGTATTTGTTTAGATATTGGGCCATGCCTAGATTATCTTTAACCTCCACTCCATCCTCAGTGTTAAGCGGCCCCACTTCTTCCTTTAGTTTTCTTCTTATTTATATGGCTATAGAACCTTTTACTATTGGTTTTAATTCCCTTTGCAAGGTCCAACTCTACTCGACTTTTAGCCTGTCTCACTTGATCCCTACATGTTCTGACCTCAATTAGGTAGCTTTCCTTGCTGATCCCTCCCATCTTCCACTCCCTGTATGCTTTCTGCTTCTTAATCACCTCTCTAAAATGCTTGCTCATCCAGCTTGGTCTACAACTCCTTCCTATGAATTTTTTCCCCTTTCTTGGGATACAGGCTTCCGATAGCTTCTGCAGTTTTGATTTAAAGTAATCCCAGGCCTCCTCTACCTTTAGATCTATAAGTTCTTCAGTCCAATCCACTTCCCTAACTAATTTCCTTAATTTTTGAAAGTCAGCCCTTTTGAAATCAAAAACCCTAGTTGCAGATTTATTTTTGTTAATCCTTCCATTTAGTTTGAACTGAATTAGCTCATGATCACTTGAGCCAAGATTGTCCCCTACAACCATTTCTTCTATGAGGTCCTCGCTACTCACCAAAATTAAATCTAAAATGGCATCCCCTCTAGTCGGTTCAGCAACTACTTGATGAAGGAATCCATCAGCTATCGCATCTAGGAAAATCTGAGCCCTATTATTATTACTAGCACTGGTCCTCCAGTCTATATCTGGGAAGTTAAAGTCTCCCATGATCACGCAGTTTCCATTAGTATTTACTTTATTAAAGACATTAAAAAGGGCTGTATCCATATCCAAATTAGATCCCGGAGGTCTATAGCACACCCCAAGCACTATCATAGGAGAGGCTTTACTAGTTTTCTTCCCCAATGTAATTTTTGCCCAGACAGTCTGTCTTATCCATTGCATCGCTTCTTATTTCTTTACATTCTACCTCATAATTGATATACAATGCTACTCCACCCCCTTTACCTTTGTTTCAGTCTTTCCTAAAGAGCACATACCCTTCAATACCTGTAGTCCAGTCATGACTACTATTCCACCATGTTTCTGTTATCCCTATAATATCTGGTTTCACTTCCTGCACCAGTAGCTCTAGTTCCTCCATTTTGTTACCTAGACTCCTCGCATTGGTGTACAAACATCTTAATTTTTGCTGTTTGGCCTCGCTCACATTTTGTACCCTATTAGGCACAGTCATTCTACATCCAGTATAACCTATTAGACTAGTATCCACACCGCCCTCACTCCTTATATACATTCTCCTACCCACGGCTGTATCCATTCTTACTTCATCTTCTTCCCTCTCAATGCTAAAATCTGGCGTGGAGATTTTCTGGACATCTCCCATCCATCTCCCCCCAATTCCTAGTTTAAAGCTCTATCAGTTGTGCCAGCCTCGATCCTAGAAGTCTATTTCCTTCCCTACTGAGATGAAGTCCATCCCGAGAGAACTGACCTCTGTCCATGAATGCCTCCCAGTGGTCATACATCCCAAAGCCCTCCTTATAGCACCACTGCCTAAGCCATCTGTTGACAGTCATAATCTTGTCAGACCTTTGTTGCCCTTCTCTAGGAACAGGAAGGATCCCGCTAAAGATCACCTGAGCCTCAATTTCCTTAAGCGTCTTCCCCAGCCTATCATAGTCTCCCTTAATACTTTCCAGCAAGAATCTAGCTGTATCATTTGTTCCCACATGAAGGATAATTAGGGGATTCTTTCCCGCTCCCTTTAGGATCCTTTTCAACCTCAGGTCTACATCCCGTATCTTAGCACCCGGAAGACAGCACACCCTTCTATTCTCAGGATCAGCTCTAGTTACAGGCCTGTCTATTCTTCTCAATAAAGAGTCCCCAATCACATAGACCTGCCTTTTCCTGGTGACAGTGCTATTCTCCAGTGTCTCCCCTGTTCTCTCTGGCTGCAAGTTCTTTCCATTCCTATTTTCACTTACAATCTTCTTCAACCCATCCTGTATCCTCCTGGGGCTCATATTTGGTGTAGTCTCCCTTGACTCTTCCCCTTTTTCTATAGGGCTAGCCTCTCTTCTCTTCTTCCTTACCCTTCCACCTTCAGCGACTACCTGCTGAACCCCTTCATTTTCCAACTCTGCAAACCTGTTCCTAAGCTCTATTTCTCCTTCACTAGCCCGTCTTTTTCTCTGCCTGGTTCTTTGAGTCACATGTTTCCACTGACCACTTTCCTCATCCAGTCTCCCCTCAAAATTCCCCAGCCCTGCTTCCATCCGTGAGTCTGAGCTTTTCCCTTCAGATACCTCATATCTTTGCTCCATCATCTGCTCAACCCCCTTCCTAAACTCAACCAGACTTTCCACCTGCATCTCCAAACCTCGGATCTTTTCCTCCATCAGCTCTATCAGACAGCATTTCATGCAGACAAAACTCTTACCGGTTCCCCCCTCCAGGATCATGTACATACCACAGCTTCCACATCCAGTCATCCTCAATGTGTCTTTCACTGCAGGAGTCACTCCCACAGCTGCCTCTGTATCTGTCATCTCCTTCCCACTTAAATCCTGTTAATCTGGGAAACACAAGCCACACCAAAAAGACCACAACCCCCCAGCAAAAGCAAACCCCAAACAAGCACCACAATTCAAACTCCCCTGTTTAGAGCTCTGTTTGCTAGCTCCTGTGCTGCTGCAGCTGTCTGTGCCACTGCCTGACTGGCTGGCTGGCTACCTTTATAGGGCCCCTAGTCAGAAGCCCCACCCCCTAGGCAGGGCTCAGCTGCTCTCTCAGCACAAAGCCCCACCCCCTAATCAGGCTCAGCTGCTCTCCCAGCACAAAACCCCTACACACACACACACAAATACTAAAAATACAAAACCAAGTACAACTACCTTCTCCTCCAACAGAACTCCCACTCAAACTCCCCTGTTTAGAGCTCTGTTTGCTAGCTCCTGTGCCGCTGCAGCTGTCTGTGAAGCTGTCTGTCTACCTCTGAAGGAGGTTGTAAAGATGCATTCATGAGTTGCAAAGTGTTTTGATGATCTCTCAAAGTATTTTATATTTACTGTTATAAATATCAGCAGATTTTTGGACCCTTCCCCACAAACTTTTGAATACATTTAAAAACATAGTCAACAACATTTTAAAATAGTATCCATTGCACATAATCATGTCTAGCAAATCATCCCATGGAACCAGTTGATAGCTGGTACCTGGGTGAGCTGTAAATAACTGAAAATAAAGCTCTTTCGTTTTGGCTAGTTCCAGATCCTGGCTTTAAATGGTTGGATTAACAGTGTGTTCTGCCCCTGCTGTTCTCCTTCCTCCTTGCCATGAACATTACTGCTGTTACACTTTCACCTTTAATCACACTCCTGTCTCTACTTACAATGCAGTTGGTTGCTTATTGTCTTATCTCATTTCTCCTCCTCCTCTGCCCTTTTTTCAAAATGTGGTTCTTTTCCTAAAGTTCCCTCCAGTCACGATTTTACGTGCCTCTGCATGGCTCTTAATAAACCTAGAAATATTGCCTGTATCCAAAAGCTTAGAGACCACCGTTCAAGAGGGTCACAGAAACCAGAGCTGTTCATTGAAGTGAGTCGGGTAGAGCTACACAGCCATGTGAAATGACTGAAAGGCAGCCTAAGGCAATAGGGAGAGCTTTCTCTTCCCTCTCTCCGGACCCTCCCTCTCCCCCCCTTCTAGTGTCTGTGACATGCAGTATGTTAAAATAACAAAAGCATCTAACTAAATTCTGACTAATATACACTAATGGTGCTGCTTCATTTATCTACCAGAGCCCTTGTCTCTTTGGTACTCAGCACCAGCCCAGCCCAGGGCGATTATTGGCACTGACGCAGGGCAGAGATGAGGGGAGTGCGCTACGTAGTAGGAGAAATATGTTCTGCTGCTACTTTGAGTTGCTCTTTCCCTTTTACAGCTGAAATTTTAGGAGTTCTTGGGGGAGACTCCCTGCTTCATTTCTCTTTCAAAATGCCCTCTTTCCCTCTGTTTACTCTGAGGGCTTTTAAAATGTCTCTGCCTGTGTCCAAGTCTCTCCCTTTCCTGTTCCCTGTCATAGAGATTACACACCATATTATGCTCGTAATAAAAAAAAAGGAAAATGCAGCCTTACAGGAAAAACGTGGCTATTTTTAAACTTCCTCTCTCTCACTTCATATCTGGTGGGGGTTTTCAGCATCCAGCACCTTTTGCTGTCTGCCTGCTAGATAGAGCTCCAATGAGGGCCAAAGCCTGCGGGGTCCTGTGCAATGTGGCATGCTCTCAACCCCCAGGGAAGCTCTCACAAGACACTTTTCATAAAATTGAGACCTAAGTGGGTAAGAGAAAAGCTTTTATTTTCTTGACTAATTAAGGTACTTTCCTGATGGGAAAGGGGAGGCGTTGCTGCTGTTAAAAGCAAAAGCCATACTGTGGTTAGCCAAGAAAAATAAATAAGAGAAGTTTATATAAATACTAATTCAAGTATATCACACAAGTCAGGTGTACCTACAGCCCAGATCCTCAGAGATATTTAAATTCACTGAAGTCAATGGGAGTTAGGCACCTAAATACCTTTGATCTAAACCTAAAAGATTATCTGATAAAAGCAATAAACTAATATGAAATCACTGTATATGTGTGCACACGCGTGTGTGCGTATACACAAAGCTCCCTGGACCTACCCACTGATAATTTTCAAACATAGCAGATGTCAAATACATTTGGGGAATAACAACATGTGACTGTGTATCTCTTAGTCTTTATACAACACTAGAATACAGAGACTTTCCCTTTGGTGGTTTTTTTTTTTTTGTTTTTTTTAATATCTTTGGTAGGAAAGCAATGGATAATTCAGCTAATGTCTCGCATGTCTGCTGGTTCGTTTTCCTGGTCTCTCTTGCATTTGGAACGTCTGTTGATAAACAATGGCTTCCTTTTGCCTCCCAGCAGCACTGAGCAATAGCTTGAGGGGAAAGGAGACAAAACTAAAGCTGGAAAGGAAGAATTTTTGCAAGGCTTCACTCTCTGAGGGAACCGAGCCCAGATGAGGCTAAAGATACCTCAGTGTTGCTATTGCTTGCAGAATGGTTAGGAAGAACAACTGAACTGCACCATCTTCAGGTGTCTTTTAGAGGAGAGGCTGGGTGGATGGAGTAAAACCAATGAATCCAAGCAGTGGCGGATTAGCCAGTGGAACAATGGGGCTTGTGCCAATAGGTCCATCGGAGGGGCACTGGAAAAATTGGCGCTCCCATGCCCTGATCCTATTTCCTGGCAGGAGCACCGGGGGGAAGGGGACTGCAGGCAGAAGGGGTGGGGAGGGGCCCCCACTTGTTCTGGCCCTACAAATCCATAATTCGCCTCTGAGTCCAAGGAAAATGGACTCTCTTCCAGCAGATATTAGAAGTCTTTCGTGTGACTATCCTCCTGCCCTCCCTTGCTAGGAAAGAGGAAAATCCTCATAAAAAAAAAAAGTGGCTCACCCAGAAGGCAGAGAGTTGGACTTGAAAGTGAGCTAAAAATAGGAAAAAGAGGGTTGTCCCCCTTATCCCCTTCTTTGTAATGGAAGAAGAAGGCTGCACTAGAATTGACGTCTATCTTGGTTTTCCTGAAACAGACTATGACTGACTGGAGAGCTAGTAGGTCTCGATCCAACTCCCATTCAAGCCAATGTTAGTTTTTCTGTGGATTTCAGTTCAGATACCATAGGGCTCTTTGTTTTTTGCTAATAATTAACTCAGATGCCTGACGAACTGATGGAAGAAAAGCACTTGTGTTAAAGATTCAGTACTCCCATCTCTCCAGTTAAAGCAGGGCTGGGCAAACTTTTTGGCCCAAGGGCCACATCTGGATATGAAAATTGTATGGTGGGCCATGAATGCTCACGAAATTGGGGGTTGGGGTGCATGAGGATATGAGGGCTCTGGCTGGAGTGTGGACTTTGGAGTGGGGCCAGAAATGAGGAGTTCAGGATGTGGGAGGAGGCTCTGGGCTGGGGCAGGGGGTTGGGGTGAGGGCTCCTGCCGGGGGTGTGGGCTCTGGGGAGGGGCTGAAGATGAGGGACTGGGGGGAAGGAGGGTGCTCCAGGCTGGGACCGAGGGGTTTGGAGGGTGGGAGGGGGATCAGGGGTAGTACAGCGGGTTGGGGCTAGGAGAGGATCTGGGTGGCGCTTACCTCAAGCAGCTCTATGTCCACAGGCACCACCCCTGCAGCTCCCATTGGCCGTGGTTCCTGGCCAATGGGAGCTAGGGGGTGGTGCTTGAGGTGGGGTCAGCGTGTGGAGCCCCCTGGCTGCCCCTATGCATAGGAGCAGGATGGGGGACATGCTGCTGCTTCCGGGAGCCACATGGAACGGGGCACGCCACAGACCCCACTCCCCGGCAGGAGCTCAAGGGCTGGATTAAAACGTCTGGAGGGCCGGATGAAGCCCCTGGGCCATAGTTTACTCACCCATGCTGTAGTGGCTAGGGCCCCTAGCTATAGACCAAGATCCCATTGTGCTACAAATACAGACCAAAAAGACACTCCCTGCCCCAACGGGCTTACAATCTAGGTATAAGACGAGACAACAGCTGCATACAGACAGATGGGTAAGTATCATCTTCATCACTGTAGTATCTGAGTCCTTTCCAATAGGGAATTAATTAATGTGAGTAGCATCTGTCAAGTTTGGTTCATTCTGTCCCTATGAAGAAGAGCAGGATACTGTTTTGTTTTGATGGGAGCTTTTTGGATTTAGTTTTTAATGCATTATATGTACATGATGTTGTGTATTTATTATTGAAAGCCAGTTCCAAGAGTTGTGCCTTGGTAAAAAAGGTGGTGAGGGTCTTATATCCTCTGTGATGAGTTCCATGGTCTTGGACCAGTCCCCTCAGTTAGCACAGTCTCCTGCACAGATATGCTTTACCTTTATGCTGAACAGCTCCATTGTCCCTGAGAAGCAAAGCTGTAATTGGCAGTCCTCACCCTCGGAGCTCACGTGGATCTTCTAGATAACCTAGGTCCAGGCCATTGAGCATCTTGAAGATAAGGAATGAGATCTTGAATTTGACTCTCTTCTGTGGGAAGCTAGTGTATAGTGTAGAGGACAGGTTTAGGATAACCTTGTGATAATGTGTTGCTGTATTCTGCGCTAGTTGGAGTTTCCCAAGTGCTGATGGCTTCATGCCCATGTATATGGCAGTGATGTAGCACTGATGGGAGGTGACAAAGGTATATGATTGAGGGTCAGCATTTTTCTCTAGGATGGGAAGGAGTCTTCTAGCCAGCAGGAGATGGTAGGCGATGTTATTCATGGACAGGCCTTCAGTTACCATGGACTTTTCAGCTGCTTTTGCTGGGCTGGTGGTTTGTGCATTACTCAGCACTTTTGAAGAGTAAATGAGTTCACTCTTGATGCCTTCTCTGGAGCTGCTTCTTCTACATCATAATGGACAAGCCCAGGGAAGATGCTGGTGTCAACAGGGTGGGATATTTTAAAAACCCAGAAGTAAATGGCCTATGAGCAATTTCCAGGATCTGTCTTTGGTTTCTACATTTACCTGACATTTTAACAATACATGTATTGGCTTTGCAGCAGCAGCGAGAGTGATCTGCTCTGTGTCAGCTTTTATCTGCCCTATTTTTTTTTTAAAAAAAGCCATACTCATTTCTTATGCTCAGTAATTCAATTCAGATTTGAAAGGAAATATATGAGAAATTAATTGGCAGGACAGCAGCAGCAATAAGCTTTGCTGTGAAAACTCCAAAGGAAAAGAACTGAAGACTCAGTAAGCTGATGGAGTCCTTGGTAAAGCTTGCAAATTACCTCAGCAAACATGCAACTCTGGAACAAGAGAGGGGGACCCATAGAAATTATATGAAAAGATTTAACTGCAATGAGACAGTCTTCCTGACCCCTGCCTTGTTGTTCACAGGTCCAAAGTTGTGCTAGGTACCTTACAGAACATATAGCAAGACACCATTCCTGCCATGAAGATCTTACAATTTTCAATATGTCTAATATTTGCTCTTCATGGTTAGGGATCTCTTTCTGTATTGCTAGACCAAAGCTCCCTGGACCATCAGTCTGCATTTGGAGACCAGCAAAGTGCTCACAGAAAATCAACTTTCAGTATCATAAATCCCCTACTGCAAAAATAGGCAAGAGAGAAAAGATAGACAAGTGTGGTGTGAAGAGTGACCTAAACAACTGGGTCACATTTTTTATCCAAAAGTTTTTTCATTGAAAAATGCAGATTCACATCAACTGAAACATTGCATGAATTTGTGTAAAATTTGCTGAATTGTTTTAGTCAAAAAAAAGAACAAACAAAAAACCTCAAAAATTTAAAAAAATCAAAACCTCATTTTGACATTTTTGAAAGGAAGATGTTGATTCATTTTATTCAAAATTTTGTTTGAATTTTACCTCAACTTTGTTTTTTAAAAAGGTTAAACACTCAAAATCTAAACAAAACATTTTATTGTGGGTTGAACAAAATGTGTTTTGTCCCCCTCCGCACCCCAACTATTTGTTTTCAGCAAAAACAATTCATTTTGAATCAACCCAAAATTAAATGTTTTGGTTTTTGGTTCATCCTGTGAATTTTTGCACAGTTCTATGACTTACATTTTGCTAAGTGGACAACTGCTTGCATTGGCTTTGAATGTTCACAGATCCAAAGCCTGTTGAAGGGAGTGAGAGTCCTTCCATTGACCTTACTCGGCTTTAGTCAGGCCCTAAATGCCAAAAGTCTATCCTGTCGTGTGAGAATATCCTATGAGAGGCAAGCAGGAACAAAGCAGGAAACAGGCCTAGTGCTCCCTTAAGTCTTAGTCAGGGAGTTGATAATCCCCTGGCAACTCTCAGTAATCCCAAAGCAGCCAGTATGGGACCAATTCAGACCTTTGTATACCCCAGGGGCTATAATCAGCATTAGATGCTGGCAGCAGGTCTATATGACTTCTTTTTTGGAGTAACAATGAAGAGTATATTGCTTTCCCAGCTCCCTAAACTGTCCTGACCTGCCCAGGCAGAATGTCTCATAGGCCTTCTGCCCATTCACTATTTTCCCCCATCACACCACATGCTCCTAGAGGCATGAGTTTGCCCTACGTATTATTATTAATTGACCCAAGCATAAGATGTTATCTCTGTGTAGCCAGGTCTGGTAGACTTAAAGCAGAAGCATCTTTAAATTTAGTCTGTCAGCACTGAAAGGAAGTGAAAAGAAGTCCCAAGTCACTGTTATGTTGTTCTTTGGTAACTACATGGGATTTATGTGAGGCCAGGGGCAGCAGCATGGTCCCTTATCTGCTTCACTGGAGGGTTCTATGCTGTCACCTGGGTGTGGTCTCCCATGCCAGCTGAGTGGCTGATATATAGCACACCGCTGGCTCACTTAGCTCTGCCCAAGTGAAGTAGTCAGCTTCACATAATTATACATTTAAAACTGCTTAAGTACATGTGTAGGCAGTTCTAAGTGGATACTGTTTGCCTGGTTAAATACATATTTTGGTTCACATATGAAGATTGAACACACAGTAATGTATAGCCATTTTAGACTTGATTTGATGGACAGGGAGGGATTGGTTAGAATCTGTGAATCTGAAGTGGAAGGCAATTTGGGTGAAAGTGACATAACAATAAATTTCATAATTCTAAGAAAAAAAGGAGTGAGAGCAGCAGAATAAGGACAATGGACTTCAAAAAAAGCAGACTGTAGCAAACTCAGAAGTGGTAGGTAAGGTCCTATGGGAAGAAAATCTAAGGGAAAAGAGTACAGAAGGGCAGGCACTTTCTCAAGGAAACATTATTAAAGGCACAACTGCAAATGATCCCAGTCTAAAGGAACGGTAAGAAGAATAGTAAGGGGCCAATAGGGCTCACCAGCAGGTCTTTAATGACATGAAAATCAAAAAGAAATCCTACAAAAAGTGGAAACATGGATGAATTGCAAAAGAATAGCACAAGAATGTAGGGACAAAATCAGAAAGGCTAAGATACTAAATGAGTTACACTTAAGGTACATAGAAGGCAATAAAAAGAGGTTCTTTAAATATATAGGAGCAAGAGAAAGATGAAGAAAAGTATAGGCCCTCTACTTAGCAGGGAAGTAGAGCTAATAACTGGTGACATCAAGACAGCTGAGGTGTTCAATATCTGTTTGGCTTCAGTCTTCACTAAAAAGGTTAATGGTGACCAGATACTTAACACAATTAATATTAACAAAGGAGAAGGAACACAAGCCACAATAGGGAAAGAACAGGTTAATGAATATTTAGATAAGTTAGATTATTCAGCAGCGCCCAATAAAATACCTCTTAAGGTATGTAAGGAACTCAATGAAGGAATCTTGGAACCATTTGCAATTATCTTTAAGAAATCATGGAGCACTGTGAGGTTCCAGAGGACTGGAGAAGGGCAAATAAATACGTATCTTTAAAAAGGGAAACAAAGAGGACCTGGGAAATTATAACCCAGTCATCCTGACTTTTATACCTGGAAAATACTGGACCAAATAATTAAATTATCAATCTGTAAGCACCTAGAGGATAATAGGTAGAGCCCTGCAAATCTACGCTATCCAGTTTATATCCACGAACTACGTTTGTGGGTCATGGATCGGATGCGGGTACAAATTTTGTATCCATGCATTTTGTATCCATGCAGGGATACAAATCTATTAATAGGGTTATAAGTAATAGCCAACATGGATTTGTCAAGAACAAATCATACCAAACCAACATAATTTCCTTCTTTGATTTGATTTGATTTGCCTAGTGGATAGAAGGGAAGCAGTAGATATGATATAGATAGATAGATGATTTTAGTAAGACTCTTGATAGAGTCCCACCTGTCTCATAAACCACAAATGTGGTTTAGATGAAATTATATAAAGTGTATTCACAACCGATTGGAAGATCGTACTCAAAGAATAGTTATCAATGGCTTGCTGTCAAACTGGGAAGGCATATCTAGTGGAGTCCTGCAGGGGTCAGTCTGGGTCTGGCATTGTTCAATATTTTCATTAATGGCTTGATAATGGAGAGGAGAGTATGCTTATTAAATTTGCAAAGGATGCCAAGCTATGAGAGGTTGCAAACACTTTGGAGGACTGGATTAGAATTCAAAACAACCTTGACAAATTGGAGAATTGGTCTGAAATCAACAAGATGAAATTCAATAAAGACAAGTGCACAGTACTTCACTTAGGAAAAAAAATCAAATGCACAACGACAAAAAGGGGAATAACTGGTTAGGTGGAACTGTTGCTGAAAAGGATCTAGGAGTTATAGTGGATCACAAATTGAATAGGAGTCAACAATGTGATGCAGTTGCAAAAAAGACTAATGTTATTCTGGGGTGTATTAGCTGGAGTATCATATATAAGGCTATGTCTACACTACTGTGGTAAGTTGACCTAAGCTACACAACTCCAGCTAAGTGAATAGCATAGCCGGAGTCGATGTACTTTAGGTCGAGTTACCATGGGGTCTAGAAACTCTCCCATCGACTTACCTTACTCTTCTCATTGGTGGGGGGATAGAGTACAGGGATCGACTAGAGAGTGATCTGCTGTTGATGTGGTGGGTCTTCACTAGACCCACTAAATCAACTGCCTTTAGATCGATCTCAGAGTGTCGATCCCGGCTGTAGTGTAGACATAGCCTTAGACACAGGAGGTAATTGTCCCACTCTACTTGGCACTGGTGAGGTCTCAGCTGGTGTATTGTGTCTAGATTTGGGCGCCACTCTTTAGGAAAGATGTGGACAAATTGGAAAGAGTCCAGAGGAGAGCAACAAAATTGATAAAAGATTTAGAAAACCTGATCTATGAGGAAAGGTTAAAAAAATTGAGCATGATTACATATGAGAAAAGAAGACTGAGGGGAGACCAGATAATGGTCTTTAAATATGTTAAGGGCTGTTATAAAGAGGACTGTGATCAATTGTTCTCCATGTCCATTGAAGATATGACAAGAAGCAATGGCCTTCATCTGCTGCAAGGGAGATTTAGGTTAAATGTTAAGAAAAACTTTCTAACTATCTGGGTAGTTAAACTCTGGATTAGGCTTCCGAGGGAGGTTGTAGAATTCCCTCACTGGAGGTTTTTGAGACCAGAGTGGACAAACACCTGTCAGGATTGGCCTATGTTGATTTGATCTTGCCTTAGCACATGGGGATGAACCTGATGACTTTTTGACTATACCAGCTCTATTGGGATTGTGATAATTTAATGAGAGACATGTCACTAAGCACCTCGTTAATTATTTATTTCCATTCACCACTGGCACAAGAATCTCCTTAGAGTTCTATGGCATTTGAGAGCCACATCTTGTCCAGGTGAGGGATTCTGGACTAAATGTTTAGTGCATTTTTTACAGCATGGTTACAACTCCACAGACACAGAGTGTCCTGTACTGGTTAGTTCCAGCAACACCTGATTTCCACAGTTGTACAATCATGGAATGGCTCCTTAGGCATAGTATGTACTTTCCTTGTCCCATGTGTCAAGAAGTGAGACACCATGTCAAGGCCCTACCAGAAAAGGGAAATGCCACAAAAGATCAGGCAGTTTTATCCAGTGGCACAAGGCTGTGGTTTCTTCACAGAAGTGGTTACAAAGCCTATCAGTTCTGCACAAAATGGAGTCAGCACTTTAACCCCAGGGCACTTTGATTTTTTTCCCCAGTGCCTATTTAGGCTTGCACTAGGGATGTAAAAGGTTAAACGGGGGGGGAGGACACCAGCCCTGGCGGACCCGCAGCCCTGCAGCCCAGGTGGGACCCTAGCCTTGGCCGGGCCAGCAAGACCCTAGCTCCAGCCCCGGCCGTGCCAGGCCAACTGGAGCGACCTCAGTTATTGGTTAACTGGTTAAATGATATAATTTTAATAGTTTAACCAATTAACTTTTTTTAACCATTATTTACATCCCTAGCCTACACTTTAGCCAAAACGTAACAAATTATTTCACCAAGCTAATTAAATATGGTTACGTTGCAACTTGGAGCCAAACAAAACAAAGATGATAATTGCTTTCCAAGGGAGCCTGAAGTGAAACGTATATAGGGAAAAGATTCTTCAAATAACGTTGCTAAGAGCTTGTCTACATGGAGATGCTATTGCAAAATAAACTAGGGTGTGAATTTAAAGTGCAGTAGTTATTCCACACTAACTCCCCGTGTGGATGCTCTTATTTTGCACTGAATGTGTTTTTTAGCAGTTTATCATAATTCACCACTACACTAAGGCACTCCTAGTGTAGGATATAAATGGCCATGTGGGATGCTATTGCAGGCTATTTCCCTGTGTAGACAAGCCCTGAGAAGAAGTGAAGCCTCTTTAAACCACTAGGCTAGCAGGAGAGTCCAATGGTTCTGCATGGTAGAGCTGTTCCTAATAATTGATATCTGACTGATCTTTAAAAATTCTTTGAAAATGGAGGAACATTCATTTCCAATTGCAGTAGAGATGAGTGGACAGCCCTCTTCCACCAAATTGAAATTGCCTGCATTTTTGGTAAAGACTCTGAAGGGCTACATAGCTCAGACCCTGAATCTCTACATTTTGTGGCACTAACATCGTAGAGTTTGCTGGGGAGGAGGAGGAAGGGGTTTGATGCCAAGAGCCATGCTGGATGATGGAAACGGGGAGATTTCAATCCTGAGCATATCTGCAAACGCTCAAGACCACCTGTTGAAATATCAGTTTTACCATGTGAAATCTCTTCGTTCCTGATTCCGGGATTCCCTGGGGCTGATGTACAGGGGCCATAAAGCCAGAAGATCACCCCACAGGGGAATATTCCCAATGTAAGCAGGATTCCCCCGGCAGGGCAGGGCGGGCATAACAGCCTTACGGTGCCTCTCATCTCCCAGTGTAGAGGGCTTGGGAAGGGGGATGGGAGGGATGTGACTGGAGCATAGTACACTTTTAACTCTTCTTAGTTGACTGAGGCAGAAAGCTATACATCACAGCAGCCCCTAGGGACGATCTAACTTATGCTGGGCATCAGAATAATCCAGCAACTGGGAGGTCACCAAAATGTCATAAAGCTACACTGCCCTCCTTACTCCTCACATACACACTCCTCAGCTGCATTGAGCTCAGCATCAGGGCCAATATCATGGGATTATTGTCATACTTGGAAAGATGAAGATGTGCTATGGACTGGTGGGACTGCAAATAGAAGGCTGCATCTATGGGGGGATTACATTCTATGGAAGTGGTCCCCAAACTTTTGAGGGCTGTGACCCCACTTACCCCTGTCCACACACACCCTCTCTCCCCCTCCTCTGCCGAGCCAGGGCCAGGAGCAGGGCCGTGACTCAGGTTGGGAGGGATGTGGATGGGGTAAGGGGGTTGAGGATGGGACTGCAGCGGGGGGGTGGGTCTGGGGCAGAAAGCAGGGCTTTGGCCGGGGGTGGAGGTGGAGCAGCAACCAGGCCACAGCGGTGGCCAGCAGCTGGACCCCGGCTGGGTGCTGAGGCTGGGGATGGGACCAGGTGCAGGACTGGGTGGCACTCCCTCGCTGCTCCCTGTGGAGGCTGATCTGGGCTGACTGGGCCCCCTGAATGTTCCTCCTTTCCCCCCTAGAGGGGCAAGCCCACAGTTTGGGGACCTCTATTCTCTGGGTATGCCTACACTGCAATCATGGAGTATGACTGCAGCTTGAGTAGCCATACTTGAGCTAGATTTAGTGCAGCTAGCTCAGGTACTGTTAGGAGTAAAGCTGCAGCAGCACACGTGAGGGTAGAATTCTGAGCATGCTGTTGTGTTACACTGATGTTGCATAGATGTAAATGACTCTCTGAGGTCAAGGGAGAACCAGACCCACATATCCATAAAGAGATGGCGAAGGAACACCTTGTAAGATCAGTAGGGCCAGAGGAGATGAACCTAAGAGTCTCTAAAGAACTGAGAGAAAAAAACTGAAGAATAGCTCACAGTCTTGCTGAATATAACTTGGAAACAGCCAAGGCACCTGATGCAAGAGGAAATGCTAATGTAGTTTCAATTAAAAAAAAATGACCCACTGACCAGCTACTGTTTCAATAGCAGGTAAAATCTTTAAACCAAGAGACAAAGAATGTGCATGTATATATGTAAGCGTTTAGGAGAACATCCTGCTGAGGGATAAATATCATGGAGCCATAAAATATAGATCCTGTCAGTGACTTCTATGTAACTGTGAGCTTGGTGGATGTGATTCAGCTTGTTTTCACTAAAGCTTTTATACATTGCCACATTAAAAACAGAAGTTGGAAAAATAAATATCCTGTGGGTAAAAAAATAGCTGACAGGTTGTGAATAATTATTAATGATGTAACCTCCAACCGGGTGGAGCTCTCTAATGGTCTCCTTCAGGGATTGGGTTTGCATTCTTCAGTAGATACATTGCAGGAGGTCAGACTAAGTGATCAGAATGGTCCCTTCAGTCCTTAAAATCAATGATTTGTAGTAATCTGGAGGACCCCCCAAAATGCACACCAGCTGCATTCAGAGAGCATGGCTATACACAATCTTGCCCTCTGTAAATGGGCTGGTGACTTCCCAAGACAGCTGCACAAGCCCTGCCTCCATTTCCCCACATCTCAGGGCCTTCCTCAATAAGACTACCAAACAGCTCTTCTCTGGTTCATCAACACCCCTCTTTGGGGCTGGTTTTATTCAGATAACCAAATCATTCCCATAATAAAGTTCTCAAATTTCCATTAACTCCATCCACTGCATCTTTCCTGCTGTGGGTCTCCCAGGCCTTCCTCTTCCTGGAGTGTTTTCCTTAAAGACTCAGCATTCTCTGCTGGAGCCTACTTGGTCCTAGTAGCCATTCCCAGCTTTGGCAAGCCTCTGTTAAAGTCTCTCAGTCCAGCTTCACCTCGGTTATCTCTGGGTACATCTAGACTGCAATGAAAATCCCTACCACCAGGTCTCAGAGCCTGGGTCAGCAAATTCAGGCTCACAGGCTATAAAAATGCACTGCAGCCATTCAGGCTCAGGCTGGAGCCTGGGCTCTGAGACCCTACTACTCTCATGGAGGTCTTGGAGCACAAGCTCTAGCCTGAACTAAAACATCTACACTGTAATTGTATTGCCCTAAAGCCCCATTCAACTAACCTGGGCAGATTAGCCATCTTTTATTGCTATACCCTTTCTCTCCCTACACATCCCCCTCAGTCTATAGCTTTCTGTAGCTCTTTATAGGGGAATCAGTTCCTCTGTACCCAGCTGGTTCTATTAAGTAAACCCCATACCCCATTCCCATCCCCACACCCCATCACCCAGGAGTGATGGGCAGAGCTAATTGGATGGGACTGGTGGGCTCCAGGCTTCTGGCCCTTAAAGGCCAGGATACCCCATCACATAGCCCTGCCTTTAGTTAAACTGTTGCCAACCCCTGTGGGGGATATACATATCAGTTTAAAACTCATTTTATCAGTTTAACTTGACCATGTAAATTCACTCGTTTAAATTGATTTAAGAGTACCCACGTTGCTCTGACTTAACTAAACTGGTTCAAAATTATGCCTTCAGTTAAACCAGTGCAACATTGTGTGTATAGGAGGACCTCAGAAAATACCACTCTGGGATTGATGGGAAACTTCAGAGAAGACTGCTCAGAGCTATAGAATAACTCACCAACTATCTAGAAGTGGGTGGATATAAATGAGGTGAGACTTTGTATAAACAAACATGACATAATAAACTTTGGGAAAATTAACCAGAAGGAATACCAAGGGCAGGCTTTCAGTATTACTGAAAACTAGTACCACATTACTGCTGAGGTCACAGTGGGCACCAGCTCATAATGTTATACTGCTGCTAAACAGGCAAACGCTATCCCTGGGGATGTAGAATCCCTCATATGGCAAAGCTACTTTATTCAGTCATGCCAGAATTGCATTTGACTGTCTGTCTGCAGTTTTAAAAAGCACCAATATTTAGAGACCCTAAAAAGGAAAAATAAAATAACAGGAGAGCTAAGAACTCTAACGCATTAGCAGGAAATCATGGAACTTGGGCTATGTCTACACTGCAATAAAACACCAGCCACTGGCCGGGTGAGCGGTCTCAGACTTGCAGGGCTCAGGCTGTAGGGCTATAAAATTGCAGTGCAGATGTTTGGGCTCAGGCTGAAGCCTGGGCTCTGGAACCCTCCACCCTTGCTGAGTTCTGAAGTAAGGCCTAATCTGGCACCCCCTGTATTGGCTTCACCAACTTCTGTGTGTTTTAGCAGAGTAAGGGCTATCATAATAAATAATCTAAAGGGGATTAGTGTAGAGGAGGGTCTCACTTGAGTTAACCTGAGAAGTCCTCTTTGATCCCTTCATCTCTGATTCTAGGGTTAAGTCACCCATTAACTGTATGAATGTTTCTATTTCTTCTTTTCCTTCTCCCTCAGCTCCCATATTAGTTTTACTTTGTTCCTTTAAATTTATTACATGTCCTTCTTATTTATCAAAGACAAGAAAATGAAATAAAAGTGCATTGCCACGATGAGGTCACTCTGTACGTTGTTATTAGAGCACTCTGCTTTAGACCCAAATTGTGAACAACAATCAGATTTTCTTCCACGACTGCATCTCTTATCAATGGGGTGAATGAAATAAGAGGATAATGATGCTCTTTCCCTGCCAGATGGTCAGTGGCTTGTCATATACTTTTGGAATCGCTTTGGCAGTCCCGTTTGTGAATGTTACAGAGTGACCTTTTATAGTCAAAGGCCGTGTCTAGATGAAGATAAAAGAGGCGATAGATTGTGCTAGCTAACATGTTCGTTTGAACTGTCTAGTGGAGAATACAGCACATGCTAAGACAGGAGCCTAGGCACATGCTATTGTACAACATATCTTGTCTTGACTAGAGTTTTAGCACTGTAAGGTCTGGCTAGCTAACATGTCCTAACATCGTGCCTGCAGCTCCTACCCTAGGCCAAGCCTTCAAGGCAAAACCTGTACACTCCAAAAGTAGGTGCATGGAAGGCCTTGAACACAGCAGCAGAGCTAAGCAATTGTAACTGCATGCCCTGCTACCTGTTGAATTGTGCCTGCACTAGCTTGCAATAGGCAAAGGTTAATGGGTCCCTATTTAAGCCACCATGGAGGATGGGGCTGGATTGATGGCTCCCTGGCTACCGATGAGAGGTGGTTGGGAATTTTCAATTAGAATGATTTTCTGACAAAAAATGCAGTTTCTGCCCAACCAAAATTTTCCATCAGGAAAAATAAAAATTAAGTATTTCAGCTTTTCACCCTGATTTGGGATTAAAATAAATGTTACAATATTAGAATTTTCCATAGCTCTGCTATAGATTTTTCTATGGCACTTGTCACAGGTAATATCTGAGCACCTCCTCTATACTAATGAAATTATTCTTGCAGTACCCCTCCAACTCCTTTAGCAGTGGGTGTGCTTGTGCCCGCCCACTTCCCGGAACCCAATAAGACCCCTCCAATGCAGATCACTACTATTATCCCCATTTTACAGATAGGAACTGATATACAGAGAGATCTTGTGGCACACTCAAGGTCACACAGGAAACACAGGGTAAAGCCAGGAACTGAACTTGTGGTTAAATCAATGGGACTCATGAGACAAAACCTTCCTGTCTTCACCTCTCAACAAGTGGGAGTTACAAAGATTCAAAGGTAGCTATCTCTCTGAACATGCATAGCAGCAAACAAATATCTGGGGAGGTGGATCCCATTCCTCCCTGACCAAGCTTGTTTATTCAAGTTCTGTACAGGGACCAGGATCTGGTCCTTCACCAAGGCATTGGATAACCACAGGAAACAATGACACTGATTTTGTTCCGCTTAAATATCACTGTAATGCCATTAACTTCAAGGGTGTTACTCCTGATTTGCACTCTTGTAAGTAATAAGAGAGTCCAGACTGTTGCTTAAGTCCATTTTCCTTTTTGATTGCTTTGGTTTGGATGTTATAACAGGGTCTGTGTTCCTGCACACAGTGAACTATCCCCACCCCTTTTTGCTTATTCCATTGCCATGGTCCAGAGTTGTGCCTCCTGCGTATGGCTGGCAATGCCATCACTGCACCTTCTGGTCCTCAACCAGCCATTGTCCATAGCTGGTGTCACTTACAGGCTTTCCCTTTCTCAGAGGACCCTTTGTTCTAAATATCATTCTTCCCACTGAGTACAATAGTGACTTAATATTTGCAATTGTAATACCAATGAATTGTAATTACAACAATTTGTAACGTAATACTCTGAATGCAACAGCCAGCCCTTTCCTAGAGAGGCAGCAAAGCCCTCTAGTGTCTGTTTGCTTCATACACACTTATCCTTTTGAACTTTGTACCATTACACTGGGGTACAACACTTGTTTACCTTATCTAGAAATGTCAAAATACATAGTTTAATGATGGATTTCAGAGCTCATCAGAAATCAGATATACGCTACTTGGATCTACATGCTGCACTTCAAAGGGCAAAAATGTAGCAGTAAATTGGAATTTGACACTGCTTCATCAAAATGTATCCGTGCAAACTTCTAGGTAAACAAAGATTTTTCTCTCTCTTTATTCTGGTAATTCAGATGCAGTTTATTTATCACTAAAACCAACAATTGTTTAATTTGAGGATGGAGATTACAGACCAGGTTCTGGACCTGATTCTGTATTTGTTAATTTCAGTGGAAGTCTGATTTATCTGAACTGCAGAACCTGAGCCATTAATTGTAGATGTAACTAGATTCAAATGACTAATGCACTAGTGCCTAATCCACTGGATTGGCCATTATCCAAAAATCCATTAGGCTAATCTACTGGCATGTAGAAATCTAACCCAAATTACAGAGAACAATTATCACAGCTTGAGATGATAGGCTTATTTTCAAGTCTAACCAATTTAAAATCCACATTTATGGTAACAAGTGCTAAAAGTGTCTTTTTCTGTAACCCACTCAAAAGCAATTTTTTACATATGCCAATTATACTGTGCCACCTCCTGCAGTAAAGAATATTTCATTAAATGTTCTTTAATGTTTATAAGTAAAACAATTGCTTTAAAATAACTATTAGGAGTTACCAGTGAGCTGCAGAAATCATCTGAGCTTCACTTCAGAGATTTAGATAAATGCTGGTATCTGAGAGAGTGCAAGGAACAAGCATGTGACACAGGCACATGGGAACTGCCATACAGGACTAGACCTATGGTCCATCCAGTCCGGTACCCTGTTTCTGACAGTGGTCAGCACCAGATCACAAACCTGGTGGAGCAAAGAGATGCATATTCATTTTCACTACTCACTCTCACTGCTTTTCATTACACCTTCTCCCGCATCCCTTTTTTGTACTGCACTTAGCTCTTGTCTATATTGGGGATTTGTCCTGATTTCAGCCATCAGTGGTCACCACCAATGTAGTTGCACAGGTGCAAACCCTTAGGGTGAAAGCCTGGCTCCACTGAAGTCAATGGCAAAACTCCCATAGGCTTCAGTGAGGCCAGGATTCACCCCTAGTGTAGACAGGCCCAGCTCTGTTTGTACCTTAGCCCTGCTTGAAATCAGGGGAAACTCCGCCTTGGGGATTGAACATGTGCAGATTCATTGGTGGTGACCACTGATGGCTGAAATGGGAGCAAATCCCCACTGTCCATAAGGACCTTGTTCAACAGGGATATCTGTCCATAAGCACCTAGTATACTGCTGACATAACACATTTGGTCAATCACACAGTTTTTAACAGTTATTTGTGTTAACATTAAATAGCAGAACATTACTGAGAGCATGGGAACACTTTGGGCCAGATCTTGTCCCTGCCACTCAGACACACTGGCAGGAGGGAGGATGGGGCCTCAGTATGCTCCCTGTTTTGTGGGCCAGTGAGGGAGTAGATACTATGCCCCTCTCTGGGATTCTGGACAGACAGGGATGTGCAGGGATGGAAGAGGGGAGGGGAGAGGATCCTCTTGCCCTGCTCTACCATACAAATGCACAGGGCCTGGCAGAAGCTAGCCCTTCATCTGAAATCCCCAAATCACCCAAACAGGAAGAATAATTGCATTGAGTATAGTTGAAGGGGAAAAGACTGTCTCTGATGTATTGTGCAAAAGAAAAAAAGAAAAAAAAGCCATCTCCAGATGATTCAGTGTCATCTTACTTAGTTTGAAGAGAAACTCCCTCTTTGTCTGTTAATCTGTTGGTAAAAGGGAAAATAGACATATGCTGCATTCTTGGTCCAGTTCGAAGGCATCTTCTATGATGTTTGGCTGCTGCGAAATATAGTTTCAGTTTCTTGCCTGCATTCCTTAGCTTTATTACCGCACAGTGCCTTGGACAAGACAGTCTCACTCAGGGCAAATTACAGGTTTTCCAAACGTCCTGATGTATTAACTCCTTTGTGTCTTATTCCTTTAATTTATATTAGTAATTCAGTATTTCCTGAATGTCTTCCTCATATTGTGGGCGAAGCATACCCTGCCTGGTAACCTGGCCTAAGATATTTTAAATGCACAATCACAAATGAACTTTTAGGACAGTTTTGAACCTAGTGCATTTGAAAACTGATTCCAAGTATGATGATGGGGAGAACACCTACAATTTCCTTAGCTGTCCCATATTTAATTCCCTCGATAATCTATATAGTTTTATGCAGTGTGCACAGGTAGCCACTGTGTTAAGTAAAAATATATTTGCTTTCTGTAACTAAACAGAAGATCCATTCTTCTGAAGCATGGATTTTATAGTGAAAAATTCCTAAGGTACATTCTGCTTAAAAATGGATCCTCAGCAACTGTAAATGCCTAGTTACAAGTGTTATGGGCACGCTATAAATAGCTACGGGTCTGTTCCTGCTTGAAAGACTGTAAAAGATACTATGTATTGAGTGTACATTACAATATTTGTATTATGAAAGGTGGCATTTAAGAATTCAACAGAGCATTTGCTAGTGCTTGGTTTTTGACCGTTTTTTTGAAGAGTTTTTATGACCATTTCATGTGTGTGCTACGCCCAAAGATGTGTTAAGCATTAGTGTATCCCTCTTGCAGCTTCAGCAGATCATCAAAAGTTTTCAATTTATATAAAAGTCCCATAAGATGGAGATGGAGTTTGTAGGCTGCAGCTGTGCAAATGTCAATACACAAACCTGTCTGGCAGGGCTCAGAGCGGCATATGTTTAACGGTATTTAAGTGCCTAAAGTTGGAGATAGGGGCCTCATGGGATTTTTAGAAGTGCCTAGGCATCTAACTCCCAGTGATTTCAATAGGAGCTGGGGCCTAGGCACTTTTGAAAATCCCAGTTGCCTCTTTAATTACCTAATGACCTTTAAACATCAGGCCCAGAGCGGTTAGCATTCTTCCTCAGCAGAATTCAGGCTCCAAAACTCCTGAAATGGCATGTTTTTTTTTAAAAAGCTTAATGCTCTTTCACTCCGACAAGAAGATGATGATGCAAAATTGAAAGGAATGAAAAGGGAAAATAAAAGGAAATAGAACTGGGCAGAAGAGAAGCAACAGCTAAACCGTGTGTCTGATGCACACTCTGCCTCTTCTGTGGTGCTCCTTCTTGCACTCCCACTCAGCTTAGCCCCTCTGTACTGCTGCCAGCTCAGAGCAGTTCTAAAGCATTCCCCCACTTTGAGCAGAGGCACAGATATGGTATCAAAACCAGTTTATCTTTAATCACTAGCGTGCATAATACCAGAAATAAGATGTAGCTGTTCCATTTATTGCAGGCTTTAATGTATGCCTTAATGTATGCCTTTCAGCGGTGGATCTTGGATTAGCTGCCAAGCAAACTATAGTACAGCCTACATTTATCTTTAAAACCATATGTTGATTTGAAACCTTTATACACACACAATGCTCAGAGGTCAGAAAATGACGTTAAAGGGTCTCATTCATTACCTTGGTGATGCTGCAAATTCTGTATATTTTATTGTCTGCCTTAGCAATAAATTCTATCCAGGTTGTGCAGGGGGAAAAGAACCTGCAACCCCTTTCTCCTTTGCATTCCTGTACAGGACTAGCTAAAATCAGTCTTTATTCTCACTGAGCACAAGGAGTGCTCCAGACACTGTCTCTTCAGGCTCTAGGGGGCCGGGTGAGTGAAGTGAAGGCAGAACCACAGCCCAGCCCCTTTTCCTCACATCAGACAGAGAAGCTGAGCTGTCACAGGGATGAAGGGGAAGAAAGCATAGGACAGGCTGCATAAGGGTTGCACAGCTCCCACGCCCCAAAAGCCCTGGAGGAATTCTGCTGAGTCTACTGTGAGCCTTGCTTCCCCACCCCCTTCCCCTGCCCCTCTAAGAGCCCAGTTACTTAGGGACAATTTGAATCTAGTAGATTATTACACAAATTAACAGCAGCTTGTATAGAAATACAGCATAAGAACAGCATGGCTGAGTTACTGAGAGTCTTAACTCCCTCCTCCCCCAGTATCTACACTTAGTGGCAACTGGAACTCTCCCCAGGGTAATATGGGTTTAAACTGGTGTAACAGCAAGGCCTGCAAATTGCCCTTTCTAAATGGGCAGTGCTCCATATATCATAGTAAACAGCAACCAGCATCACAGTCATTTTCTTACTTTTACTGTTGTCAATAGATCACCATGTCAACTACTTGAACCACTTTTTAATTCTGGATGTGTAATCAAAGGCCTTTATGAAATGGGTGAAGAGAAAAGAATGAAATCCTTGGCTAATGACTGATGCAACATGAATACTCCAGAGGCCTGAATGGTGTATTCGGGAATATTGTACTTGTGATGGAAAACTATATGAAAGGCGTATCCCTGCAGGAGTAATTGCCTTCTTCGGTTAACTCCATAGCTCACGAAAGCTTATGCTCTAATAAATTTGTTAGTCTCTAAGGTGCCACAAGTACTCCTTTTCTTTTTGCGAATACAGACTAACATGGCTGCTACTCTGAAACCTGTCCATTTTTCTTATACATGATTTCATTCTATCGGTGTGTTGTACATTTTTCCCAGCAAATTTTCCCAGAGTCAAAATCTTAATAGATAGAGGATTCAGAGAGAGAAATTATTACTTCATTTCCCTCAATATGTAGATTTTTTTTTTTACATCATCTGATTTTAATTCTGCGTTCCCCAGGTCTTAATCTAGACTTCAGAAAGGGGGAGCTATTCCCTCATAGCCAGCCCCACTGTTTAATAAAATTTAAATCCAAAATACTGTAGGGCAGAGTGAGTTTCATTTAAAAGGTATCTAATTTTATCAGCATCCCATCCTTCCTCATTGCTTTCTGGGTCTTTCTTGTCACAACAGAAATGTGCTAGTCCTGGCAATAGCAGCAACTGCATTCTGAGACGCGACGTTGATAGAACACAGGGTGCTTTGATGCTTCTGATTAACCTTAAAGCAGTGTCTAAAATGATAACCTCAAGGTGGAATATGTGTCACTGCACAGAAAAATCTGTGTAGCTGCCACAGTAAAATAGACCAAGATCACACAACAGGGCAAGCAGGAAGTTCCAGAATTAAGTTTCAGCAGTTTTCTCTCAGGTAAACAATCTAAAAGCGGTAAAATTACTCTCAGTAATCCAAGATGTGCTGGGCAAAAAATACGTCAGCACAACAGATTTGCAGAACCCCTCTGGCAGGTATTAAAAAAAGCTTCCAGCTATGTTATAATTGTTCTATAAATCTATAGTATGTGAGTTTATATCGAATACCTTAATACCTGATTTAAGAAAAGGGTAAATTCCTGACTTCTGGGAATAATAATATTTTAATGTCAGAACTGTTATCCTTTTAGATGCTGCTTTAAGGTTAATCAGAAGCACCAGGGCCAAATTTGTAAATAAATGTGCCTGTTGACCCTGCAAGTTTTGTATAGGCACTGTGACGGGGTGTACCTGCCCTGCATTGGACAGAAAGGGGTTTAAACCCATACTGTGGACTGAGGAAGTCACACCCCCTCACCCATGCTGGGCATGCTCCAACTAAGCAGCTCAGCTCAGTCGAGCTGATTGCCCGGGATAGAGGACATGTGTTGCAGGCTCCCACCTGGGAGTTGTCAGAGCCTGAGACCGTGGAGGCCAGGTGTGCCAAGATCCAGGTGAATACCTGGCTGCCCCTAGAAGCCCACAAATGAAAGGAGTTGTTGGGAACTTAGCCAGTCAATGACCCCAGGGATCCAGAGGACCTGTGGACTACAGCACAGGAAGAATGGGTAGGAAGTAGCCCAGGGGAACTAGACGTTGATCCAGTTGTGGAACTGGGAACAGAGTCAGTGTGTTTCAGAAGGATCCCTGCTGACCCAGTGGTGGATACACTAACTGCTGATAGAGCCCTGGACTGGGACCTGGTGGAGTAGAGAGGACCTGGGTCCCTGACTCTGGCCATCAACCCACTCCTGGGTGACACCCCCTGCCTGGCCACCAGGCCATAATGCTCCACTTAGAAAGGCAGTCCTATTGACTTCAGCCCCTAGGCCATACTGCCCTGCCCTGTGTCAAAGGGCAGCCTCATTGGTTCTGGCTACTGGGCCACGCTGCCTTGTGCTGAAGGGCAGCCCTACATCCAAGGACAGTCCCCCTGATGGGGTATACTTGCTCTGCAACAGCACCTACTGCATATCCTGCACTTGTTTGTATGAACTATGGAGCTGAGCATGGGAACACATAACAATTACTCTGTTTATGTACCCTGTTTATATAAATAATTGCAAGATTCATGGGCACATTGGGCGCCCTTGCAAAATATGCAGGTAGAATTTTTATTTTATAAATGCATTTTATTCAGTAAACAAATGAACCTGAAATAAACATGCAGAGGACAATAATTTTGCTAGTAGTCAGAGTCAATGCTCTTTATGTACGCAAGTTTGGGCCTGATCCTGCTAACAGTTACTGCTGGATATAGTGCTTCCTACCATGAGTAATCCTCATGGAAATTTTTTTTCTGGGACTGGGATTAAAGGACAGCATGCTCTGGAGCTGGCTTTTCCCCCTTTCAAACCTCCCCATGCCCTGACACATGGGTTTCTGCTCCCCCTTACTCATTGGCGTAGAGGGCAAGAGCAATATAGGGTCAAGGACCAGATCTTCAAAGATATTTAGGTGCCTAACTCCCATTTAAATCAGTGAAAGTTAAATGTCTAAATACCTTTGAGGAACTGAGCCCCAAATCCTACTGCCAAAATAAACCAAACCAAAGCTTGTTGTCTTTCTCTTGTCCGAGGGGCCTGTTATTTCTAGTGCTGTTTGTTGTCCTGTTGGTGGAAACTTTAAAAAAAAAAAAATTGCTCCTATGCATGAAATGAAACCTACTTTAAAAACAATTCTACAAATGTAGTAGATTCCCAGCTGGGCTCTGGGAACAGGGCTCGGGGGCATGGGAGAGAGCTGGCTGCCATAGCTCTAGGAAGCTCTCTTTTGGCTTGTGAAGTGCTGATCCCCTGCTTTGGGCAGTGGACGGTGCTCCGCAAACTGCAGGAGGTGATCAGCACCTTGTGTGATTAGGCAGTGGGATGGAGAAAGTATATCTTAAAGTTTGTCTTTGGAAGGTTCTTTATGGACCACTGCCAAGATATAAAACATAGAAAAAGTTGTAGGGCCAGATCTTCATCTGGTGATTTTAGTAGAACTATATCAATTTACAACAGCCCAGTATCTGACCCAAGAAGCTTTCATGCCATCAGAAAGAAGATGCATATCAGAAAAGTGATGCCCTCAGGTACCAGTAGGGCTCGTCTCAGAGCAGTACAGAACATTGGTATGTATTGTATGGCACGTGCTGCTCTCCCTGATGCATTAATTTTAATTGGCTTTGTGGAAGAAGCACATTTTAAGGAAGGATTTGAATGAACGGAGTGTGGCTGTTTAATGCACAAGGAGAGGAATGGAATTACAAGAGCAATGGTGGAAATACAGGGCAGAGGGGATAAAGACTGTAGTTGGAGAAGAATACATAAGGGGAATTAAGAATGAGTGTGGGCAGGAACGTAAGACTTGCTGTAGTGGATTAGACCATCTAGTCCAATGTCTTGACTCTGACAGTGACCAGCACCAGATGCTCCAGAGAAAGGTGTAAAAGCCCTCACTGGGCAGATGTGGGGTAACCTTCCCCCTATAGGAGATGAGACAAAGGGAATGAGAGCTGAGGTTCAAGTGACGCACAGTTGTTCAGAGCTTTGCAGCTGAGACTGGGAAACGATGTGGAAGAAATCAATAAAAAACGTAGCTCTGAGTCTCCCCTGTATGGTGTCTACACAAAAAAAGGCATTTGGTATGTGGGCTAGTGTCAAAAGTTACTGAACAATGAGGAATGAGAGGAGGTGATCTGATCCAGGAGGCTAATTTCAAACGTGTATGGGATACTGCTGTATATGGAATATGGGGCAAAGGGGTGGGGGTGGGGGAGTGGGGTGGAAATTTGAAACCCAAATATATGGTGGTGGGATGACTTGGTGGGCAAAAATTTCACAAATGAACATTGCAGTTAGATTTAGGACAGAATAGCACAGTCCTTCACTTGCACTAGGCTCACAAGATATCATTACAAGATAATCTAGTGAAATTTTACTCTTGCTGATTCAAGAAAGTACATGAGACTCCCCCAGATCTGTATTTAAAAAAGGGTTCCTTTAAGCACATCTAGAGCTGGCACCCGCCTACAACAACTTCGAGGTGATCCAATCAAAATAAAGGCTATTGCAGGGAGAGATTATTATCACGTGAAGGGATTTTTAGGGTAACATATGCTAAATTAGTAGTTGTAAAATGTGAGATAGCAACTCATAGGAGAAAGAGATACCCAAAGAGTACTTGATAGCATAATAGGCCGTAATACCTTTTCATTGCAGAGAAACTGATGTATGCAAGAAACCAAAAACAGTAAAACTATTGCAAAACTGACTCATTAAGTAAAATAACAGATTTTATAATGTTTCCATCTAACACTTTGCTTTTCAGATGATGGTTCTCAACATGCAGTCTGAAACCTGAAATCACTGAATGTATCCTTGAATTGGTAGAGTCCACACCCTATTCCCATTACAACCTGGCTGTGTGTCTGTATGCATGCACGCATGCGCACACACACACTAGGTTGGTGTGCAAAACTCACACAGAGACCCCCTTTCAGTGGGTTCCTGTTGTAATCTAAAATTTTAGTAGTGTGGATGGGGAGGAGATGCCAGACCCCAGAGATGTGCTGGAGGAAGAAGTGACAAGATTTGGACATCAACTGGATGTGTGTTGTAGATGGCTCAGGAGGGAAAGGGGAAAGAGGAGATTGGTGTCAAGGTGAGTTGTTGGGTTTTTTTAAGGTGGAGAGAGACTACAATTTGATATACTGTGAAGGGAAGAAACCTGATGAGAGTGAGAGGTTAAGAAGATGGTGATGGAAGGAGTGGGGCTGGGAGAAAGGGAGCTCATGAGGCAGGAAGAGTTGGAGTTACTGTGCCAGTTGGAAAGGTATGAGGAGACAAGCAGGCGAGAAATCTTCTCAGCAAAGGAGGAGTGGGGAAGAGCGCAGGGGAAGGCAACCTTATGTCTAGTCTTAGTTTCCATGAAGAATCTGGCAATATTTTGCATCGAGATGGAGTAAGAGGGAGTGTAAGGTGTGGGGGAGGAGAATGAGGAGAGAAATGGGAAGGGGATGACTGGTAGTGAGGATGGAGAGGGAAGGGACACAGATGGTGATAAGGAAGGATGCAGCTGGTGGAAAGGTTGGGGATGGAGAGAAGATGATGGGAGAAATTGTTCCAGTGGCTAATTACTTTCATCGTTTAAAAATTACACTTATTTCCAGTCTAAATTTGTGTAGCTTTAGCTTCCAGCCATCAGATCATGTTCTATCTTTCTCTGCTAGATTGAAGAGCCCATTATTAAATATTTATTCCCATGTAGATGCTTATAAACCGTAATCAAGTCACCCCTTAATCTTCTCTTTGTTAAGCTAAGTAGCTCTTGAGTCTATCACAATCAGGCATGTTTTCTAATCTTTTAATTACTCTCATGGCTCTTCTCTGAACCCCCTCCAATTATCAACATTCTTCTTGAACAGAACTGGACACAGTTTTTCAGCAGTGGTTGCACCAATGCCAAGTACAAAGGTAAAGTAACCTCCCTGCTCCTACTCAAGATTCCCTTGGTTATGCATCTCAGGATCGCATTAACTCTTTTGGCCACAGCATCACACTGGGAGCGCATGTTCATCTGATAATGGGGGAGAGAGAGAAAGAGGTAGAGTTGTTGGGAGCAGAAGTTGTGGGGAAAATAGAAGGGGTTGGAGATGGAAATCTTGCAAGGAAGGGAGGTAGAAAGAGAGGAAATGGAGTCTGGTGGGCATGGTGGAGAAGGAAGACTGAGTGTGTCGTGCACTACCGGAGAAATTAATTAGCAAGTGGTCATTCTGCATTAAATGACCAGTTAAAGCAATAATTAGATAATCAGCCAATAGGGAGTTAGTGAGCAAGTCATAGGTTGTTGGGATGGACTTGGCTTGGTCAGGCAGAGTCAGCAAGAGCCCGAAGGGAGCAGGTGGGCCTCAGAGCATCAAATGGCTGGAGCATCAGAGTTGCATGGAAGCAGGTGATCAGCAGATGCTGAGGCTGTGGTTACTATGGCAATGTAAGTAGAGCCAATCAACAAGTGTCTGAATGTGGCAATAGTATCCAAGGGGATATCTTTGCATGGTTTCATCACCATGATATCGGAGCACCCATGTGATTCCTGAACTACCCTGCTATGGTCTAATCCTCCTCATTAAAACTAATACAAGTTACTTGTGTGGATAAAGAAAATTTAGTGTAAAGAGTTTGATTTTAAAAAAATAATCTTCTGCAGTGTTTTATATAATAAAAGTCCCAGTACAATGAAATACAGTGGGGCGATCAACAGAAGTAAGGCCGTTGGGTGCTGCTCCATGTATAGACAGATTTGTGATTTATCGCATCTGAATGCAATGGCTTAGTGGTCTAATCTTCACGTTTGAAATACTTATGCTCCCTGGAATTGTAATTTAAATCTCAGCAGCATTGACTCAGCCCTTCATCCTTCAGAAACCGACACACTGAGTTTTGGCTAGTTTACACTGTGTGGGCATGTGACGTTATTGATATAAACTGTGACTGTATAGATCATTGTTGCAACTAAGGTCATATAGTGGCACCAAATCTTGAACAAAGGAGGTTAAGTAAGGTCTATGACAAGGTTATGATTTGCTGGTTATGATTATGTTATCAGTATGCATGTATCATTTTTGTATTTCAAGTTATAAGTATTGACTCTATACTGTCTGTATTTTAAACTTGTGCTATGTTTCTGGGTGACACCCCAGACAATTTGGATCAGCACTGCCTAGCCTGCTTGATGGCCCATTAAGGACCATCAGCTATACAATTGACCCATTGAGAGAAGGCAGATACACTTTGTAACTCAGCAAGGCATGCAGGGACATGCCTATGGACAAAACTTGAAGGTTTTTCCATGCCATGTGCTGGGTAGCTTGTTTTTGGAACAAAGAAAGCACAGGACATATGACAAGAGACTATAAAAGGCAGCTGCATCTCCTCCATCTGGTCTTCAATCCTGCTTCTTACCTCTGGAGGAACTTTGCTACAAACTGAAGCTCTGAACAAAGGATTGAATGACCCATCCAAGCTGTGGATGTACTCCAGAGACTTGATTTGAACCTGCAGTTTATTCCATCACTGCTACAAGCCTGAACCAAGAACTTTGCCATTACTGTATGTAATTGATTCCATTTAACCAATTTTAGCTCTCATCTATATTTATTTTTCTTTATGAATAAACCTTTAGCTTTTAGATTCTAAAGGATTGGCAACAGTGTGATTTGTGGGTAAGATCTGACTGGTATATTGACCTGGGTCTGGGGCTTGGTCCTTTGGGATCAGGAGAACCTTTTTTCTTTTACTGGGATATTTGTTTTCATAACCATTTATCCCCATAAGAAATGGCTGCTGGTGGTGATACTGGGAAACTGGAGTGTCTGAGGGAATTGCATGTATGACTTCTGGTTACCCAGTGGGGGGAGACCGAAGTCCCCTCCGTCTGTCTGGTTTGGTGTGCCTTAGAAGTGGAGGAACCACAGCCTTGGGCTGTGACTGCCCTGCTCTATGCAATTTGTCCTGAATTGATACTCTCAGTTGTGTCCCACCAGAGGCTGCATTGTTACAGGGTGTCTTGAAATGAGGCTACATGAATATTGGTCCTGTTTGTTCATCATGGACAGAGAATCCATGACCCTTTTCATGGGATTGGGACTTGCCACCCTCCATACCCACCCCAGTGTGCTGGTCCAAAATTACCTTCCCTTTCTCTTAATGATTTCTGAGCAAATTAATCAGCGCTTTGAATATTTAAGTACTATGTAGCATTGTTTTAACATCCTACTATTAAAAGCAGAAGACAGAGATGTTTTTGCCAAAGAAATGGGAATAAAGCTGCATTGCACTAAGTGCTGCTGTTTCCAGGGTAATTCTTAACCAATTCAAAGAGTAGGGAGTCTTAAGGCCTCTTTTGCAAGGTGCTGAGCACTCCTTGCGAGGTGCCAAGTGCCCGCTGCTCTTGTTGACTTCAAACACCTCACAGGCGTTTAAACAGCTAATGTATCTGTAGTGCTTGACGTCGACATCACTACTGGAACTGTGAGAATGAATATGCTCGTGACCATATTTTTCACCATATAAACAGTGTTATTTCCATGCATGATGTAGCAGCCTTCAAATGAAATGGTTTTGCTATTTGAAGGTTAGCAGCATCCAACAGCAGAGGGAGCTCTCTGAGAGGAAGAAGGAAAGAAAAGCTGACAGTCTGGGAAAGGTTTAGTGCTGGGGGCGGGGGACCAGGCCTGGCAGATGAAGAGAGAGACCAGGGAAACGGGTTAGTGAGGGTGAGTATGAAAAGCAACAAAGATGCACCTAAAGGAGTTTTGGAAACCTTGAATAGACAAGGAGAAAGAGGTTTGGGAGGGGACTGGGAAATGAAAGAGAAGCAGCCAACATATAACCCAGATGCCAAAGAGGCACTTCATAAAGACAAGACAAAGACAAGAAAGAGGCTGGGGAGAAAAGTGCTGGGACATTATTAGTCTAATGTGGTAGAGGAGATGTCTGATAGTAACTAGTTCAAAGAGAGAGAGAGAGAGAGAGATTTTTCTGGTTCAGAGAAGCTGTTCCATCGCTTTTTGTCCATTTTATTGAGAAAAAATACTGCTATATAGTTACACACTCACTTCTTTTCAGTGTCACTAAGAAGGTGGCTTGTTAGAGTGTTTTGAATGGAGAGGCTGTGGTGGCTTGGCAAACTAGGCAAGGGAATCAGGAATTACCAGGGGTCTTTACAGTATGTAGTATTAGGGAAGTCTGAATTGTATACACAATTTATAAAGGTTATAAAATGTTTTAAAAATGCATTCTGCAATGAACTCCTAAAGTACTTACCGCCCATTCATGTATGCAGGATTTTCACTGTAAATCTGACATTTTACAATGATCAAATGCCGTAAACACATATTCAAGACAAATCGGAGATTACAATTACAATTGATTATAATTTAGGTACTGTACTTAAAACAGGAATTGGGGGGGCAGGCAGTAAAGGTTCACAGATAGCACAAGGCTAGTTAAGTGCTTTGGAAAGCTACAGCTGACTGGCCATTTTAAAAAAAACTACCATCTCCCCCTTAACCATGCAATATACACACGCGTACACACAATTATGGGGTAATAAATATTGTAATGTAATGGCTAGTTCTGCCCCAAATTGGATAAAATCAACATAGCTCACTGTGTCATAGTCTCTATCTACTGCCAGCACCAGATGAAGATTCTCCTTTAGCTCAAGTAATAGGGATCCATCCATTTAAAGCAGGAAGAACTAACTTCTACCCTTACCAACACCATAAAGTTCCAAGTGGCCATGGGTAAAGCACAGTGACAATCATGAAGTCTGAAATGGTGATGGATTTATTATGGTTCATTGAAATGATCTGTGTGGTCCTTTTCACTTATGATGTCAAAGATCATGGTTAGCCTGAACAACCAGAATGTTATTTTTGGTTGAGTTGTGATTAAACTTTCTTTTTCGTATTACATTTTTTCTATAATGATAAAATAAATCAGGAGACTTAGTGATGTGTTTATTTCCTTTTTTGCTGCTTAGCACTGAGCAGGCTGTCAATGCTAAGGAATGCACAAAAATAAGGATAGTACTTTCCCTAAATAGCTTACATTCTAAACGACAAGTATGCAGTGTTGTAGCCATGTCGGTCCCAGGATGTTAGAAAGACAAGGCGGGTGTGGTTATATCTTTTATTGGACCAACTTCTTGTTTCTCTCACCAACAGAAGTTGATCCAATAAAAGAGATTTATCTCACCCATCTTGTCATTCTAAAGGATGGACACACAGAAAACAAGAGACACTGAGAAACCCAGAGATGGAAATAGTTTAATTCCCAGTTCCCATAAATATCATTATATATACATCATATTACTCACTTCTCACTTCTTGTCAGCATCACTAAGAAGGTGGCTTGTTAGAGTATTTTGAATGGAGAGACTGTGGTGGCTTGATAACTAGATAAGGGAATCGGGAATTACCTGGGGTCTTTACAGTATGTAGCATTAGAGAAGACTGAGTTGTGTATACTAATTTACCAGTGAGTATCTAATCAGAGTGGCTTGAAGAATTTGAGTACTTTGATTTGTTGAAATATTTTTGAACAGGTACCAGGAAGATGATTTCACTATAGTAATTATTTCATCTTGTTGCTTCATTTTGCCTTGAGTAGAGACTCTAGAGTCAAGTTGGTGATTTTGTTTGATATATATTCTGTGTACACATAAATAGCAGAATGAAACGAAAGTGAAATATTAGTCTAGCAGTTCCAGATGAAATTGGCTCATCTCTGCATCACAGATTTTAGTTCAGAAATGGCAGGATTCAGAATCTGCAGACTCAGAAGTATAGAGTCAATGGCAGATGTGCTGGTGCTGGGGGGTGTAGCAGCACCCCCAGGCTTGAAGTGGTTTCCATCATATACAGGGTTTACAGTTTTGTTCAATGGCTTTCAACACCCCTGTTATAAAAATTGTTCCAATGCCACTGATCAATGGGCCCAGTATCAATTATCAAGGTAAGGAGGATGCTGTAATTGTAGTTCCCCAAACTCCCTAGCTAACCCTCTGTGTTTTAATGAGATTTCTTTCCTCTCTGTTCATAGAATAACTTGTGGTCCTTTTGGTCTCGCCTACACAGTTTATGCAAGGCCAAACAGCAAGAAAGTCAGGAGCTGCTGCATATAAAAAATAAATGAAGCCCTTTTTCTGATGCTCTGCCTACCCCCAGACCTTGCAGGACCTTGCCTTGCAAGCCTAACATGACAAGGTATTATGTGTCCTCATTCACTTCAGTGGGAGATGCACTCATCATCTTGCAGGTTCAGGGCTGTGGTATTTTGCTCCCGCATTCACCCTTTCCTGCTCGCCCTCCTCCCCCACCTCTTCTCCTCCTGCTCTGGAAGTGCTGCCCAGCTGTGCCTCTTGTTACATACCTGTGACTTGGCTATTTTTAAACTTTCTTCCTCTTTAAAAATATTAACTCAAGAGACTTTAATGATTATAATTTAGGTACTGTACTTAAAACAAGAGTTGGGGGGGGGCAGGCAGTAAAGGTTTACAGCTAGTACAACGCTAGTTAAGTGCTTTGGAAAGCTACAGCTGACTGGCCATTTTTAAAAAAACTACCATCTCCCCCTTAACCATGCAATGCAATTTATTTTTGTGTTATGCACATTCTGCACGGTGTCACAGAACCTTTGCAGAGAAACTCCGTTACAAACTGAAGGGGAATGAGAGGGTATCAGGCAAGAATTGAAGTAGGGAACAATGACCCAAATGTCCCAGAGGGAGGCAGGAAGACAGCTCCAGCGAGCTAGGCAGCCTGTGTTCTGACAGCCAAAAGCCTCTTGCAGTCCCCACTTATTGTGGTCAGACAATCTTTAACTTTCATTTTCTATTCAGCCATTTTAAATCAAGTGTAGCAGGTGAGGGAGGAGGAAGGATATGGGCCTTTCTAAGTTCAATGCAATGCAAAATGTAAGATGGGACAGCTATGAGTGAGTGAAAGCCATGACTGAAACATGGCCTAATTCAGGCCTGTTCCTGTGAGGTGCTGAGTGCCCTCATCTCCCTTTGACTTCAGGGAGTTGAGGGTGCTCAGTGCCAAACTGATGGTACTCAGCACACCACTAAACCAGGCACATGGGAAGTAGAGTGAATATGCTTTGGGGACATGGACATATACTAGATCCTACACAAACAGAGGAGCAGCTGCCATTTTGGATGTCAAAAACCAACCCAAAACCTTAGCCCTCCTTCTGAGTAGGAGTCATGCCCCTGCTGAGTTCACAGTGCTGCAAATAACAGGCCCAGCAGTGGGGAATGGGATATATAAACAGGAAACTATATTTTCACAAGCATAGCTCTTGCTCCTCTGCCACACCAACCTTATTGTGGATTTTGTGGGGTTTAAAACCTTTTAATCAATGAGTATTAGCTATAGATGGTAAGCAAGTTGGGGCAGGGGTCAGCCTGTTTGCTAGGTGTACGTACAGCACCTTGCACAGTGGGCTGCTGATCCCTTCCTGAGGCCTTTAGTACAAATAATAAATAATCACCATCATCACCTTCAATGTACAGCGAGATGGCTCTGCCAGGAACTCATGGTAAACTGAAAGTCATGTGTGGGGTAGATTACTGGTATAAAATTCATTACATGCGGGAGGAATGTTTTATAACCCTACCTATTGCCTGCCTGCGCTCATCCCACACTCAGACTCTCAGGAGTAACTGGTGATTTGTTACATCTTGGAAGCAAGGTAGAACTTTTACTGTCAGCAGGATTTTCTTTTTTTTTACAGCAGTAATCCCTCACTACTTTTCAAAGTTCAGGATGAGGGCCTACGTATCCCTTTGACCCTCTGTCAGTATAAATTGTGTTCTGGATTTGATTTTTTTTTTTAACATCATGTTTATTTTCTTTTACTTTCACTTTGCATTTTCTCTGCACCCAATAGTACAGTACAGTAAGATGGCTGTACAAAAGCTCCTGGTGTCTTATTAAGTAGCCAGTTAATCACTAATCCATTGTAATTTATTCTTTAGTGTTCTGCAGCTTAAATGTGCTTTGTAAGGTATAAATTTGGAACTTTGGAGCTGTTATTTCATAGCTTGTAGTTGCTTGCTAACATTACCTAGCTTTCAAATGTACTCAGTTCACACTTTTTAAAGGAGACTGACCAATTGGTTTTTATCTTCCATAGAAATTCATTTAAAAAAAGAAATGAAAATACCAGAAAAACTAAGTATTCAATGTAACCAAGAACAGCAGACACAAACTACTTCTGGCATCTTTACTTTCACTTGAAAAAATTCACTGAACTGCTATTTGCTAATCCACACAAGTTATTGACAGATAAAATATTAGTTTCTTATTTCAACAAAGATTTAAAAGCTGAATGTTCATAGCAGTGACGTCTCATTGCAAAAACTCCATTACTTTTACAAAATACTGCATAGCAGGTTGAGTAGTGAGAGAATTGGTGGGTGCAACAGGGAGGTAAGGGAGAAATTAAGGAGGGTAAAGATATTAGAGATTGTCATTGATTTCTTTGACAGTCTTCACAGGCTTCTTTGTACTCTTTTCAAGTACAAAGAAGATATACTGTCAGGTTGATGTTTTTCCCCCCCAAAGAGGAGGCACTGGAATGAATAAATCAAGAGCCACAAGTCACCAGAATTGTGCAGTATTACATGCAAGTGTTCTGAAGGAACTTTGGTGTGCCTGAGCTTCTAACAAATTTATGCAATCTGTCATTGAAATTGTCTGCTATACCGGGGTTGGAGGGTAGCCCAGTGTGGTACCTATGTTTACAAAAGGTGCTAGTGTGAGCCTGGAAATTTCAGAATGGTGAGTCCTACTTCAGTGTGAATGAAGTTGTTTGAAACAAAGATTAAAAAGAGTATTATAAAACACCAAGATGAACATGATAGGAACAAATCAGCAATAGTTCCGCAGAGCAAAATTGTGCTTCTCTAATATGCTAGAATTCTTTGAGCATGGTTGAGAGCTGGTTGACATAATTTAGTTGGACTTTCAAAAAGCTTTGCCAGTGTTCTGGTTACAGGGCTAGCTGTACTTTAGACTCCCTTCAGTCCCTCTTGAGTGCACCTTGACCTCAGGTAACAGATTGACTTTCTGCCCTTCTCTCAAAGGGTGGAATCCTTCAGTCTAAGCACTCTTTTTCCAGGCTGCAACCTCCCTTTTTCCCAACCCTGTTAGGACAACAGGTCCAACTGTGTCTGGCATGGGTGGCGGGTATCAAAAGCTGGGGGAGGCTGAGCCTCCACAAACAGCCCTGCGTGGCCCTACCCATGCTCCACTTCCAGAACCCCTCTTACTTCCTGGGTGTTTTATGGCTCTTTCTGTGTGGCCCGGGCCGCGGGCTGGGACTAGTGGCCAAGGACTTGTGGCTAAGGACTCCAGGTGGCTGGAGCAGGTGCTCACGCTGCCCACCCTCTCGGCGCTCGGAGGCTGGGACAGGTAGTGGTGGTGGGACTCGGGTGGGGAAAAGGGGTCAAGAGGGGCCGGGAGCTACCCTCCCCAAGCTTGCGGTTCACCCACCGGGCACTGCCCTGGTGTCTGGCACCTATATGTCCTTTTCCTCCAGGGACTTTTGACCAACAAACTGATTAAACTAAAAAGGGCTTCTTCAAAACAAAGCATTGTTTAGTCCCTCAAAGTTCACAGCACACAAAGCAAAGGGCCTATATGCATCTTTCCCCTTACCTAAACTTTCATCTTTCCCTGCAAGCATTGGTAAATTCCATTCAGCCCAGTTATTTCCATCTCTAGACTGATAAAAGCAGACTGCACTGTTGCATTCTCTCCCTCCTTTGGTGTGTCTCTGCCAGTGTTTCCCTCCTGGGCAGCTGCTGACAGCCTATTCACCACCCCTTTCTTCTCTAGGCCAGTATCTTCAAGGTTTTAACATCCCCTTTGATCCTAGGTTCTGCCAAGAATAAATTTAGCAAGCCAGGGGTATTCGCCAATCATTAGCTTTCCCATTCTTTCCTTAAAGACCATTGGTATTCTCTGGGACTGTACCTTATCTTTACCATTCTGTTTCATGTTGGTTTTCCCCTTGCAGCCTCCATTGATTTAACTCTATGCAGCCAGGCAGGACAATATCACACAGGTAAACTGAGATGCACTTGATATTTATAAAAAATAAAATGTCTATATCCCTCATTCTCCACAGTGTTTCTCACAAGAGGAAATATATTGTCTTTGGGAGAGAGGTAGAATGCTCTCCTCTATTAGAAATTATCTAGGAAATAACGGTCAATTTCTCAACCTGGCAAAATGCAGAACAGGTACCCCAAAGTTCCCTGGTATGGCTGATATTCTCTAATGTATTTATTAATGATTTGAGAAAGCAGGGATTGGTGAGGGGGCAAAATTTGCAGATGGCACAAAATGATTTTGGTTTAATTAAGACTAGAAAATTAGCCTAATTAAAACTAAACTGCAGTTGTAAAATTAAGTGAATATATTACATTCTGTGATGACTTTCATTGTATTTTTGCTTGCTAATGTAGTCACTAATTCCCAGAATTCAGAAATCTCTAATGCCTCCCGCAGCCATTAGTGCAAATTAGCAAGGCTCACTCAAGTGTTTTCTTAATCATAAAGGGTCAGATTCATCCCTGCCCAGGTACTGAGCTGATGCAGTTTGTGCCTCCCCTGTTCATAGGCTTTTCAGATTCAAGGAACTCCCTTTTGTTTCTCCTATATCTTTTTTTAGATAGCATAACTTGAGGGCCACTCTAACTCATACTCCTGTAGGAATGGTCAGCTGTGGACCACTGCAGGAAAGCAGAGAAGCTGGGGGTCAGGTTTGCCCTGGCCAGGCCCGATTGCCTTGAGCCATAACCATCACCTCCTTCCTCCATCACATCTTGGAATGCCTCACATCCTGTGTAGAGGACACACAGCCATCCATGTGCCAGGCACAGGGGCTCCTATCTGGGAAAAGGGGCCATAGGGCACTAAGGAATTGGGCCTAAAGGAGACTGTTCTGAAGAAGGCAAACATCACACTCAAAACTGGGGAAAGGTTAAGTGTTTGTGTGACAGGAAAGTTTTAAAATAGGGAGGCATAGAGCTTAAAGAGTTATAGTTACCTTTGAGACATGTAACTAAAAGAGATAAAAACCATATGTTCTGTAGATGAGCCTTTTACACTCCATTATGTCAGAACTGGGCTCTAATTGTATCTAGATCTCTCTGATTCTAACTGTTTTCTTACTTACTGCTCCTGGATTCATTTTTTTTCTTGCTAGTATGTCTGGATTTAGCAAGACTCCTTTGAGTTGACACTAAACTTATGTGGATCCAGCTAGTTTTGGCAAGTTCTGAGTTGGTAAAAATCTTTTTATGCTTGATTGTAGACAGCTGGCATAAAAATTCAGAATTTTCCAATCACTGACTCTTTTTATTATTTGTCTTCACCTCTCTTGATGTTTACCAGCCTGGCCTGCTTTTATCTCTGTTAATCCTTCAGTGCATGGAGCCCCAGAAGCAGAGACCGTACATAAGCATGGCCTCTATGTCAGTTAAAACAAAACAAATTACCCTACCAAGGTTACGCTTGTGAGACTTTTCAAAGCTGGCCAAAAATAATATAAGTGATGATCTAAGAGAGAAAAATAACCAAAAGCCAGACTGAACTTCCTAAAAAAAACAGTTTAAAATAAATTACAACTAATTATTCGAAACAGGAGCTGAGCTAAAAACAGAACTGAAATAAATTAAAATAAATTGATGAAAACAGTGCTCAAAGATGAAAGCTGAATAGAGTTAACCTAATTTTCCTTTGGTCTCTGAAGCTGATGCTGCTGAAGAGGTCCTTCCTCTATAACTTTAAAGAGCTTTAAATGGAGAAGAGCAGGTTAAAAATAATCCAATTTTAAAAAAGCAAAGGGCTAAGTCCTCAGGCCCAACTGGGTTAAAGCAGCCTTAAACCAGGCAGCTGAAGATCCCGAACTGGATAACACCCATTTCAACTTCTCCCGTGAAGGGGTATTGCTGGAGAGCAGTGTACATGTCTGGGAACCCCCGTGAGTATACCTTCTTCTAAAGGGCTGTCACAAATGAATGTAGATTACTGCAAACCCTGGAGTCCATGGATGGAGAGAGGGCAAAGGTCGTATTAACCTACCTTTTGATCCCTCCCCCGCCTCTCCAGGGCCTGTAATAAGCGCCACATGGATGAACCAAAGGAGAGTTGCCAAAAGATCCTGTTTGCAAATAATCCTTTAGAGAATTAAAACTGAAAGGATTTTAAAATTCAAGTGTACTTTCTGCTATTTGTGGTGGGGTTTTTTTTGTGTTTCCATTTTCCCATATTTTAATAAAAATACATCTGGAAAAAAAAATCCACAAAGCCGAATAGAAATGAGTCCCGGGGGAGAGGAAGAGTGGGCAGCAAGACAACCCCACACCCAGGCCCAATGCAAGCAGACGAAGGGATCCAGCCTGGGGGCCCAATGACAAGGAGCTCCAAGGAGACGCTACTTCTTCTGTTTGGGAGCAGGTCTGTAATTCCCCACCACCACAGCCTGGTCTCGCTTGTAGGGCTCCAGCTTCAGCTGCTCCTGGGGTTTCATGTTCTCCTGCTGCATCTTCTTCGCCTCTGAGGTGAAGACGGCCTCAGGCACCGCTGTGGAGTCGATGCAGTTGGCCTTGATGGATATGATGAAGTGCCCTCCGTTCTTCAGGAAGTTCTGAGCATTTAGGGCTACAATGCACGACTGGTCAGACTGGGCCACGTCAGCAAAGATTTAGTTTCCTATTGCATTTCACTTATCTTGGACAATGAAGCAAACTGTTTGGCTTTATTTTGTTTATATGTGTTTTGCTGCTGTTTCTGGTACTCAAGCACTAGCACAATACTATAATGTTTGGGTTGCAAACACTGCAGGAAACATTAAACTCCAAACCAAAATTATGTTTTCACTGAAATTAGTTGTTTTTAAAGCAGGGGTGGGCAAACTATGGCCCGGGGGCCACATCCGGCCCTTCAGACATTTTAATCCGGCCCTCGAGTTCCCACTGCAGAGCGGAGTCCAGGGCTTGCCCCGCTCCGCATGTGCAGTGGCTCCGCACGGCTCCTCGAAGCAGCGGTATGTCCCCACTCCAGCTCTTACGCATAGAGGGGGCCAGGAGGCTCCACACACTGCCTCCGCCCCAAGCACCGCCCCCGCAGCTCCCATTGGCCGGGAACCATGGCCAATGGGAACTACAGGGGTGACGCCTGTGTACGGAGCAGTGCACAGAACCACCTGGCTGTGCCTCCACGTAGGATCCGGAGGAGGGACATGCTGCTTCCGGGAGCTGCTTGAGGTAAGCACCGCCTGGAGCTGCACCCCAACCCCCTGCCTTAGCCCTGATCCCCCCGGTCCAAGCCCAGAGCACCCTCCTGCACCCCCAACCCCTTATCACCAGCCCCACCCCAGAACCTGCAACACCGCTGGAGCCCTCACCGTCCCCCTGCCCCAGTCCAGAGCCCCCTCCCACACCTTGAACTCATTTCTGGCCCCACCCCAGAGCCCTCACCCCTCCGACACCCCAACCCACAATTTCATGAGCATTCATGACCCGCCATACAATTTCCTTACCCAGATGTAGCCCTCGGGTTTTTCAGATGTGCCCACCCCTGTTTTAAAGGTTATCTTATTTTAAAGAAAAGGAGTACTTGTGGCACCTTAGAGACTAACAAATTTATTAGAGCATAAGCTTTCGTGAGCTACAGCTCACTTCATCAAGTGAGCTGTAGCTCACGAAAGCTTATGCTCTAATAAATTTGTTAGTCTCTAAGGTGCCACAAGTACTCCTTTTCTTTTTGTGAATACAGACTAACACGGCTGCTACTCTGAAACCTGTCCTTATTTTAAAGCTTTTCTTTCCAAAACCTAAACATGCAATGATGTATAGCTGTGTCCGTCCAAGGATATTAGAGAGACAATGTGGGTGAGGTAATATCTTCTACTGGACTAACTTCTGTGTTTTTGTCTTTTATCATTTTCCTGTGTGAGCTCATTCCAGACCAGAGTGCGTGTCTCGTTTCATCTACATAGGTGTTGGGGGCATTTAGTGCACTGGGTAATGTACACAACATCCCTTATGGGTGAACACTTTTCACAAGCTATCACTCTATCTCTGACCTGCAAGTCCTCATCCTTTCAGAAAACCCACACCACACCTTCAAAAGATGAGCCTCAGATCTTAATTCATAACCTTGCTAGATACTAAAAATCATGGTCCTAATAAAGACAGTAGATTTATGGCTAATTACAACCATCTGTAACTCATTAACCCCTCTTTATATCCTATGACTACAGGGGAGTTAATGGGCCACTTCACCTTGAATAGTCCCCTAGATATTTGCTAACTGCTTATGCTAAACTCTGTTTGACCTTGTATTTAGCTGTGACCCTCTGAGGATCTTTCCAAGGCCTGAGGAAGAGCTCCATGAAGTTCAAACACTTGTCTCACAATGGAAATTGATCCACTAAAAGATACTACCTCACCCACCTTGTCTCTCCACCATCTGAATAGTGAGCTTAAATTGCCTTCAGCTGTCTCTTTATAACAAACAGTCCTTAAAGTTCTAAATGTTTTAAAGATAAAGATATGATTGACTTATAGAAAGAACATTAAAAGATCTTAATAAGAATTATAGGCCTCCATCTGGCAAACATTTATTTGTAGGCATGTGAGTCAATGATATTGTTTTCAATGGGACCATTGATATGCCTAGTTAGTAACCTGCAGGACTCCAGAGTTCTTAGAACATTGAGATTCTTATAATAAAATGATAATGAATGGGGGGAGGGGAGAGGAGGAAGGGAGGGTCGGCCTATACCAATGCCTTTGCAGAATCTAAAGTGCTTGGCTGCATGTCCTATGCCTCATACTGCTAAAAACCATTCTCCTGTAGTAAGAAAAGGAGGACTTGTGGCACCTTGGAGACTAACATTTATTTGAGCATGAGCTTTCGTGAGCGACAGCTCACTTCACATCATGAAAGCTTATGCTCTAAGGTGCCACACGTACCCCTTTTCTTTTTGCGGATACAGACTAACACGGCTGCTACTCTGAAATCTGTCATTCTCCTGTAGCGAAAGCCGTGCCTCTGGTTTTGGAACAGAGGATCTGAATCCATCCTCAGCATTGCCAAACTGCCCCACAGGACCAAGGTGTTTAGCACAGGGACATTTACTAAGTCCTAAGTGGCCATGGATTTGTTGACCACTAAGACTTTGCCCTTCCCTTTGGGGTGCTCAACGGGTACCCCTCACAGTCCCTCTGTCGCTCTTCTCCCCACGTCAGAGACAGCCAACTAGACACAGCGCCATTAAGTAACTTGCCCATGGTCCCAGTGCCCCGCACCGGGGGGAAGCTGGGCTCGGAAGGGGGCTCCGGAACTTGGGCCGGGCTCTCGGGGCGCGCTGAGGCTGGAGCGGCAGCAGCTGTGGCGAGCCTGCCAGCAGCAGACCTAGAAGCAGGCGGAAAACACCCGGGGGGGCCCCCGCCTACTGCTCCCTCCTCCCACACACCCGCAGCGAGCGGCCGCGGAGCACCCTGGTCCCTGGCAGCGCAGGGGTGCGGTGCGGTGCCGCGCCGCGCCGCGCCGCTGGGCGGGGCCTGACGATCACATGGGCGCTGCCGCGGGGGCCATTGGCTGCGCCCTGCGCCGTGGTTGGCGCGCCCCAGCTGCCGGGCCGGACTCAGCCAGTCTCCCAGCGGAGCCGCGTGGCGTGTGGCTGCGCAGCGCGGGCTGCAGGGCGCTGCTAGCCCCCGCCCCCCTCCCCCTGGAGCGATTCGCCCTGCGGCTGCCCCCAGCTGCCTGCCGCGCCCTCCGCCAAGGTTTGTTGCTGCAGCCCCGGGGGGCAGGGAGCTGCAGCCGGGGTGGTGCGGGCCCCCGGGCAGGGAGGCGGCTGCTGGTGCAGCAGCCGCGGGGGAGCGGTGTCAGCAGGGATCCCCCCTGCTCTGAGAATCCGGCTGCTTGGGGGAGCGTCAAGGTTCCCGGACAGCGGCGCTGCCCCTCGCCTCCCTCCTTCCCTCTGCTTCGCCCCTCCCGCTCTGTCTGCACGTGCGTGGGGCTAACCCGGCGGCTGTAGCTCCAGTGGCTCTGTTTTATGCAACAAACAGCCAGTTACAGGAAATGCTAAGAATAAAAATGATGTCGCTGGCTCCCAGTGACGGATCATGTCTGCGCTGACTGACCGGGCAGCCCCAGAGCCTGGCCCAGGACTTTTAAGGACAGAGCCCGTGTCCGATCGCCAGATCAATACCACTGCAGGAAAACTGAACGTCTTTTGCCACCCCTGGTGTTTTCAGATAATTGCACAAAGTCCATATTTGTGTTGGCCGGGAGACCCTGTTAGAAGAGGGCTTAGAATTCACCCAGTACTAGCAAAGTGAACTGAAGCAGGCAGGAGCAGGACTAGTGTCCCCAGATTAATAGTTACACATACCCACCTAGCTCTGCCTTCCCCTGGCAACAGGGTCATCCATCAACACTTGGAATACCAGCTAGTGGAAACCGAGAGGGTAACTAGGAAGAATACTGTAGTTCATCTAGAAATATTTCCCTTTTTAAAATCTGTTTTAATATTTTTACTACGTGTGTGTGTGTGTGTGTGTGTGTGGAGCATTGCATGCCAGAGTATGATACTGGAGCAAGCCTTGGGTATGGAAGTGTACTTGATTTTATCCCACTGGGGATACATCCAGCTAAAAAAATCAGTCTCTTTCTGGACCCTCTTTCCCCATATTGCCCTATGAAATCAGTGTGCAACTACTGATTATTTGTGATTTTTCTATGGGGTCAAATATTTTCTTGATGTTGCACTGGGCACAGATAAAGGGCCTTAACCTATGTAATATTTGCTATGTAAATTTATAACATTCACTACATCAGCACAGACAGTCTTCCGGTCAATGAACCATCTTTTTCCCTGCTTTTTAGGTATCCTTGCTGTTAAATAGCAGTACAATAACACGTCTATAGTGTCTGTTGTATGGGAATTTCAGAGCATTGTCTATTAATCCTTGCAACCCCTCTCCAAGTTGAAGTTTTATTACCCCTGTCCAAACAATGTGTGAACTAAAGTCCAAGGTCACACAGAAAGTCTATGACGGAGCCAGTAATTGACTCTTAAGTCTAGTCTTCTCTAAGTGATTGACCTTTTGCTTGATAAAACCAAGTCTCAGGAATGCTTTTTGTAATGATGCTGAAAATGTGTTTTTCCTGTCTATAGCAGCAGTCTATAGTCTAAATTAGCTTCAGCACCAGTTTGTGGTATATGTTGCCAATCATTGTTATCAATGATGGTGTTCTCTCTCTCTCTCTCTCTCTTAAAATATATCTAGGGAAGGCTTAATTTCTGTGCCATACAAACAGGGTTATGCCCATCAGCTCTGGTAGCATTAAAGATAGAAAAGAAATTACCTTTGAAGCCAAATGATAAGCAACTGCTAAGTGGACAGGGGCTATTGAGCTTCTAAAAAGTAAAGTCTGATGGGATGCTACCAAGGTCCTCACACCTTCTTGTCAACTCAGGCCATCTTGCTTATCACTACAAAAGTTTTTTTTTTTTTTCCCCCTCCTGCTGATGATAGCTCATTTTAATTAATTAGCCTCTTACTCCACTTCATGTTTTCTGTATGTGTGTATATATATCTCTTCTTACTATATGTTCCATTCTATGCATCTGATGAAGTGGGCTGTAGCCCATGAAACTGTATGCTCATAAATTTGTTAGTCTCTAAGGTGCCACAATTACTCCGGTTCTTTTTGCGGATACAGACTAACATGGCTGCTCTGAAACCTACCAAGGTCCTGGTTCCCCAGTGTAACCTATCAAATACATTTTAGCCCTCTTTACTGCACAAGCTAAAGGTGCCCTAAAATCTGTTAACTGTAGATCTGCTTTTCCAGTGGGTCTACACTTATTTTCTTCATGACTAAATTAAGGGCTTCAACAGTGAACAGCAATTAATGTTACATTTATTCACCATTGATCTTGGATCAATACAACAAGTGAAATGCTGTGAATTAAATCCATTCTCAGGGATTTATAATTTGGCTGTAAATCTTGTATTGTCTGATTAAACTTAATTTACACGGTCTTGGCCTGAGAGTAAGTTATTTTGATGATGATTTATGTGCCTTTGTGATGTCTACCAATTCTTCAGCAGAGGCCACTGTACAGAAAATTAAAGTGTTAATATTGAAATAATACAGTTTTTGTCCTAGATCTTGGACATATTGCTCGTAGCCATTTTCCACATGGCATGTAACAAACAAGGAATGTCTAAACAGATGTTCTTATCTGCTGTCAAGATTGCTTTGATAAGGAGACAAAGATTACATTGACTATGCAAGGTGGGATGGAGGATGGCAAAGTATATATAAAAAAATCATAATCTCCAGAACATGATGCTGTGTATAAGATGGGAGTTCTAAAATCCATTTAGAAGTGGGACCACTGTCTGTGTAATGTTTACAAACCCAGGGGAGGTTAATAAAGCAACAACACTAATAATAAAATAGAGAAACTTTCCATGCTGCTACTACATGAAGGTAATATTGATAGGAACAAGCCTGTTCCTGTCATGACTATGTTAAGAGCTGGGTAAGTTAAAGCAGTCAGACACGCACACACAAAAATTAAATATCAAACATAGCACTACTATAACTCATTGGAACATGCAAAATATGGTTCCTCCATGGTATTCCATTGTTTAGCCTTTCTAAGCATTTTACTTCTGTGTGACACGTGCAGCTTTGCTGGATGCACCAGCTTTTTACTGAGAGCACATCCAGCTCACTTTCCTCTGACTTCAGACAAGTGTCTTTCTTTCCACTAGAAGTAGGTAACAACCAGGAGATATGCCAATTGTACATCTTCTTTCTGGGCATCTTTCCTAATTCCATTTCTGGTGAGTCATAAACTAATGCTGTTGCGGGAAGTGCTTCCAAATGCAGGAGAATAAGAAATGGAATGCATGGCAGCAGTCAGAGAAAACTAGCCAGAGCTGGCACTAGGCATAAACAGACTAAGCAATTGCTTAGGGCCCCAAGCAGCTCAAGGGCCCCCATTCCATTATTAGTATGTGTTTGGGGGGAGGGGATTCCTGATTAGGGCCCCCACTGGGCCAGCACTGGCTCTGAAACTAGATATATGTTCTGTGGTCAGAAGCACTTGTAACCGTGAAATAAATGTGATAGGTGTTGCTTTAATCCAATAGCGTGATTGTCCTGAAAATTGTCAGCTGAAGTTTGTTCTCTCTTTACCCCCATTCCTCATTGGTTCCCTGCTCTGTATTATGGTGCTGATTCAAAGCCTACTCTGAATTTAGTGGGAGTTGACTTCAGAGGGCCTTGGATCAGGCCCTGTGTCACTAGCTGGTTCTTCCCTCTCTCCTGATCCCATCTGTTGCTGTGTCATTTCCTCCTCTGGCAGTTGGTGGGTGGATGACCGAGATTCCTGAGTCAGTGCCTCATCGCAGTGGCTGCAAATGGTCCCTCTTCCTGTTACTGCACCTCTCTCAACCACAGTGGAATTCGCTAGTCTTAATCCAAGGGACCCTGGCATCTAAGGATTAGACAATGTTTTGAGGATTAAAATTCTGAATTAGAACCTAGCGCTGGAGACAGACATTTTGCTGAAATGTGGCATACTTTGTGATGTAAGCAGTGTGGGAGCCCAGAGAAATAGACTCTAAACCAGTTTCCAGGATGCGTACTAACGAGAGGGAACACCTGATTATTCAATCAAAATGTTTATTTTGTAAAATACAAAGAATATAAGGAAAAGGAGTACTTGTGGCACCTTAGAGACTAACAAATTTATTAGAGCATAAGCTTTCGTGAGCTACAGCTGAATATAAGGTTTTCTTCTGCCTGTTAAAGAGACAATTGACAATTAAAAATGATTAAGTTCCTTGTCTTCATGCAGTTGCTTCTTGTTTTCACGTAGTTTTATAAACAATTCCTCGCATTATTAATAATACACTTGAGTAGTAATATATTTTTTTTAAATGAGCTTTTCACATTTTAGGCTGTTTTTATTTTTGTATTTCTTTCAACAGTGAAACTAGACTACTCAGTTATGTTTTTGTTTCTGTTCAATTCCATTTCCCTGGTTCTTCTATATTATCACAATACCAAACATTGCAGGGGGAGGCTAACATCAAAACAATTTTTACCCCACTGAAGTGTTTAGAAAGTACAAAAAAAACCCTCCCCCCCAACTCTTGGTTTCTGTTAAGACTTGTAAACTCTTTTTTATAAATTTGAAACTCTATGAAAGTGTTTCTTTGGCAAAGCAGACTAAAAACTGGGTTACACGCTTTGGACCCAATCCTGCAAAAACGTATGGAGGTACGTAATTTTCCATATGTGTAGTCTCATGGGTCTGCTTCCATGTAAAAAGTCTTTGGCACCAGTCTTAGGACTGGATCTGCAAAAATTTACTATTGGCCATACTGGTTGGCTTCCACAGGCTTATGTTTTTAGTGAGGCTGCATCTACACTAGAAACTTCAAAACGCTGCCTTGGGAGCGCTCCCACGGCAACGCTTTGAAGTGTGAGTGTGGTCACGCGGGAGGGCTGGGAGAGAGCTCTCCCAGCACTCCTGGTAATCCACCTCCACAAGGGGAATAGCTCCAAGTGCTGGGAGCCTGTCCACACTAGTGCTTTAAAGTGCTCAAACTTGAGGTGCTCAGGGGTGATTTTTCACCCTCCTGAGCCAGCAAGTTAGAGCGCTATAAAATGTAAGTGTAGATAAGCCCTAAGTGTTTGCAGGAGTGGGCCCTTAAATCATGTTGAACACCGGACTGACATTTTCCAGCGTGATATCTGCCTCCAGCACTAGGCTCAGAAAAGCCAGTTGTAATTAGTTGTTTTAAATAAATATCACAGTTTATTCATGGTGACAAGTGCTTCTTACCTTGAGAGCGATGGGTGAGTGAGGTAACACCTATTATTGGACCAACTTCTACCTTGAGAACATTTTGGGTCCCATTTTTCAATGGTGCAACTCCTTTGACTCTATCAGAATTACATCAGGGATAGATTTGGCTCAATCTCTTGGGCTGAGTAAAATGGGTGTAGTTTTCTCTTATCCACTTAGCAAGAATAGGCACTGATTGCCAAACAAAACTTTTTGAGAGCCTCCATACAAATTTACAAAAGAACAAAGCCAGCATTCTCAACTTTCAACTAGCTGAGAATCATCTTGTTGTTTTTTTGACCTGTTAAAAAGCAAAGTGCGTCACAAGTGAGGTGGGCACTTTCTAACACCGTCAGTAACACTCATTTCCACATTGTTAATTTTAACAATCTGTTGCCGAAACTTTCTTTCATGAAAGGAATTAAAGCTCTTTTTCAATATCTCTGTATTCTTTGTATTCTTCTAGTCTCGCAGACTGGCTTCCCATCTCCTTTGTGGAACAAACAGAGAAGACTGTCTTATAGGTCCCTGATTTAGCACCTCCAGAAATGCCCTGGGGCCTAAAAATATATTCCTTCTGTGAAAAGAAAAGGAGTACTTGTGGCACCTTAGAGACTAACAAATTTATTTGAACATAAGCTTTCGTGAGCTACAGCTCACTTCATCGGAGTAGATTTGTCTTTTGGAATTCAGCAAGCAAAATATCTATTTCATTCATCTTTAAGGAAGAAAAGCTGTGGTATTAAAGTGGTATCAGTGCAACAAGCACCTGCTTGTTGCCACTGTACATAGAGAAAAGGAGGACTTGTGGCACCTTGAGACTAACAAATTTATTTGAGCATAAGCTTTCGTGAGCTACAGCTCACTTCAAGCTGTAGCTCACTTCAAGCTTATGCTCAAATAAATTTGTTAGTCTCAAGGTGCCACAAGTCCTCCTTTTCTTTTTGCGGATACAGACTAACACTGCTGCTACTCTGAAAACTGTACAAACAGAAATTGTTTCCCTTCTGTCCTTTTCATCTTATCAGTGTGAATGAGGCTATGAAAATATTGTGTTGATACATTCTTTAATGCTGTTACTGTCTACAATTTTCTCTTTCTGCTTGTGCTCCCCTCTAAGCCACCAAAGTGATGTTCCATGTAAGGTTGAAGAGGACAATTTGTACTACTCCACCTTTAAGGAAAAACTGTGGTACAAAGCACTACCACCCTAGAGGAGGCTGGCAAAAATTTGCCACCCCTTTCTTGAACAAAATGCTCTTTTTGGAAACAATATTAGAGAGGGGAATGAGGAAATTAGCAGGCTGAATGCATAGGGCAACTAGCAAAAGGAAAGATGAGCAGAGCAGACACATTGTTCTATGTAGTCCAGGATTTTATATTAAAGGTGACCTACAGAAGAGTGAGACAGCTGAGCCTGTGACCTCTTTTACTGCTGGAAAAGTGTAGGGCCGGTTCCCCCATCTTAGAAATATCAGGCCTGGTCATTCCTTGTTTTGGTGGGGGACTTTTTGGAGAATCAGAGAAGTGAAGTGGGAGCTTTCTCAGCCCTCAGTTAAGGGGGAGGAGATGTTTCACACTTTAACAAGAGCTTCTCTTCCAACGTTGTTTTTTCTTTCTGACATTTGAATTAAAAAGCGGTAAACAAAACCCCAATAAACAGGAGTTTGAAACAATCTGAATAAAAATCTGTTTCCATCTCAATTGCTCAGGTTTGGCTGTCTTCATGTTGTCTTCCTACTAGTTCTCAAGACTAGTGAGACCTAGACGTCTGATGTAAAGAAAGAAGCAAAGTTAAAACTGTAGGCCTTCTTTAGGCAATAGAAAGAAAAGTAAACAAACAAAAAGAACACAGTCTGATTTTTGTCTTTTTCAGATGGCCATTAAGGATATATCTTCACTGCACAGTTAGCTGGATGCTTAGCGCTCAGGTTAGCTTAGCCCAGGTGGGAGCATTCTCAAAGCAAAGCCCTACCCATGTTACTGGATCCCTGTTTTCTGCATATCCCTGGGGCATATCCTGTTCTTTGTGCTGGGGCTTCCATGACTAATTGTGGGAAGACACTTTCAGCATTTGAGTGGCTTTTGCTTGTATCCTTACTCCAACAAGGGCATGTTCCAGTCCTAGTTAAAGTGGAGCTGGAGCTCTGACCCACCCCAACAGCCACGAAAATTAGCCCAGGCTTAAAGCACCTCCAAATCCAGTTTCAGAGGTTTTTCTGTGTGGTAGGATGGGGGAGAGTTTGGGCTAAAATGCAGGCAAGAGCCTGGGTTAACTCTGAAGTAAAGACATACTTTCAGTGGGTTTCTCCATAAAAGGTGTTCCGGGTGGCTTTTGTTTTCTACAAGAACCTTGGCTTAGAACTTCCTCTAGTGTTGTAAAACCTGAATGGTGCTAGGCCAGATTTCACATTTATTAGAGGCAGTACTGAATCAGTGTTGTTTTAAGAACTTAGCTTGCTGCAAGATGATCTCTGCAGTCATAGGAAAGTTATACAGTATTGTGACATTTTGGGATTCACAGCAGACCAGCAAAGTCTTTCACTGCCTGTCCTGTAACTCTGGCTGCTTTCTGTGCTATATTGCTGTAGCTAACAGCCCTGACACCAACTGCCAGCATGATAAGCACGCAGGTCCCATCCTGGCTTCATCACCCAGTTACTTTTTGCAGAGTGACCCCAACATCCCCCCCAGTCCTGAATTTCCCCAAAACTGTCTACCTCTGTAGTGTCCAGCCCTCTCCTGGACTGCTCACAGAAGTTGTTAGTCAATATGTAGCAGCTCATTAATTTAACTGGTGTTTGACAAGCAGTCTTATTTCAATCACACAACTGAATTGGTTTATAGTAAAAGTGAAACCAGTTTATTAAACGAAAAGTCACATAGGTTTAAGCGATACCAAGTATAAGGAAAGAGATACAAGCAAACAAAAGTAAAAATATGCTTCTAAGACTAAAACTTAATTTCAGCAAGTTACAGTCTTTGCCAAAGTAGGTTTCTTATCTAAACTTAGTTCCCAGAAACTTCAGCCCCCTTGGTTGAAGGTCCCAGTGTCCTATGATTTCAAGAGCTCTAGCCCCTTGAATCCCTCAAGTGATAACTCAGAGGTCTTTTTGCCCCATTTATATCACCCCAAATTCATTGTGTGTTTCAAAAGCCTGGAACGCTTCCTGCTGTTCTTCCTTTCTTGTGGACTTCCCCTCCCTCTGCTGATTTGTATGTAAATAGGGCTCCCACTGGTTTTATTCCATATTGCTTAACTTACACTAGAGAAATGTAGATAGTTACCTTCCCTCCTGTCTGGGAGAAAATTATTTTCTCCCAGTGTTTAGTCACAGACTTTAAAACATAACATCATGGAGTATCCATAATTCCTCACATTGTGTTAATACATACATTTCTCAATGACATTGATCACCAGTGTGTCATAGGCTGTCAGAAAAGATCTTACTCTATATGTTTTTATAATACAGTATGGTGGTATATAATCAGTTAATTCAATTGCTTATCATTTCAAAGATTTACTCGTCTATAAAGAGGGGATCTGTACCTTAAATGTATATTCAGATAAAGTTCCTTTTCTCTTGCTGGGAAGAGACACCATGTGGTCTGGCGAAGACTTAATGTTGGTTCTTCCCATGTTAAATTGATGACTTTGTTTACCTTTTATATAAATGTATTTCCAATGACTCTTGATTTACCTTGAAGACACATGCAAGAAGGTGGGGTGCCTTTTAAAAACATAATATCAGCATATTTTGCCTATGTTACCTATTCATACACCACACAATAATATTTAATGGTCAGGGAGTTGTGTGGTTTTCTAATGGTACATTACATGCCACCTTTTGATGACAACTGTTAGATGTATTGAGTGTGTCAGATCTGACAAGTTGCTGACACAGAGTAGCAAACCACCAGTGGGCCTCTGGGTCACACGTGTAAAGCCATGGTTCTAAGTAGAAAATTAATCCAATACACCACATGCATTTTTTTTTATGCTTGTTCTTTAAGGCCAGCTGTAAACACAGACCTCAAGATTGGGATGAAGGGGAACTTTTACACTAGTAGCAATTGATGAAAGGTAGATACCGGGGTAAAGCACATGAATAATTGGATGATCTCTTGTGCAGAATTACTGCAGTGAGGTGTGATATAGAATGCAATGTTTAAAGTTAGAAGAGGGCTGATAAATGAATGGAGATCTTTATGTAACTTTTGTGTGTATATTTCAAGTTGTATTTCTTAAATGTTTGTTGTTGCTAATAAACTCTGTCCATAGCCTGATTGTTTCTGTCTACATCCAGTACTCTGATCAGCAAATAATGCATAAACGGATTGTAAATTAAGCTTTCAGGTCAAAGGTTTCATCTGTGGGCATCAGTATTATGTGCAAAGATATTGTTTATACAATACTTACCTGGTTCTGATTACAGTGCCTAGCATTAATGCAACTTTTGACACTATTATTATTCATTAATAAATCTTTCTGTACTGTACTAATGCAAAAGTCCACTGATGATTCAAATCTGTCCACCAACTTGCACAGTATAGACAGATAATGCTTTTTGCACAAATTCCCAAAAGGAAGTCAATAACCCTTTTAGTCTGACAGTTTGTATATTAAAAGTTAACTTGTTGGTCCAGACCAGTGAAAGGTATTACATTCTCTCGCCTATCTACTTCCCCTCTCGCCCCCACAAGCACTACTATGGCTACACTTTCCACATAAATTAGCAATTGCCTTAATCAAAGATTCAGAGAGGAACCAGACTTCACGCTTAATCTATCTGAGGTCTAAAAATACAGAGTTCCTCACAATGACTGCTATCCAGAAACTTGCATATGCATGCTCCTTTTCCATTTTTAAAATATATATAATAAATCCTAAGCCTTCTCAAACTGGAAGACAGCCAAAGAAAGAAACATGAAACCGTTGAGGCATTTTTTTCCTCTTTAAAAGTTTTATTTTAGGTACTTGTTCTGTAATCTATACCAGGCCTATTCAATATTTTATCTTGCCTGCATTTATGGTAGTGGAAGATGAAGAATAGGTTTGATAATCCTGTTCCTTCAAAAATACCCAAATCTCTTGTAGTACAAACACATCTTCATGTCTCATACTTCTTTCTTTGCTTCAAAAGTTGTGATTCTAGTCATTTACTCTATCTAAAATGCACAGTGAAAAGGGAGTAAGGATGGGTTATACAATACAAGAACAGAAAAAAGTAACACTTGAAATGGGGGAATGGATGTAAAAAGCATTAGAAGTCTGTTGGACTGGCACATCTTTGGTAGAATGGGTCATGGAGATCTGAAACTAGCCTTCTCTAACAGTTTTAAATCTATATTATTTAAAACGTTGTGGACACATGTAAATTTTTTTGTTAATTTGGTAAGGGATTAATTGTTGCTGAATTGAGATAGATCAATCCAAGGCACTCAAACCAATTTAAGATTGTCCTCATCAGACATTTACACGGGTGTAACGAAATCTATTTTAAAATAAGACTGTGAAATCAGTGAAAATTCTGTCTAGCCTTGAGTTACAGGAAAACAAGAATTGTTAGTAAATGAAGACAAAAAAGATTGGAAACAGGATCAAGTATGGCAGGTAGAGGAGATAAAGGGCAGCAATCTGACAAGATAAACGTGAGTAAATCGAAAAGAGCTAGATCATACCATTCTGCAAGTGAAAGGTGTGGGGATTCTGTTTTTTAGACTGAACCTAATCTTATAATTGGAAATAAGGTCTTTGTACCTAAGGCACTATCCAAACATGCAAGTTGCACCAATTTAACTAAAATCCATTTAAAAAGTGATGTAATTAAGCTGATGCAAATGCATGGTGTAGATGCACACACATCAGTTTCAGACTAATTAGATTGATACAGCATATGCCTGTAAATTTCCTGATGCAAGCTAAATCAATATAAACCAGGTTTAAATCAAATGCAGTGTCCCCACAGAGTTTTGCACCATTTAATTACATCAGTTTAAAATTACCTGTTCAGTTAAATTGGCACTATGGGTATGGAGACTAGGCCAGAGTTGAAACACTGCTGGGGCAGTATTCAGGGCTACTACCCCTATGGATTTCTTCTGTGGATAAAGAGAGGCCTGCAGGCTTCAGAACTTATGTCCACCTCTCCCAAGCATTCCATTCATTTCCCTCCCACCCCCCTTTTAAGGGCTTCTTCAAAGGCAATTACATTTGTCTGAAAATATTTTTACCTGCCAGTTGACCAAGTTTGCATAGCCTTGCACTGAATTTCTCAGTTTAGGGTGTAACATGATGATAAACCAAAAGGGGGCAGGGGACTTGGAACCACTGGTATCTGGTTAGCAGCTTCCATAATTGCCTATAGTTTAAAGAACTGGCTGATGAAAGCCATTAAAGCCTTCCAAACAATCCTCCTAATGCAATTTAAAATGGCTGGTGACACTCTGAATGACTTATCTCCCGGAGAGAGAAAGAATAAATAAGAATGATGGACCATAGGGACTCTGGCCTGGGGAGAAGGAGACATGAGTACCCAAGTCCTTGGTGTCAGAGAAAAGGGGGGAAATGCAGAACTCCTGGCATGGGGGAAGGTTTACAAGGAGTCCCTGAAATAGTGGGTTGAGAAGGTGGCAGCAAGCTTGAGGGGGAATGGAAGACTACAAGGAACCCCTGTTGTGTGCAGTGAGTTTGGCCACCAGAAGAGACAAACTGTGACCCTCTATGGTTACAAGTAACACCTAAGGTTCTTTCAACTCAGTGTATGTCTACACTGCAATTAAACACTCATGGCTGGCCCAGGTCAGCTGACTCAGGCTAGGACTGTAAAATTGTGGTGTAGAATTTGGACTTGATCTGGAAAATGTCTACATCCCAGTTCTATAACCCCACCAGCCTGAGTCAGCTGACACAGGCCAGCAATGGGTGTTTAATTGCATACCTTGTGAGGCTAGAGGGGAACAAAAACTCATGATATTTTGAGGGCCTGTCTCCCTGGTTTTTGAATGCTTGGGATTAGCAATACTGGGAGAGGTCCTAGAGAAGGCTAGGATTAAGACTGGAGCAAGTTCATTATTTTTTTAAATAAAAATAAAATAAGGAGGGCACTTTTGAACTGGCACCCAAGATTCATGGGATTATTTGCAGATGGTGATGTCCTCGTCAGGCTTCTTGCTGTACACTTGAAGCAGCATGGATGAGGATTTTCCTATACTTGGAAAGGTATCAAAGTAGCTATTTCAGAATGTATATTTAATGGCTCAGTATGGACACTTACTCTGGAATAGCTATTTTTGGGACATTTCCAAGTGTAGACAAATCCTTGGGGGGAGTGCTGCTGATGAAAGCACAAAGAAGGATTTATGCAGAAGGGGAAGTGAGGCACTAGGGTACACAGGCAATGAGGTTGCCTTTTTCACCACAGCTGCAATCTCACCAAGGTAGGAGACCATAGAATACCTTATCTACCTCTCAACTGAGACTGCTTCCTGCATTGAGCAGTTGATGCAGCATAATAGGATATAAAGGTTAATTATCAGAAAAGATTAACGGGCCTTGTCACAGCATTCCCAAAAGATCTGGGCAGGTCATAAACATACATCATCTTGCAGCCTCAGGGACGCAGTTTTTTTTTTATTCTTCAGATTTCGCTGATTTCAGAAAGGAGTTAACCTGCGGGTCAGTCTAGCTTGCCTATCCCTCTGGACATGCTAGACCCCGGCATTAAGTATCGAACGTGTCCACATGCCTTAATCCTGGCCATACGCTGCGATATGTCCCACTCCACCTGCTGTCTTGCAAACGCCGGTACCGCGCATGCTTCGGCTAGCCCTGTAATGTTTTTTTTAAGAGCTGTGGCGATGGCTATGTGCTTGCTATGTGTGAGCGAGCATGATGGATGGGAAGGGGCATGCCAGTGAGCAGGAGCCGTTCCCGGCCAGCATGCAGTAAATATGCATGGCTATCCAGTGCATCTTTCGGGCAGCAGCGAAAGCTCGCATTTTATAACCTACCTTTGTTTCAGTAACGCAATTACCTGCAACCCCCACCCCCTCCCGCTGTCAGCGCCTCCAGGCCGTGACGCCAGCAGCGGGAGGCCGCCGGGAGCGGTTCGCTTTGAGCTCCGCTCCCAGCGCGGGGATCAGCCGGTCTCTCCCGCCAGCCGGCGAGGTGCAGACGTAAACAATTTCCTACCCTCCCGCTCCGTCTGGGCAGCTTTGCCGACGAGGCGGCTGCAAACTTTACGGACGGCGCGCGAGGCACAGTCCGCGGGGCGGGACCTCGGCCGCTCGTGGAGCGAGCGCGCGCGGCGCGGCGCGGCGCGGCGCGCGCTGCCAGCGGCTGGGGCGGGCTGCGGAGGCGGGTCTGCGGGCAGCGGCTGACAATGGCAGGGGCGCTCGTGCCGCCGGCGGAACCTCCTCGCCGCACGCCGCCAGCCGCGGGCTTTCTCTCGCTCTCTTGTCGCGCAGGAAGTGCCCGGTGGTGCGCGAGGCTGGCCGACATGAGGGCGTGACTCTCCGCTGCTGGATTCCCGGCCCCCCGCGCCCGGAGCCCGCTGAAGCCCGAGCTGGGTCCAGCTGAAGCAGGCAGGAGGAGGGAGGAGGAGCGCAGCCGGATCAGGTACAGAGACCGGGTTGGGGGAGAGGGAGGGAGAAGCCGCCGCTGCCCCCGCGCCCCCCCCCCCGGCAGCCCCCTTTGCTAGGCAACGGGAGGGTGAAAGGGGGTCCATAACCTGGAGCCTAGCGTCTGCCTTGTACCGCTCCCCCGGCGCGCGGCGGGCTGCGTTGGAAATGGGCACCTTGTTTTCCTGGCTCCGGACTTCGCACTGAGCATGCTTCTTCCCTGTGGCCGGCTCGTTCCAGCCTGTGATCGCCGGCTGCTGCTGCAGCTTCAAGCCCTTTGTTCCTGCAGCCTCCTAAATGATCTTATCGCGGCCGGGGAAGCGGCTAGGAAGCTTTCAAGACAATGGTGGTGTCGGCGAGTTACCGGAGCGTGAGAGAGCCGCTCTGCTCCAGAGGGAAGAGATACTTAAATGTTACTTTGTTCAGTTTTCAGATGAATAAGCACGGAGTGAGCACGGGGCTGTCATTTTTCTCAGGCAGCGATCTGAGATAGGGGAGAGCTAGCTGACCTCAGCTGCCTGTGTGGAAGCAGTAAGTTACCTTTAGTCTTACCCAGCCAGACCTGAGTGTATTTGCTTTTATCGGCTGACATTCGGAATTACCTGGGAGTCAAAGCTGCTGATCCAGACTTCTCTGGATTAAGCCACTAGGTGATTGATGCTCCTTGAACATGCCCTATTGTGGTGCTGTTCTTGTGATGGGCAAGATGCATAGCAAGCAGCACAGGCCTTCAGGCTTTGCTGTCATCTCCCTTCCACCTGCAGACTCCCAAACAGACCTCAGATTTCTTCAGCTGCAAGAGATGGGGCCCTGCTTTCCCATCTACATCTTGCCAAAGGCCAAAGCGAGCACCTTCTTCTCTAGAAATAAATTGGAAATAATGGTATTTAACAAGTTTGTTGTGCAGACCTTTGCTTTCCATTTTGAGGTTTAAAATTCAACATCAGAATAATGGTGATAATGAGTGTGAATAATTTCTTTTTTTGGAAGAGAGTTATTCTGAGCCGTGGGAATACATCAGTACAATTGTACTTAATCTCTCTCTATAACAAACACTGCTTAGAGTATAAACAAGGCTGTTATTGCACAGAATGGCCAATAAAAGGGCATGTCAAATGTATGGGATCATTCTTTCTTCTTTTTGGAAAGCACTATTTGGCGTTTGATTGTTATACAGCAATGTAAATATACATGGTAGCTTGCCATGTGTTTGTTGGAGGCTGTTGCAGTAAAGATGCTTGATTTATAATAAGAAAAGGAGTATTTGTGGCACCTTAGTGAGCTACAGCTCACTTTATCAGATGAAGTGAGCTGTAGCTCACGAAAGCTTATGCTCAAATAAATTTGTTAGTCTCTAAGGTGCCACAAGTACTCCTTTTCTTTTTGCGAATACAGACTAACACGGCTGCTACTCTGAAACCTTGATTTATAATGAAATACATTTAATACATTTATACATTTAATAGAGCAAACAAATATAAGTACAAGGGAAGTCACATAACCGTGTCTATGTATTCTTTTTGCTGACCCATCACTCTTCCGTAATACTGCTTGCTCTATCTTCTAAATGATACTGAAGGAAATGTAACTAGCCAGGAGTATGGCCAGTGGCCACGCTAGGAAGTAGCTTTGATGGACATAGGTTTGGTGTATGCTACCAATTTATGCTGGTATAACTACATGGCTCGGGAATGTGGAAAATCCACACCTTTGAGCGATAGAGTTATACCAGCCTAACTCCTGGTATAGGCAGCGCTGTGGCTCCCATCAACAAAGTTTACTGCCTCTTGTCGTCGGGTAGGTACTCCGCCTCCCCATAGGTAGCATCTTCACTAAGCATTAAACATCACTGTAAGTGTAGACAAGCCCATAGTACCTTTTTATCTTCTTTCATACCTTTCTTTGATAGGAGTTGTCGCCTTTTCACTAAACTGACTCCTGGGTGTCCAAGCGCTAAATGTTCTGTGAGGGCACCTCATGAATGTGTCAGCTATGTATAGTGTTGTGCAATGATTTAGATGTGATCTAAATACTCGTGGGGCATGTAAGTGAGATGAGAATGTGATTTGCATGAAGATGCAATTTGTTGCTGGTATAACTATGATCTACAGCTGAGATACAAGTGGAATGCCCTAGTGCAGGAAAAGAGGGGAACTTGGGTAGGTGTTGATGAGTGAGTTGGCATATAAAAGGAGACAGGTAATATGCATTGAGTATGTAGGGCATGTGTATTCAAGATTACATCCCAGGCTTGTGGTAGTGACATAAGAGCAATTCAGTAATATTGTAGGATCTCAAATGTTTGAATATAGAAGGAGCCTAGAGTATTAAAGAGCATTATTAAAATAAATAGAGGTATACCCTCCCTTTCTTGCCCCCAACTTAATTCTGCCATAAAGTTGCTTTCCAGGTAATATGCACTGCTTACAGCATCTTAGACACCTAGGTTTGCAGCACAGCTTAGACACCCAGGTGTGCCTGAGTTTGTTTGAACACTTGTCTCAGTAGCTTTTAAAACAAAAGAATGTGATACCAGCCTGACTTTCAGAACTACTGAAAACCTTTACTTCCTGTTGATTTTAGGTGGAGTTTTAAGTGCTCAGCACTCCTGAAAATGAGGTCCATAGTATCTGATTATTTTTTTTTAAGCAAGTTGGCTACATGCTTCATATACCTATAGCAGACACAGCTATGACTCCCTGGGTGTGTAGGCTGTTCATGGTGGTGACTAGTGACATGGTCATGTATCCTTTAGTTGCAGAAAGTCCTTTTTGCTGCTGTCATTGGTGTGTGTTATGTCAATAGGAGCCTGCCCCCAACTCACAGCATACACAAGTTCTGCACTTAAACATCAGAGAATGGGACTTGTACTTGGCACCTTCATGCATGTCTAATTGACACATGGATGATGATAGTGCAGTTCAGTGTCAGTTTGGATGCCAAAATCTGAATCAAGGCTCTGTTATCAAATTGTAAGTACAAGTTATAACTCTTAGCACACTTTCATTTGAAAACTGTTTAAATTTTGAAGAGTGATTTTATGTTTTGTCAGAATTATTTTATTCATTATGCTAACAGGGAAAATATATAGCCCAACCTTCCAGGAACATGTTACTGGGGAGCTAAGGAAAATTGAATGTATTAGCTAGAGTGGTGCCTGGCAGTTACAGATTTTCTAGTTTTAATTAAAACGATTTAGAACAGGAAAGAATTTGCTGTGACTGTTTTTGTAAACTGAGGATTTGTACTTGTAAACAAAAGTTTCATGTTGCCAGAAAGCATTGTTAGGTTTATCTACGTAGCTGTGCAAAAAACTGGCAGAATGATCCAGCTTCTGAAAAAAAATCATAAAATAGCTGGATGTTCTCAATTATTTTTGACAATTATTGTCTCTTTAATTTTAAAAAGCAGTTAGAATGGTGGCAGGGCTACAGGTGGTTTGGTTTACTAGGGATTAGTATGCTTACATCCTAGTCCGGCAAAGGCTGAGCCATGTATTTAACTTCATGCCCATGAAGAGTCCCATGGGCATCAGTGAGGCTACTAACATATTTAAAGTTAAATATGTACATAAGTCTTTGCAGGATCAGGGCCTTAGTTTATATCTCAGAATGCAGATTTTTAAGACAAATTGTTTACTGTGTATATACTGTGGGACCTGTTCTCAATCACATTTTCTGGCCAGATGTCCCACAGCACTTTATCTGTTTACCTGATTTGAATTTATTTCAAACTAATTTGGATCCTACTTTGTCTACAGAGACGGTTCATTTAAATGGTCCATTATGAAACTTAGGGCTAGTTTACACGAGAAGCTCTGTAACAGTGCAGCTGCACCGCTATGGCATGTCTGGTGAAGGCTCTCTGTGCTGATGGAAGAGAGTTCTGCCACCTCCGCCGGAGGTGGTAGCTATGTCAGCGGGAGAAGCTCTCCTGATGACATAGCGCTGTCCACACCGGTGCTTAGGTCGATGCAACTTATGTTGCTCAGGGGGTGGCTTATTCACACCTCTGAGCGACACAACTTTAACCAACATAAGTGTTAGTGTGTACAAGCCTGTACCTTTTGCATTTTCAGTGAAATTTACAATTAAGGCTATGTCTGCGGTACCCCTTATGTCAGCAAAACGTACGTTGCTCAAGGGTGGGAATAAGCCACCCCCCTAACTAACATAAGTTTTGCCAGGACACGTGGTTGTGTGCACAGTGCTATGTTGGTGGGAGAGCTCTCTCCCATTGGCATAGAGCAGCTACATGAGAGATCTTACAGCGCCACAGCTGCATAGGTACAGCTGTGCTGGTGAAAGCTCGCTGGTATAGACGTGGTCTAAGTCTAAGTACATAACTCCAGTATGGTTAAGCAAAAGGCAAGCTCCTTTCTGGTATGCACTGAGAAGGCTTGATAATTGAAGGAAATGGAGAGTGCTCTGTTAGTGTAATTGGGGGAATATAAACCAGCATTCTTTTGATTCAGTGACTGGCTTCCTGCCCCACATGGAAGAGGTTGGCTTATTCGCTTGGAAACATCTCTCCAAATGAAGTGATAAACTAGAGTGTCTTTGTTACAGAGTTTGAGGAAAGCTAGAAGCTGAAGCTACAAGTAAAATAGTTGCATAATAGGATGAGGGGATTATTGAATCGTTACTAGAAACTATATGTCTATATGCAAGGCCTCACGTATTCCACATGCAAGCTGACCTAAATCCTGCAACTGGGCTCCCTAGTTTCTGCATCAGTTTGATGTGGTGGACTGGAAAGTCTGCAGCAGATTTGGATAAAAATTGGAGATTTTTATTTAAATAAGAAAATAATGCAGCTAGTGTGTTACACCTTGAGTGAGTTTGTTTGCATTTTAATATGAAAGTTAACGTTATTCTGCCCTTACACAATCTATATTGAAAATTGGCAAGTCAATTCTGTGTTATAGAAGTTGTCACTGGGGAAGTGGGAGTGTTTTGTTGCTGGGTAGAACACGTTCATCTTGCACCTGATAAGGCTTGAGAGGTAATTTGAGGGATAACTACATAAGCACATTTTGTTTGCTAAAAATGATCAGCAGTGAAATAAACCAACACTGATATTTAAATCATCATTGTTGGGCGTCAGGATTAACACCCCATTGAGATAAATGGAGCAGTCATACATGTGAGGCTTTTTCAAGCTATCTGCAGGCATGGGATGACTACACATGGCTGGTCTACACTGGGAACTTACATCAGCATAGCGACATCTCTCAGGGTCGTGAAAAATCCACCCTCCTGAGAGACGTAGCTATGCCGACCTAACCCCCAGTGTAGACGGTGCTAGGTTGACGGAAGAATTCTTTCATCAACCTAGCTACCGCCTCTCAGGGAAGTAGATTACCTACACTGACAGGAGATCCCCTCCTTTCCTGTTGGCGTAAGTGGTGTCTTCACTGAAGCACAACAATGGCGCAATTCAGTGCTGCAGCAGTGCCACTGTAGTATTTTAAATGTACACAGCCTAAGTGTGGCCATAGCCACAGTGCTTAAAGTGATAGAAGAATCTAAAATGCGGTGTCAGTTTATACTCTGCTCACTGCCGGGTCTGGTCTGTATACAGATTTTCAGTTAGGGATGTGACTCTTGTGCAGTCCTAGTGTAGATGCAGTTATACCAGTATACCATATTTCCCTTCCTGTATCAAAATACACCATACCAATATAAGCACTTCTGTACTGGTACAAATGCATCCACAATAGGAGGTTGTACTGGTTATGACTATACTGGTATATTTAAAGCAGTAGTACTTGTTTATGAAGATGAGGCTTTGAACGATTTTCTTTGCAACTATATTATAGCTAGAAATGTATATTTTAAAAATTATAAAAATAACTTCTGTGACTGCAGAATTGTGGAATATGTAGGCATTAGCAATTATCTTCAAACTTAAATAAAAAAAAGTAGTTACCACGTTTCACTGACCAACTCTTTTTTTTGTAATATAATTTGTGTGTGGTGTGGGGGAAAAATCAGATCCATCTAAGGCATTATTTATATCTATTTCCTTACCTTATTCACTGTTCCTATTATAACTTCATGGATCAGCTGCAGGTTTTTCTTTGCTGTGTAGACATACCCTATTTGTACAAGGTGCTGAAAACTTGGTGGAGGTGGATTGAGGAAGGCAACAAGCAAACACAAAAAGGCCTGTGGATAAGAAGTAACTTGTCTGAGGATTTTGTGTCTCTCTCCTGTCACCATGCCTGGTGCAAGTTTTCGGTACCTTGTGTAGCTGGAACTTCACATTACAGAATATCAGTATTCCAGCGAGAGAGAGAAATAAATCTAATGGATTGGTTGTTCAGTGCATCAGTGACATCCACAGTTATTAAAACTTATCAATAACAAACTCAGAGTAACTATGGTGTCCTGAGTCAGCCTATTGTAATTTGTTTATGTAACACCAGTTTTAGTCTGTACTGATGGGCTATTTTATTTCATGTGTCTAAGCCATGTGAGTCTTTGGCTGCAGGAGAGAGTGAGAATGGAAGGAAACTGTAGTCTGCTAAAACAACAGCTATAGTCATTAGTGCTGTTAACACCAGCTGCCAGGGGAAGGAAAAGTGGTGGAAGTGGTAAAGATGTATGTATTTAATAGGGCTGTCAAACAATTGAAAAATTAATTGTGATTAATTGCAAGATTAAGAAAATAGTCTCAATTAATCGCAGTTTTAATTACACTGTTAAACAATAATAGAATACAATTTAATTATTTTTGATTATTTTACATTTTCAAATGTATTGATTTCTATTACAACACAATACAAAGTATACAGTGCTCATGTTATATAATTTTTATTACAAATATTTGCATTGTAAAAAAATAAACAAAAGACAGTATTTTTCAATTCACCTCATACAAGTACAGTAGTGCAATATCTTTATTGTGAAAGTGCAATTTACAAATGTAGAATTATTATTTTTTATATAACTGCACTCACGAACAAAACAATGTAAAACGTAGAGCCTACAAGTACACTTCTTGTTCAGCAAATCACTAAGACAAACAAGTTTGTTTACATTTACAGGAGATAGTACTGCCTGCTTCTTATTTACCATGTCGCATGGGGGCTGCATCTTGCCAGAACCCACAGCCATCCCTCAGCCCTCTGGCTATTCCTGGCTCACCAGGGGTGCCATATCAGATTTTGGTTTGGTGTGTGTGTATTGGGGAGGAAGTGTGTCTGTGCGTGCGCATGCAGGTGCGCGTGTTGGTGGAGCGCTGTCTCTTTAAGCAAAGCACTCATGAGCCTGAACACTTTTTCAGCCAGTAGCAGCTGTTAGCAGCAGCACTCACTCCTGAGCCGCCGCCAGCAGCAGCAGCAGCAGACAGGCTCCCCCTGTTCCCTAACCCCAGCTCAGCGGCGACCATGTACACAGGCGAGGGAATGGGGACACCCTTACATCAGCTGTTCTGGCAGACTCCCAGTCCGGAGCAGCTTGGCCAGGGTCAGCTCCATGCGGGGGCGGGAGGGAGGGGAGAAGGTAGAAGTAGCAGTGGAGCATGGCGGTGGGAGAAGGGGCGGCCCTGCCCTCTAGGCATGCAGCAGCGCCCCCCTGAACATGGCATCCTGGGTGGTGGCCTCCCTCGCTCACCCCAAGGCTGTCCGGTGGGGAGGTGATGGTGCAGGCGGTAGGGGCCTGGGCTCCTCCCTCCACCGTGAAAAGTGTTTAACTGGCTCTCCCAAATCGCTTCAGCCAGTGCCTCCCTCTTTACCCAGCTGCTGCCAGTCCGTTCTTCAGAGGTGGGAGATTAACGCCTGTTTTAAAAAGAAGTGTTAATTTTTTGAGGTAATTGCATGCGTTAACTGCTATTAATTGACAGCCCTAGTAGAAGGTACATGTTGCTTTAAACAACACATGGCTTTGTTTTCATTGCAAAAAAGGTGCATATTTATATTGAGATAGCGGCCTCCATGTAAAATCTTAATGGAGATAAGGCAGGTAGATTTAACCTCATTGTAGCCAGTAAAGGTCAACCCAATACTCCTTACCTGGAATTTACTTCACAAAGCCATGTCAAAGTAAAAACTACCTGTGCCTTGTCTTCTCTAGGATTTTACATCAAATCCTATCAGCTATCAGGATAAAAACACTCCATTTTTGCATTGCAGTCATAGCCACTTTTTAGATAATAGTAGGAGATTTCACTGATCTGTGCTGGTTTTGGGTAATGAAGATGGATAATCATTGTTTTTGTTTTGTTTCGTTCCCTGCATAGCCAAGAGTTGATCAGTTGTTAATAACAAAAATAGCCATGCTCCCTCCTAAAGGAGCTAGATGTAACTGCCACCACTTCCTCTGGTGGTTTACCCAGGCTATCAGCAGAACCAGTTTTATCTGGGTTGAGCTTCAGCCAGCCAGTTAGCTCTTCAAGTCAAGTTTTGGGTTAGTCACTGGGAAGTGTTTAGTACAACATCTGGGTGAGATGAGACTGGAGCAAAACTAAGTGTCATTAGCAAACTGATGATGTCCTATCAAAATGTGCCTTGCATCAAAATGTTGCAGTTCATCATCTTAATTCCTAACAGTGTAGTGTATGGGAAGCCCATCAAATTTGGGCTACACGTGCTCCATTTTCATCCTTGGCCCTGAGGGGACAGATTTTTATGGGTGTGGGGAGACTGTCAAAATAGGGTCTTACACCAGTTTTCACCCTGGTCCTGAGGAGGGCCACCCATCAAAAAATGTCCTGCCAGAAGTGAAAACTGGAGGGTGGGACATGTTTTGATGGGCTGCCACAGCTGCTTGGGTGTCTTCCTTAGCGTCAGATTCAGTGTACTTTGGAAAGTGAAGCCTTGCTGAAACTGAGAGGAAAATAAGGACAGGGGCCTCACCAAGGCTTCAGTACTCTTATGTATTTATGCGCATCCCATATATGTGCTCTTTAGGAATGTTAAGTTTGCACATGCTCCTAACAAAAAGATTACATATTGACACTACAGTAATATTGAACCCAAACAGTGAAGGGGTAGAAAAGAGAGTTTGGCAAGTGGTAGGCTGGCAGAGTTCTTTTTGAAGGATCATTTTAATGCTGCTGGGGTATTGTTGCAATATTAATTATCTGTTAAGTCACCTGAGCCCAGATTTCAAAGGTATTTAGGCATTACTGCATTCAGCATTGCAACACCTAATTGATTTAGGAGCCTAAATCTCATTTTGCAGAAGTAGTTTAGGTTTTTAAGTGCCTATACATGAAGATAAATAAATTGGCCCTTTAGGCAGAATATATATTAAATCACTAGGCCACTCTGTGAAATGTAAAAATAAATTGGCCATTTAGGTAGCAAAGGAGAAAACCACTGGCATTGGGCAATCTTTATGGCTGCACTTAAATATTATCAAATAGTCAACAAACAACAATGCAGGTTTGAACATAGTGAGCTTAAAACTAGCTCAGATGCATATGTGCACAGGTCATCTAGTCAGATGCCTTTTCATCAGCAAACAGGACAAGAGGCTGGTGTGTTTTTTCTCCATCACATGATCAGTAACTAAAGGTCACGTGTGATTCCTGAGGGTATGTCTACACTAGAAGTGTTGCAGCTGCCCTGCTGTAGTGTAGGCACTTACTATAGTGGCGGAAGGGTTTCTTCCTTTGCTGTAGTAAATCCACCACTCTGAGAGATGTTAGCTAGGGGCCTGTCTTCACAAAGGGCTTGGCTACACTTGCGAGTTGGAGCGCATTAAATCAGCCCCGGGCACCCTAACTCCTGAGGTGTCGACACTGGCAAGGCACGTAGAGCACCCAGACTCCGTCGCTGAAGCACCCCTGGTAATCCACCTCCATGAGAAGTATAAAGCTTGCTGCGCCGCGCTGCCAGTGTGAACACGTTGGTCTGTTAATGGGCTCTGATCAGCCTTCGTGAAGTGTCCCACAATGCCTGTTCTAGCCACTCTGGTCATCACTTTGAACTCTACTGCCCTGCCCTCAAGTGATCAACCGTCAGACCCACCCTTTAAATTCTCTGGGAATTTTGAAATTCCCCTTCCTGTTTGCTCAGCCAGGCGTGGAGTGCTCTCAGAGCATCTTTCCAGGTGACCATGCCTCCACATGCCAGGCGATCCCCAGTATGGAGCAATGGTGAGGTGCTGGACCTCATCAGTGTTTGGGGGAGGAAGCTGTCCAGTCCCAGCTATGCTCTAGCCGTAGGAATTACGATACCTTCGGGCAGATATCAAGGGCCATGATAGAAAGGGGCCATGACTGGGGAGCAGTGTAGTGCAGGGTTAAAGTGAAAGAACTGCGGAATGCCTACCACAAAGCACGGGAAGCAAACCGCTGCTCCGGTGCTGTCCCCGCAACCTGCCGTTTCTACAAAGAGCTGGACGAGACTTGGGGGCAACCCCACCTCCACTCCGAAGAGCACCATGGACACTTCAGAGGCTGTGGCAGCCCAGAGTGCAACAAGGCAGGAGGAGGAAAGTGGGAGCGAGGGTGCTGAGGAGGAGGGGGGCCCAGAGCCAGAGGATGGTTTGGCATCCCTTGATGCATGCAGCCAGGAGCTGTTTTCAAGCCAGGAGGAAGGTAGCCAGTCACAGTGGACAGTGCTTGTGGAAGAACAAACAGCAGAGGAGGTGCCCGGTAAGCGGCTTTTATTTTGGGAATGGAGTTGTTCGGTGCGGGCTTTTGGGGCAAGGAGGGTTGCAGAAAGAAGGGTTAGGGCCGCATGCATGCCTAGATGCGGAATAGGGTGTTGATGTGCTCTCTCACATCGTGGTAATCAGCCTCAGTGATTTCATTGAAGGTCTCATGCAGAAGCTGGGCAATCCGCTTGTGCAGGTTCCTTGGCAGAGCTACTGTGATCCTTGTCCCAGTAAGGCTAACATGTCCGCGCCACTGTGCCATGTGGGGCGGGGGGGGAATCATTGCTGCACACAGGAAAGCCACATAAGGGCCAGGGTGGAAACTGCATTGCAGTAGAAGACCCTCTCTTGCTTCCCAGGTCACCCTCAGCAGCGAGATATCTTCCAGGACGAACTCATCCTGTGGAAAATGTGGGGACAGTGTTCAGCATAGGGGCCCCCTGCAGCTGTTGGTTCTCCCCAAGGCACAGCACCCCAGAGGACTGTACTGCCCTGAAACAATCAGTACTCCTTGCCCCTGTGGTTACTTATTGTTTCGGGGCTCTTGTGGGTTATGTGTACTCGCTTTGGGATGGGCACTTTCTGCTATTGTGTGCACTGTGCTTGTCTTTAAGTTCGGCTGAATCATTGCTCTGTCTCGTGTGAACAATGCTGCCTCAGTTAAGTGTTGCATTTTGGCTTTACAGATGAAACCTTGAGATCCCAGCCATCCTGGTTATCAATGTCCGAAAGGCTGCAAAGAATCGGGAAGCGTCTGCGAAGAAGCAAGGAGGACTTTCTGCATGAAGTAATGCAGCAGTCCCTTACTGAAAATCAAAAAGTACAGGAGTGGCGGGAGATTAAAAGGAGGCTCCGCCAAGAGAATGCGAATCACCAGCAACAAACCACGGTGTGACTCCTAAGCATTGTGGAGTGCCAAGTGGACATGATGCAGGCACTCATAGCACTGCAGATGGAGCAGATCCGCGCCTCCTCTCCCCCTGCAGCCTTTGTCCCAAACTCTTTTCCTTGTACCCCTATGTCACCGCCAACTCACTTTTCCCAACATCTAGTTTCTTATTGCCACCAGATGCCTCCAACACCTGTAGTTTCAGCACCCAGCCCTGCAAACTACATACCTTACCCACTGCACTCAACCCCCCATCACCATGAATTTTAGGCAGCCTGAATTTTAGGCAGCACTCATTGCACGGCACTCCGGACAGGAAGGCTGAATATGACAACAGGACATACGTAAATCTTTGATTGTCCCAGCCCCACCCCCTCCTCCCACACAGCACAGATGTGTCATGCCATGTGCGCTTCCCCAGCAGTTCTGTTTCTTTTCAGTAAATTAATTTTTTGGCTTTGCAAACATTCTTTATTATTGCATAATATAAAAGATACCTTAGCCCAGGAAAGCAACAGGCACTGCAAGTCAGTGTATCATACGTAGCAAACACAAATTCCTACTAGCATTGGAATCGCTGCACTTCACTCCCGTGCAGGGCACCAGACATTACTGGTGGCTTTCAGCCTCAAATTGCTCCCTCAAGGCATCCCTAATCCTTGCAGCCCCATGCTGGGCCCCTCTAATAGCCCTGCTCTCTGGCTGTTCAAAGTCAACCTCCAGATGCTGAACCTCCGAGTTCCATGCCTGAGTGAAGCTTTCACCCTTCCCTTCACAAATGTTATAGAGGGTACAGCACACGGCTATAACTGTGGGGATGTTGTCATTGGCCAGGTCTAGCTTCCCATACAGACAGCGCCAACAGTCCTTTAAACGGCCAAAAGCACACTCCACAGTCATTCTGCACTGACTCAGCCTGTTGTTGAACCACTCCTTGCTGCTGTCAAGGCTCCCTGTGTATGATTTCATGAGCCATGGCATTAAAGGGTAAGCAGGGTCTCCAAGGATCAGAATGGGCATTTCCATTTCCCCTACGGTGATCTGAGAAGAAAGTCTCGGCTTGCAGCTTCCTGAATAGGCTTGTGTTCTGAAGGATGTGTGCATCATGCACCTTTCCTGACCAGCTTGCGTTAATGTTCATGAAATGCCCATGGTGATCCACAATTGCCTGGAGAACCATCAAGAAATACCCCTTCTGATTTATGTACTCGGTGGGTAGGTGGTCTGGTGCCACAATTGGAATATGCGTGCCATCTGTCGCCCCTCCACAGTTAGGGAAACCCATTTGTGCAAAGCCAGCCACAACATCATGCACATTGCCCAGAGTCACAATTCTTCTGAGCAGGATGCGATTAATGGCCCTGCACACTTGCATCAACACAATTCCAATGGTCGACTTTCCCATTCTGAACTGGTTAGCGACCAATTGGTAGCTGTCTGGAGTTGCCAGCTTCCACATTGCAATAGCCATGTGCTTCTCCACTATCAGAGCAGCTCTCAATCTTGTGTCCTTGCGCTGCAGGGTGGGGGCAAGCTCCTCACACAATCCCATGAAAGTAGCTTTCCTCATCTGAAAGTTCTGGAGCTGCTGCTTGTCGTCTCAGACTTGCATGACGATGTGATCACAGCATTCAGTGTTCGTTTCCCGAGCCCAAAAGCAGCGTTCCATTGTGGTGAGCATGTCCGTGAATGCCACAAGCAAACTCGTGTCATATGCGTTATGCATGTCGACATCATCGTCTGACTCCTCACTGTCACTGTAGCTTAAGGAGTAGTTCGACTGCAATTTGTGACATGCTGGTGAGACCCATCAGCATATTCCTCACAAGTTCGGGATCCATTCCTGCAGACGGAAAGAGAAGACAGAGCGTGCAGTACAAAAACCGTTGAAAAATAGTGCCAAATGTGGACGGAAGCACAGGAAGTGCTGTGATGCGAAGCGATGCATCATGGGGCATTGGAACAGGACCCAGGATGCCCCGCACCCTCCTTCTCCCTTCCCACAGCACCAGAATGGGAAGAGGTGCTCTGTGGGATAGCTGCCCATAAGTCACTGCTCCCAATGCCGCTGCAAGTGCAGCAAATGTGGCCACGGCGCTGCGCTTGCAGCTGACAGTGTGAACACACGGCAGTGCTTTCCCTGCTGCGGTCTCCGAGGGCTGGTTTAACTCACAGCGCTCTACATTTGCAAGTGTAGCCATGCCCTTAAAACGCTACAGTGACACAGCTGTGCTACTGTCGTGCTTCAGTGAAGATACTAGGTATGCTAGCTAGGAGCTGCTTCTCCTGTTTGGCATAGGTAATCCACCTCCCCGAGAGATGGGGGCTAGCTCAATGGAAGAATTCTACTGTTGACCTAACAGTGTCTACACTGGGCATTCGGTCGGCTTAACTACATCTCACAATGTGTAAAATTTTTCATAGTTAAGGTGACCTAACTGTAGCGTAGATCAGCTCTGAGCTGCAGTTCATTCAGCTTGTTTTACGTGAATTAGGCAACCTCTAAAAGATGTAGGCTGATATCCTGGCCCCATTGAAGTCAATGGCAAAACTCTAATAGACCTCACTGGAAGTTTTGCAGTTGACTTCAGTGGAGCCAGGATCTCGCCTCCAGATTTTGTGCAGAATCTGAATTATGCAGAGAATAGGGCAGTGATGGAAAGAATAACTAGAGTCAGTGTCCTCTTCAGCAATTGGTGGTAAATGCTGAAATGGATTTCCAGTGCCCTTGCCTAATGATGATAGTATGATACATTTTATTTTAAAACAGAAATACTAGTTAGTGAGGAAAACTCAGAACTTTTGTTGCCCTTCTTTCAGGGGCAGGATCATAATATTTTGTTTTGTATGTATACTGCAATGTAAAGGATAATGATAAGGAGGATCAGATCCCTTGCGCTCTGTGTGTGTGTGTGTGTGTGTGTGTGTGTGTGTGTAGGAATAAATAGGGAAGAGAAGATTTTTTTTTAAATTAAATGTAATACTAAACATGAACGGGATTTTTTTTTTTTAATAAAAGCATATAAGTACTATTTTAAAGTATTGCTTGCTGCACCTCAACCTAAGGCTAATACTCTTCAGCGATTTCTATGCAACCTGTTTCCTGCAGTCACGTAGAGGTCTGTGGGGCTGTGTATGAGCCCTGGGATCTGCCCACACGGAGCTCATTGCAGACCTGGGGGGTCAGTTCCTCTTTACTGATTCTTCCCCCTGCTCCCATGATGTTGAGAATTTTATAACAAAAGTTTGCTTTCTGAAACACTTATTTTGCTAATGTAAGGGTTTTTTAGACTCCTAGAAATCATTTACATGTTTAAAGGGGGAGAATCCACTATAGCTTTGGAATGATTCTGCATCTCGCAGCAATAATTGAAATGCTTAGCTGAGCACTGCTTTTTTAGATGGGCATCCTTCATTATTTATGTAGCATTCTGTCCTCTGTGCAGTCATAGCCTTTCACACTATTTCTTTCTGTGTGCTCCCCGCCTACAGCTCTGATGAGTACTTTGTTTCGGTATGTCTCCTGTAGCTCAAACTGAAGGGAACTTTGTTAAAACAGGCATAATACATATAGGTGGAAAGGCAGGGAAAGGAGAGCTCTTATTATTAAACATTTCAAAGCTGACTTCAGCTGCTATTTCTGCTGTTTTCTATCAAAGGGACACTGTCATCTTAAAAAAAATCATCCTTCTGCCTGAATTTTTTTACCTAATCTTGTTACAAGTAACACCTAAATCTTATACAACTGAATGAGATGGGAGAAAGAATACTCCTGTTTCCCTGATAAATTTGGCAAAACTTTGTTTATGGTTGAATTGTCTCTGCATGGTGGTTTAGTTTCTCTTGTTGTGTAGCTTTTATGCTCAGCAGCATGGGTAGGAGGAGAAAGAACCCATTCAAATAGGGAAATATGATGAGGCATGGACTGTCATTTATGATGTGTTTATTCAGTGCCTGGCACAATGGAGACCTGACCTAGTTGAAGCCTCTAGATACTCCTGCAATATGAATGTTTAATAATAATAAACCACTATAACTGGCTGAGGGACTCAATGGGCAAGTGTGCAGCTTGAACAACTTCATTCACTTTTGAAATTGATTAGATTTCAAGGTGATAGGGTCCCTTTGAATTTGAGACAAGAGGTTCCCTATTCAAAATGAGCTTGTCAGCAAAATACCATTTTATGGTAATATATGTGTTGCTAAAGACCCCACAGCTGCTATTAATTATTCAGTGGAAAGAAAAGAGGCATATTAGGGTTGGTTTGTCTCATCTGACCTACTTTTTTCTCTATAGTAACAATATTGCAGTAATCGTTTTGTCTGTTTTTCATATATTATGTCAACGTTATATTACAAAAATCAGCCACACTGCTTTTAGCAAACTTTAGCAATGATTGAAAACAAAACCACAAACCCCCAGGCTATAGTGTGGTCAAGGGGAGAGAGTTGCTAGTAACCAAGGACTTGTTATAAATGGTCTGAGGGAAGAAAGGTTATGAAAACTAATTTGACGGTAACTTTAATCTTTAGACTGATATTACAAATGTGGATGGTGCTGTTTAACAAAACATCTCCCATCTTTCCTTTTAATAGTAATCTTATTTATTTTTACTCAAAACTTTTGAATAGTTGAATTTAACACGATTCTTTACAGGAAGATGCCCTGGGGCTTATTCTTGGCTTTTTGAGTATTCTAATACATTGATGGAACTGAGGTAGGGTATGAGGTCATGGCATTTTAAAAAAGGAACCTATTAGATATAATCTAGATGACCCTTTTCAGTTGGAGTTGTCCTTCAGATAAGCCATTTTGAGTGATCTGCTGCCAAAAAGACCAATTATTAGATGGGTGGAATGTAGCTGGATTGATATACCTAGGGTTAAAATATTGTGTGCGCATATATTCTGGTTGAAAATGTTGCTCAAAATTGGAGTGACTTAATAACATTTGTTACCATTGTTTGTGTCTCTTTTGATCTGTTTATCTACTGTATCAGAACATACGCAGAGGGTCTTACTTCATTTTTTAGCATTGTGTAAGGCACATAAGAAGTGCACATCTTGTTTTCAGAGCAGTCAAACAGTCTGCAGTAGCTGACTCACTGCTGTTTTGTAAGACTTGCTTTTTCTTTCCTGTGGTTCTGTTTTTCCTTTCTTTGGCTACGTTAACTTACATTTTCTTTGTATTGTATAGTGCTTTGGTGTCAAAACAGGATTGTTTGGGTAGTGTCTAATCTTTTTTTATACTCAGACTCATTTGATATCTCCTCAAGCGTGTTAATTTTTGGTTGCTTTGTTCCTTTCTAATTGTGCCACTGTTTATAACGTGAACCATGGTGCATGGACACTTTTGTACAGCTATTTATTCTGAAAAGTATATCATGTTGGGGTTTTATTTTGTTGGTATTGATGGTTTTCATATTTATTTATTTATTTTGAAAGTTTGACTCTTCTGGGCTTGTTTTCAGCCTCTCTGGTGCTTTGTCTTGCACAAATTTGCAAAATGTTTGATAATCACTTGAGTCAATGGTTAATTGACCTAATCAAGTTGCATCTGTGTTTCTGAGCTGCAGTGATTTAGGGGAGGCTGTAGGGTGGTGGTGGAGCTTGGACTGTTGGGAAAGAGCTTCAGGAGGAGGATTGGGAAAGAAAAATAAGAGCAGGGCTGCAACTTTGTATGGCTTTGATCCTTTTTTTTACCCCCCTTGTGCCTATGTGCCCATTCCTAATATAGCACATCTTAAATTATTTAACTAGTATTCCAATACTGGGTTTTAAAATCACTTAAATGTACTTTTATGGTTTGATAATACCTAATCAGGTTTTGTCAAACAATTACAGTTTGATAACACCTGATCCCCTGAGTGAAATGTAAATACCTGTGATTGGCAGTAACCTTTTGATATCAAAACCTATAATTTTAGTCTTTAAACTTCAGTACAAAGCTTGACAATTCCATTTCCTGTCTCTTTCTCTTGGGCCAAGTGGGAAGTTTTGTCATAGCAAGTGAGGGAGGAGAACTATAGTCACTTCTGGCAGAAGTTAAGCTTTCATTTAAATAAAAATCCTTGCATGTGTGGTTGTGAACATAACTTTCCAAATGTCCACCAAAGTGAAAGATAAATGCAGTGATAGCTCCCTGATGAATCTTCTGATAGTTTCAGTATTTCTGCTGCTTCTCATAGCTTTGCCAGACAACAACAGAGGAAGAAATAGTAAGACTGATTAGTTTCACTGATGTTATTGAGAACCTTGTGCTTAGTTGTGAAACTGACAAGAATTGGGTGAATTTCCCACTGTGGCTGCTATTCAGAAAGCAGAGGAAGGCACGAGAGTTGTTCACAGGGAACCCATAAACCAGGCCCTGGCAGAGACGTAGCATAGTGGAGACCTTTTTTCACCTTTCCACACCCTGTTCACGGCAACTAGGAGTTGAGGGTGAGGCATGTAACGCTGGCAAACCAGGTGTCATCTCATGTTAAGGCCCCGGGCATCACTGAACGCTGACAAATGCAAGCTGGAAACCAGTCTGGTTTACCTGAGGGTTAGTATAGTTAAAACCAACATTAGTGGTATAAGAATGTGTTTAGTGTTTAGACGTTATGGAACAATTGTAGGTTGCTGCATGTATTAATCCTACTTATATCTGTATCCCATACTATTATAAGGCAGTGGTTCTCAACCTGTTTATCATTGTGGGCCACATATGCGGCCCACAATGTGTTACCTGAGCCACAGGTTGAGAACCACAGTGTGCACCCCCCCGAATGCCCCTCCGCAAGATCCCCCCCAGACCCCAAATTGGCTGCAGGCATTTGGTTTGAGATCTGCATATATATGACCTGGGGTAAGTGACTGGTCCTTTGGAACTGGAAGTAATCTGAATATTACTGTGATTTTTGGTGTAAAATGACCATCTATCACATAGTCCAGCTTGCCTGGATGGCAAGGTAGACTGGAATGCGGAAGGGGACTGACTGTGACTCCATGGTAAGACAGTTATGGTGCTTTAGGAGTTCACATATGTTACCGGGTTGGTGAAATCTAATTATAGAATGTACAATTAATTTGGGGTGCTTGCCCGGCTTTTTGACAGTTTGCCATGAGGTTGGTGCTCATGATTGTGAGCCACTCCAAAGAGCTTGACAGAAAGAGAAACATAGAGAATAGTAGCGATCATCCTCTTTGTGGGAGAGGCTATAAATAGGGGTGGAGGAACATTATCTCTTGTCTTCCCTGGTGCAGAGCAGCTGGAGGAATGGAGAGAAGTCAAGAGTTTCCCTTCTTGGAGCAGACACGAGGCTATAGAGAGAGGAGTTAGCTCTTCATTTCCATGGTGCATAGTTCCATATTTGACACTTAAAAGCTGGAGGCTAGGAAAGATGACTGTGTCCAGGTAGAAATTGCAGATCCCTCCTAGCAGCTGTTGGCAGCGGTAGGTGGACTTCAATCTGGGTGTTTCCTCTGGAGCTTGTTGGTGAAGCCCTCCATCCTCCTCTTTGTGTCTACCTCTGGCTTGTAGGTGTCTTGTATGGTTTTCTGTCACTGTTGACAAAATAAGAAAAGAGAGTGGGTGGGAGATATGCAAATGTGTTCCATGATTCTGAAATAATTTTAGTGCAGGAAAGGAGCAAATTGCTTTTGTAGGAATCCAAAATTAGGCTCCAATTTTGCAGCTAATAGCAAATAGTCCTGTAGACTCTGAAAGCCCTGTTCACGTACGTATGGGCTGCAGGATCATATTGTTAGTTTTTCAGTCTCCATAAACCAACACCTACAAGGAGTGCATGCTTAAAGTTAAATCCTTTGAAGTTAATAGGAATTGTCTGTGTGAGGATAACAGGATCAGGCCTTTTAATTGCATGTAAATGGAGGCTGTAATTAAGATCTGGTGACATGAACAAAAAATATTCTTTGCTCGAGGCCCGTAGCATCGTCAGAACTGTCTACCTTCTGAGTGGTTTTATTATGAATGACTGTTAGAGATGGAAGTTTTATCTCCTCTTGCTGCTATTAAAAATATATAGATCCCAAGTGTTGCTTTGATATATAGCTAATTATAATTTCTCTTAGCGTTCACTGGTAAAACAGAATTTTATTAAGAAAAACATTTAAGATGCCTTTGTCATCCTGGTTAAATATTACAGAATACATGATAGTATGCTAATTGAACTATAACCCTTTTATACAACTTTAGCAATGAGAGTGAGTGACTCATCACAGGAGGTTAAATGGATGAAAAGATTAATTAATGTGTAAAACAAAAAATCCTTCCCCTATGATGTGTCCCAAATTTAGGCATTCAAGTTATCCTCAGGTCCTCACATATAGTTTACTCTTTGAGTGGCAGTGACATGTTTATTTTGATGTCTCTCCCTAAACCGCAAACACTGCTTCCTCTCTGCATTTGTTTAGGTGTTATTCATAGGGACATAAATGTTGGGCACAATATTTACAGTGCTTTGAAGACATTACAGCACTCTTAAATAGCTGAGTATTGCCATTATTTTCATTTTATTTTAGGCTTAAAATTAGATTAAGGTTTCTAACCATCAGAGGAGTGAAGTTCTGGAACAGCCTTCCAAGGGGATCAGTGGGGGCAAAAAATCTAACTGGTTTCAACACTGAGCTTGATAAGTTTACAGAGGAGATGGTATGATGAGATTGCCTACAAGGACATGTGGCCCATCTGCGACTGCTAGTAGCAAATATCTCCAGTGAGACCAAAGATGGGACAATAGATAGGGAGGGCTCTGAGTTACTACAGTGAATTCTTTCCCAAGTGTCTGGCTGATGGGTCTCGCTGACATGCTCAGGGTCTAACTAATCACCATATTTGGGGTTGGGAAGGAATTTTCCCCCAAGTCAGATTGGCAGAGACCTTGAGGGGTTTTCACCATCCTCTGCAGCTTGGGGCACGGATCACTTACTGGTTAGAGTAAAAGGTGGATTCTCTGTAACTTGGAAATTTTAAATCATGATTTGAGGACTTCAGTAACTCAACCAAAGGCTAGGGAGCTATTACAGGAGTAGGTGGGTGAGGTTCTGTGGCCTGCAATGTGCAGGAGGTCAGGCTAGATGATCATGATGGTCCCTTCTGGCCTTAAAGTCTGAGACTGTTGTTTTCATGCGATTTAGATCAGTTCTACTCAAAGTGGTGGTGGTCCGCAAGCCATCGGCTGCTGGTCTGTGCACACATTGGAAAAAAAAAAATTGACGATTCCCCACATCAGATAGCTTGAGAAGCACTGATTTAGATGGTTCATTATACTTCTTTATATGAGGGGTTAATGAGGGGTTAAATGAGTCTTTAACCCCTCATTACTTTCTGGCTGTAGCTGGAATATGGACAAGCTGTTTAAACAATTAACTCTGTGGGTGGGTGGGGTGGGTAGGGTACATCACGCACATACACTCAAGCACTTTTTCTCTCAAACATTCATTTGGCTGACAATCTGGAAAATGCCAATGTTTTGCATTTCTTGCACTTTTAGGCCTGGAGGTAAAAGGTGAGTGAACATTTATAACCGTTTTAATATGGGGTTGCTCGTCATCCTGACGTTGTAAAGGGAAATTCTGTAATTAAACATGAAGTTTACATTTTCTACTTAAATTGCCCCTGAGACACAAACTCACAAATTAAATTACGGCTGGGCTAGTTTCATGATAAAAGGATGTGGCTCTCAGGTATTTGGCACTGTGAGGTAGTTATGGCCTTGTGATGTTTGTATTTATGGCATCCCATTTTGCTGTTTGTGGAGGGGGCATCAGCAGAGCCTTGTACTCCTTGAGGCCAAAACTTGTAAGGAGTTATCTAAATCTTCTGAGACAGAGGTGCATTTTGGCCTACTTTAACCTTTAAATTACCTTGGATCACAATTTTAGATTTAGCTGCTGAGTAGCATGAATTCTTTAGCTGTAGTGCTGAACTACAGTTATGGATGGTGTTAACAGAAAGGGGGGAGAGCATGCAGGATCATTGTAAACCTAAAAACAGTCAAAATCAGGATGGCTGTGTAAAAGCCATAATATTGCTCATTAATTTTATATTTTATTAAATCTTGGCTATTCCTTTTTAATTTTGTGCCCGTTTTTTGGCACTTGTACGAAATGAAACTGAGGACAGCAAATGTCTTTCCCACTTTTTGTACAAGCAAATTTTAGCTGTAGGGAAACTGAAGTCTCCTACTTGAACCCAGCACTTATGGATCATGCATTTTAGCTCCGCTCCATCACAACTCCATCAGGTAAACAGCACGTGCTGGGTGCTCAATAAGTAGAGTCTGCAGGAAAAGGAATTAAACCTCTCTCAAAGCCTTTGTTGGGAGATGGAGAAAGAAACTCATTTGGTGGAAGAGATAGCCAGCCTGCCACCCCAAGAAACCAAACTTTCCTTGGTGGAAGATCAGACCATGGGATATTTATCTTTGGAAGTCAGCTTGGGAGGGGCAGGTTGATGACTGGGGCAGTGTGATTTCCCCTGATGGAAAAAGGGAATTGAGTCTGCAGGGGGAGACTGGTGAATCAAAGTACATAACATAAGCCAAAGCAGGGTGCTCGGGTGAGTCAGGTTGATGTGTGATGTTGATTTCCCCCCACTCCACTTGATCTGTGTAGGTGTGGGCAGAAGAAAGGGGCTGCATTGCGCCAGTGGTGCCAGAACAGGAGGGGGCCAAGGCCTTCCCACTTCTTGAAAGTGGATGGGCTTGGTCCATCCACTTTTTGCCAGGGTGGACCCCACCCCCCAGCCAGGCCAGTCGGGAACCCGGACGGGGACCCCAGGTAGTTGTGGGAGCCGTGCAGACCCTCCACCTGCCTGCTGTGCTGGGGAGCTGAGAGCAGCCCCGGCCTGTGTCCCCACACCCTGCCCTGCCCTGCCCGGCCCGGGTCAGGTGGAGGGTCCATGACTCTATGGCAGTTCCCCACAGCTGCCCATGCAGCTCTCCCCATCCTGGCTGGTAAGAATCAGGCGTGGGCAGTTGTGGGGGGCCGCGTACCCACCACCTGCCCTGGGTCGGGGACTTGGGGTGGGGACGCGGGCCAGGGACTTCTCTCAGCGGGCCCCCCGAACTGCGGGCAGGTAGAGGATCCACCGTGGCCCTTATCATGGCCAGGCTGTGGCTCTGAGTCCCTGTCCCTGGCTGGAGCTGTATGGGCAGCTGTGGGGAGCCTGGGTCCCTCCACCTGCCCTGGGTGGTGAGCCCTGGGATGGGGACACAGGCAGGGGGCTGCTTTTGGGCTCACCCCCACCCTAAGTGGGGGAACAGGGCTTGGTCGGGGCGGGGCCTTGGGGGGAAGACGAGGGGCCTCGAGCAGGGGCTTCTGGCCCCTGGTCTCCTACTTTTGGGAAGGCTCAGACGCCCTTGCATTGCACCCCAGTTGTGAAAATCTGTGTGGGTGTGCTGTGCAGGTGGAAACGCCACCGGGAAGCCCTGTGCCATGCTAGCTCTTGGCTACTCATGCCTGACAGTGTGCCTCGACTGTAGTCGCTATTTCAGGGTTTCCCTTTTGCCTCCTTGTGCCCCGGGAACTGCCCTAAAAAGGGGATCCATTGTGCAGAGGGCTCTGAGCAAAAGTAAATGCATCTCAAGGCTGTATTTAACTTTTATCTTATGGGATCATCGTTGGATTCCTGGTGGGTACAGGTTTCAGAGTAGCAGCCGTGTTAGTCTGTATTTGCAAAAAAGAAAAGGAGTACTTGTGGCACCTTAGAGACTAACAAATTTATTTGAGCATAAGCTTTCGTGAGCTACAACTCACTTCATCGGATGCATTTGGTGGAAAATACAGTGGGGAGATTTATATACACACACAGAGAACATGAAACAATGGCTTTTATCATACACACTGTAAGGAGAGTGATCACTTAAGATGAGCTATTACCAGCAGGAAGGGGGGGGGAAGGAGGAAAACCTTTTGTGGTGATAATCAAGGTGAGCCATTTCCAGCAGTTAACAAGAATGTCTGAGGAAAAGTGGGGGGTGGGGTGGGAGAGAAATAACATGGGGAAATAGTTTTGTGACAGAGTTGGCAACGGGCTTTGTTGCAAGGATAGGTTCCTGGGTTAGTGGTTCGTTGTTGTTTTCTTTGTATTTTCATGCATTCTTACAACTACAATACCCACCTGCTGAAGTGAAGAAACAGATTGACAGAGCCAGAAAAGTACCCAGAAGTCACCTACTACAAGACGGGCCCAACAAAGAAAATAACAGAACGCCACTAGCCATCACCTTCAGCCCCCAACTAAAACCTCTCCAACGCATCATCAAGGATCTACAACCTATCCTGAAGGACGACCCATCACTCTCACAGATCTTGGGAGACAGACCAGTCCTTGCTTACAGACAGACCCCCAATTTGAAGCAAATACTCACCAGCAACCACACACCACACAGCAGAACCACTAACCCAGGAACCTATCCTTGCAACAAAGCCCGTTGGCAACTGTGTCCACATATCTATTCGGGGGATACCATCATAGGGCCTAATCACATCAGCCACACAATCAGGCTCGTTCACCTGCGCATCTACCAATGTGATATATGCCATCATGTGCCAGCAATGCCCCTCTGCCATGTACATTGGTCAAACTGGACAGTCTCTACGTAAAAGAATAAATGGACACAAATCAGATGTCAAGAATTATAACATTCAAAAACCAGTTGGAGAACACTTCAATCTCTCTGGTCACTCGATTACAGACCTGAGAGTGGCTATCTTTCAACAAAAAAACTTCAAAAACAGACTCCAACGAGAGACTGCTGAATTGGAATTAATTTGCAAACTGGATACAATTAACTTAGGCTTGAATAGAGACTGGGAGTGGATGGGTCATTACATAAAGTAAAACTATTTCCCCATGTTATTTCTCCCCCCCCCCCCCACTGTTCCTCAGACATTCTTGTTAACTGCTGGAAATGGCTCATCTTGATTATCACCACAAAAGGTTTTTCTCCTCCCCCCCCACTCCTTCCTGCTAGTAATAGCTCATCTTAAGTGATCACTCTCCTTGCAGTGTGTATGATAAAAGCCATTGTTTCATGTTCTCTGTATGTGTATATAAATCTCCCCTCTGTATTTTCCACCGAATGCATCTGATGAAGTGAGCTGTAGCTCTCAAAAGCTTATGCTCAAATAAATTTGTTAGTCTCTAAGGTGCCACAAGTACTCCTTTTCTTTTTTTTCTGGTGGGTACAGAGAGGGATGATTTATGTCTTCTCCTGTCCCCTGGCTTCCCACCAGCCCTTTATTCTCCCTGTGCATAGATTCCTGGTCTTGTGGAGAGCTCTTTGTGGATCCCACAATGTTGCTGTGGAGGTGGCTGGATTCCCCCTTCCATCATAAAGTGAGTAGATCTGCACGTAGAATATCCCTTCTGTGAGCAGATCTCAGGGGGATAATTTACTTGGCCCCTGGTCTGTTTGGAGGGAGGTAAAGGGGAAGTGAGTGTGTTTATATATAAGCTTTCTGGGGAGTCTGGGCCACCATTCACATCTCTGAATAGGTGACAACTGCTTAGGTCTCACTTCTTAAAAAATGTAATTGGAACTGAAAACAGTTCACATGGGCTTCCCGATGTTGGAATGAGCATGTTGCTACCATGGTGGTGGCTCCATGAACCAAGAAGTGCCGAGATTCCATTGAGCCTTACCTAATTTTCAAATACTTACTTACTTCCCTTCCACTCCTGTAAAAACTAACGCAGTTGCACAGTGTTTCCATTATCATGGTGGTAAAGCCAAATGGAAAATTAGTTCAGAATGTTATTTTTATAGCTGTTTCCCTTCAGCATTTCTGAGTTCACTTTTTGCCAAACTGCTTGCTTCTCTGTTAATATCAATTGACTTGCAGTTGATTAGTTAATATCCCTCTGAGGAATTATTAAGATAACTGGTGTATTAGTTTCTATAGTTCCCTTTGTGATGCAGTTTTCACTTATTAGCCTAGACTTGATTTATGCATACACTGGAGTTGTTTACATGTTCAGAATATGCTTGAGGCAAGGGGAAGTGAAAGAGCATCTTCAATTTGGGGCAGCTAGTTGCTGTAGTGAACTTCTTCATAATACAGACCACATTGTAATTGTCTCATGGAATTCTTTCCCCCCCCCATCCCCATTCTCTGTCAGTCTGTGTTCCTGTGAATGCTACAGCAGTTGCATACATGGGAAAAAGAAAAGGAGTACTTGTGGCACCTTAGAAACTAACAAATTTATTTGAGCATAAGCTTTCGTGAGCTACAGCTCACTTCATCCAAATGCATCCGATGAAGTGAGCTGTAGCTCACGAAAGCTTATGCTCAAATAAAATTGTTAGTCTCTAAGGTGCCACAAGTACTCCTTTTCTTTTTGCGAATACAGACTAACACGGCTGCTACTCTGAAACCTGTCATACATGGAAAAGTAAGAGGAAAGTCATGCATTTCCCAAAGGTCTTTAAAGTCAGAAGTCTGTGATTCTCTCTGGAAAAACATTAACCACAGTGTCTCTTGTTGCGTGGCAGTAGTCTGTAGCAGAGGCAGAGGCAAAGGCTGCTGCTCCTTGGTTCCAGCTGCTTTTACAAGCCTCCAGGCTTTCTTTTGCAATGAAACAACATGGAGGAGCCCGCACCATATAAGTAGCCTACTCACTTCTGCCCTCCGGGACGTGTTCTGTTGATCACTACTTTATATTTCAAAGAGACATTAAATATTTAATTAAGTCCAGTTGCTTTGTGGAATCCAATATAAAATTCTTGTTTCCATCTCCTCTCTTGTATCATTCCTGGTGTTGCTATAACATCTCAACTGTTCAAATTGTTTTTTGCTGCAGCTGTAAACTGGGATCAGTATACAATGTGAACTTGTGATCACATAAATTGTACATTATTAAGTTGCCCAATTACTCACCAGAATTTAGGCTTTCACTTAGTTTATTTTTTATTTTATTTTTTTAATTTATTTAATTTAATTTCTAACCTGGTTGTGAAGAAAACCTTTTGGAATAGTCTGTGTTGATGAACCTATATGTTGATATCTGCCTACAGCATCAAAACGCCTTGAAAGGATAGTACTGAGAAGGGTGTGAACTGATCTATTTGTCCCAGTGAGTTGACTCTGAACTATAAATGTCAACATTAATTAGGTCACTATTGATCATTGTAGCACAAACATCAAGTTAATGTGCTTAATTTTTCATAGTTGGATATAGGGCAAATATTAGGATGGAGTGTAGCAGGGCAATCCATTGCTTTCAAAGTTTGCTGGGCTACAAACAAGGAATTCAGACCCTTCATAATCTCTCCTCCTAAAGCAGATTCTTCCCATCCTGTATTTTTGAGCCTTTGGCTTTCACACCTGTCCTGTCCTTGTTTTTTTCTGTTGTCCCCTGTAATTAGGGCTCAGTGGATCCTCCCTGATAGGACCAACAGCCTTCTGGATATGTTAAAAAAATTAATGAGTCAAGCAACACCTCCCATGGTTCCTGGGTCCTAAGGACCTTAGCTACCCAGCTTTGCCCTGACAACTTCTACAATTGGTTTTTTTTTTTTTTTTCAAGCACATAACACAATCTGTGGCACTTTAAAACCTGAAAAGCAGGGACAGTGTAAAATTAGGCAAGGAGCACTGTATACCTTGGACTAGGTATAAGCAAACAGATTAGTAATTCTGGATCCCTGTCTCATAATTTAGGTGTAATGCGCCGTATGAGACACAGGGATATGACTGTAAATTCACCCTTAATCCATTTAAAAAAACAAAACAAAAAAACAAAACCTAGCCTGTCCTCCCCATCCTCAACAAATGTTTTTAAAAGTGAGAACTGAATGGCTAAAATATGTATATTGATTTTCTTTGTTCATTTTCCTTAATCATCTAAGACTGTGCTCCCTCCCCGCCCCACAAAAGTTGCAGAGTTCCTGATGAACAGCAAGTACTAGACTGTGTTGAGCCAACATATTTTTTTTAATTCACTGAAGTTCAACAAAAGGGACTAACTTGTACAACATACTTCTGGTCTTGATCCTGCAACTGGGTGCCTTCTGAGGTGCCATTGACTTAACGCTGTGCATAAGTGGAAGGGTCCACATGTGTAGATTCAGTAGTAGGGGGTGTATGTATCTGTGTGTGTGTTTGTGTGTACATGTTTGTATCTCTGAGTTCATATAGAACACTGTTAATAGCTCTTACATATTAATAGCTACCTTGTTTGCTTACACTTGATATTAAATTACTGACAGGGCCCCCCCACTTCTGCGAGGCTGTTACATTTTTCTTAATTGCTGTGTAGAATTATGTGTAGTGAGTTTATTGCTCTTTGAAAGATACACTCATAGACACAGAAGGCTGCTAATGACATTTTTATGTACAGAACAGTTACAGCACAGGCACAATACATCTCATCTGATCAATTTTAAAGACTGGGTTGGTTTAGTGTAAACAGGGCTGGTGCAAGGATATATTGCGCCCTAGGCGAAACTTCCACCTTGGGCCCCCTCCCCCTGGAGCATCACTTACTATAAACTTTCAGAAATGAATACTGCATAATGTGGCATTGTTCATTAGAATTAATACACATTCGGCTTGAAAAGTTATTAATTTCATTATTTAGTCTACATATTTAATGAAAATAAATGAATAACCTGACAGGGTGTGGGGCTGTCTGGCTTCGGGCAGGACAGGGGGTGTGGGGCTGTCTGGCTTCGGGCAGGACAGGGGGTGTGGGGCTGTCTGGCTTCGGGCGGGGGGGGTGCGTCAGGGGCTGGCTAGAGACAAGGGGGTGAAGGGCTGGCTGGAGACGGGCTGGCTTCGGGCAGGGGGGTGCGGCAGGGTCTGGCTAGAGACAAGGGGGTGAAGGGCTGGCTGGAGACGGGCTGGTTTCGGGCAGGGGGGTGCGGCAGGGGTTGGCTGCAGGCAGGGCAGGGGGTGCGGGGCTAATGCGGGCAGGGCAGGGGGTGCGGGGCTGGTGCGCGCAGGGCAGTGGGGTGCAACAGGGGCTGGATGGAGACGGACTGGCTTCAGGCAGGGGTGTGGCAGGGGTTGGGTACAGGCAGGCAGGGGCTGCGGCAGGGGCTGGTGTGGGCAGGGCAGGGGTTGCGGCAGGGGTTGGGTACAGGCAGGCAGGCAGGGGATGCGGCAGGGGCCAGTGTGGGCAGGGCAGGGGGTGCGGCAGGGGTTGGGTACAGGCAGGCAGGGGGTGCGGCAGGAGTTGGGTGCAGGCAGGGGCTGGTGTGGGCAGGACAGGGGGTGCGGCAAGGGTTGGGTACAGGCAGGCAGGGGGTGCGGCAGCGGCTGTGTGGGCAGGGCAGGGGGTGCGGCAGGGGTTGGGTACAGGCAGGCAGGCAGGGGATGCGGCAGGGGCCAGTGTGGGCAGGGCAGGGGTGCGGCAGGGGTTGGGTACAGGCAGGCAGGGGGTGCGGCAGGAGTTGGGTGCAGGCAGGGGGTGCGGCAGGGGCTGGTGTGGGCAGGACAGGGGGTGCGGCAAGGGTTGGGTACAGGCAGGCAGGGGGTGCGGCAGCGGCTGTGTGGGCAGGGCAGGGGGTGCGGCAGGGGTTGGGTACAGGCAAGCAGGGGGTGCGGCAGCGGCTGTGTGGGCAGGGCAGGGGGTGCGGCAGGGCTTGGGTACAGGCAGGCAGGGGGTGCGGCAGGGGCTGGGTACAGGCAGGGCAGGGGGTGCGGAAGGGGTTGGGTACAGGCAGGCAGGGGGTGCGGCAAGGGTTGGGTGCGGCAGGTGCTGGTGTGGGCAGGGCAGGGGGTGCAGCAGGGGTTGGGTACAGGCAGGGCAGGGGGTGCAGCAGGGGTTGGTGTTGGCAGGGCAGGGGGTGCGGCAGGGGTTGGGTACAGGCAGGGCAGGGGGTGCGGCAGGGGTTGGGTACAGGCAGGGCAGGGGGTGCGGCAGGGGCTGGTGTTGGCAGGGCAGTGGGGTGCAACAGGGGCTGGATGGAGACGGACTGGCTTCAGGCAGGGGTGTGGCAGGGGTTGGGTACAGGCAGGCAGGGGCTGCGGCAGGGGCTGGTGTGGGCAGGGCAGGGGGTGCGGCAGGGGTTGGGTACAGGCAGGCAGGGGGTGCGGCAGGAGTTGGGTGCAGGCAGGGGGTGCGGCAGGGGCTGGTGTGGGCAGGACAGGGGGTGCGGCAAGGGTTGGGTACAGGCAGGCAGGGGGTGCGGCAGCGGCTGTGTGGGCAGGGCAGGGGGTGCGGCAGGGGTTGGGTACAGGCAGGCAGGGGGTGCGGCAGCGGCTGTGTGGGCAGGGCAGGGGGTGCGGCAGGGGTTGGGTACAGGCAAGCAGGGGGTGCGGCAGCGGCTGTGTGGGCACGGCAGGGGGTGCGGCAGGGCTTGGGTACAGGCAGGCAGGGGGTGCGACGGGCTGGTGTGGGCAGGGCAGGGGGTGCGGAAGGGGTTGGGTACAGGCAGGCAGGGGGTGCGGCAAGGGTTGGGTGCGGCAGGTGCTGGTGTGGGCAGGGCAGGGGGTGCAGCAGGGGTTGGGTACAGGCAGGGCAGGGGGTGCGGCAGGGGCTGGTGTTGGCAGGGCAGGGGGGTGCGGCAGGGGTTGGGTACAGGCAGGGCAGGGGGTGCGGCAGGGGTTGGGTACAGGCAGGGCAGGGGGTGCGGCAGGGGCTAGTGTTGGCAGGGCAGGGGGTGCGGCAGGGGCTGGTGTAGGCAGGGCAGGGGGTATGGCAGGGGTTGGGTACAGGCAGGGAGGGGGTGCAGCAGGGGCTGTGTGGGCAGGGCAGGGGGTGCGGCAGGGATTCGGTACAGGCAGGCAGGGGGTGCGGCAGGGGTTGGGTACAGGAAGGCATGGGGTGCGGCAGGGGCTGGTGTGGGTAGGGCAGGGGGTGCGACAGGGGCTGGTGTGGGCAGGGCAGGGGGTGCAGCAGGGGCTGTGTGGGCAGGGCAGGGGGTGCGGCAGGGGCTGTGTGGGCAGGGCAGCGGGTGGCAGGGGTTGGGTACAGGCAGGCAGGGGGTGCGGCAGGGGCTGGTGTGGGCAGGGCAGGGGGTGCGGCAGGGGTTGGGTACAGGCAGGCAGGGGGTGCGGCAGGGGCTGTGTGGGCAGGGCAGGGGGCGCGGCAGGGATTCGGTACAGGCAGGCAGGGGGTGCGGCAGGGGTTGGGTACAGGCAGGCAGGGGGTGCGGCAGGGGCTTGTGTGGGCAGGGCAGGGGGTGCGGCAGGGGCTGTGTGCGCAGGGCAGGGGGTGCGGCAGGGGTTGGGTACAGGCAGGCAGGGGGTGCGGCAGGGGCTGTGTGGGCAGGGCAGGGGGCGCGGCAGGGATTCGGTACAGGCAGGCAGGGGGTGCGGCAGGGGTTGGGTACAGGCAGGCATGGGGTGCGGCAGGGGCTGGTGTGGGCAGGGCAGGGGGTGCGGCAGGGGCTGGTATGGGCAGGGCAGGGGGTGCGGCAGGGGCTGTGTGGGCAGGGCAGGGGGTGCGGCAGGGGTTGGGTACAGGCAGGCAGGGGGTGCGGCAGGGGCTGTGTGGGCAGGGCAGCGGGTGCGGCAGGGGTTGGGTACAAGCAGGCAGGGGATGCGGCAGGGGCTGGTGTGGGCAGGGCAGGGGATGCGGCAGGGGCTGGTGTGGGCAGGGCAGGGGGTGCGGCAGGGGCTGGTGTGGGCAGGGCAGGGGGTGCGGCAGGGGGTACGGCAGGGGTTGGGTACAGGCAGGCAGGGGGTGCGGCAGGGGGTACGGCAGGGGTTGGGTACAGGCAGGGCAGGGGGTGCGGCAGGGGCTGGTGTGGGCAGGGCACGGGCTGTGGCAGGGGTTGCGTACAGGCAGGCAGCGGGTGTGGCAAGGGGTTGGGTACAGGCAGGCAGGGGGTGCGGCGGGCTGGTGTGGGCAGGGCAGGGGGTGCGGCAGGGGTTGGGTACAGGCAGGGCAGGGGGTGCGGCAGGGGCTGTGTGGGCAGGACAGGGGGGTGCGGCAAGGGTTGGGTACAGGCAGGCAGGGTGTGCGCCAGGGCCTGTGTGGGCAGGGCAGGGGGTGCGCCAGGGCCTGTGTGGGCAGGGCAGGGGGTGTGGCAGGGGTTGGGTACAGGCAGGGCAGGGGGTGTGGCAGGGGTTGGGTACAGGCAGGGCAGGGGGTGCGGCAGGGGTTGGGTACAGGCAGGCAGGGGGTGCGGCAGGGGCTGGTGTGGGCAGGGCAGGGGGTGCGGCAGAAGCTGGTGTGGGCAGGGCAGGGGGTGTGGCAGGGGCTGGTGTGGGCAGGGCAGGGGGTGCGCCAGGGGCTGTGTGGGCAGGACAGGGGGTGCGGCAAGGGTTGGGTACAGGCAGGCAGGGGGTGCGCCAGGGGCTGTGTGGGCACGGCAGGGGGTGCGGCAGGGGTTGGGTACAGGCAGGGCAGGGGGTGCGGCAGGGGCTGGTGTGGGCAGGGCAGGGGGTGCGGCAGGGGTTGGGTACAGGCAGGGCAGGGGGTGCGGCAGGGGTTGGTGTGGGCAGGGCAGGGGGTGCGGCAGGGTTGGGTACAGGCAGGGCAGGGGGTGCGGCAGGGGCTGGTGCGGGCAGGGCAGGGGCTGCGGCAGGGGCTGTGTGGGCAGGGCAGGGGGTGCGGCAGGGGTTGGGTACAGGCAGGGCAGGGGGTGCGGCAGGGGCTGGGTACAGGCAGGGCAGGGGGTGCGGCAGGGGCTGGTGTGGGCAGGGGGTGCGGCAGGGGTTGGGTACAGGCAGGAGAGGGGGTGCGGCAGGGGCTGGTGTGGGCAGGGCAGGGGGTGCGGCAAGGGTTGGGTACAGGCAGGCAGGGGGTGCGCCAGGGGCTGTGTGGGCACGGCAGGGGGTGCGGCAGGGGTTGGGTACAGGCAGGGCAGGGGGTGCGGCAGGGGCTGGTGTGGGCAGGGCAGGGGGTGCGGCAGGGGTTGGGTACAGGCAGGGCAGGGGGTGCGGCAGGGGTTGGTGTGGGCAGGGCAGGGGGTGCGGCAGGGGTTGGGTACAGGCAGGGCAGGGGGTGCGGCAGGGGCTGGTGCGGGCAGGGCAGGGGCTGCGGCAGGGGCTGTGTGGGCAGGCCAGGGGGTGCGGCAGGGGCTGGGTACAGGCAGGGCAGGGGGTGCGGCAGGGGCTGGGTACAGGCAGGGCAGGGGGTGCGGCAGGGGCTGGTGTAGGCAGGGCAGGGGGTGCGGCAGGGGTTGGGTACAGGCAGGAGAGGGGGTGCGGCAGGGGCTGGTGTGGGCAGGGCAGGGGGTGCGGCAGGGGTTGGGTACAGGCAGGGCAGGGGGTGCGGCAGGGGCTGGTGTGGGCAGGCAGGGGGTGCGGCAGGGGTTGGGTACAGGCAGGGCAGGGGGTGCGGCAGGGGCTGTGTGGGCAGGGCAGGGGGTGCGGCAGGGGTTGGGTACAGGCTGGGCAGGGGGTGTGGCAGGGGTTGGGTACAGGCAGGCAGGGGGTGCGGCAGGGGCTGGTGTGGGCAGGGCAAGGGGTGCGGCAGGGCTTGGGTACAGGCAGGGCAGGGGGTGCGGCAGGGGCTGGTGTGGGCAGGGCAGGGGGTGCGGCAGGGGCTGGTGTGGGCAGGGCAGGAGGTGCGGCAGGGGTTGGGTACAGGCAGGGCAGGGGGTGCGGCAGGGGCTGGTGTGGCAGGGCAGGGGGTGCGGCAGGTGTTGGGTACAGGCAGGGCAGGGGGTGCGGCAGGGCCTGGTGTGGGCAGGGCAGGGGGTGCGGCAGGGGTTGGGTACAGGCAGGGCAGGGGGTGCGGCAGGGGCTGGTGTGGGCAGTGCAGGGGTGCGGCAGGGGTTGGGTACAGGCAGGGCAGGGGGTGCGGCAGGGGCTGGTGCGGGCAGGGCAGGGGGTGCGGCAGGGGCTGTGTGGGCAGGGCAGGGGGTGCGGCAGGGGTTGGGTACAGGCAGGCAGGGGGTGCGGCAGGGGCTGGGTACAGGCAGGGCAGGGGGTGCGGCAGGGGCTGGTGTAGGCAGGGCAGGGGGTGCGGCAGGGGCTGGGTACAGGCAGGGCAGGGGGTGTGGCAGGGGTTGGGTACGGGCAGGGCAGGGGGTGCGGCAGGGGCTGGTGTGGGCAGGGCAGGGGGTGCGGCAGGGGTTGGGTACAGGCAGGGCAGGGGTGCGGCAGGGGCTGGTGTGGGCAGGGCAGGGGGTGCGGCAGGGGTTGGGTACAGGCAGGGCAGGGGGTGCGGCAGGGGTTGGGTACAGGCAGGGCAGGGGGTGCAGCAGGGGCTGGTGCGGGCAGGGCAGGGGGTTCGGCAGGGGCTGTGTGGGCAGGGCAGTGGGTGCGGCAGGGGCTGGGTACAGGCAGGGCAGGGGGTGCGGCAGGGGTTGGGTACAGGCAGGGCAGGGGGTGCGGCAGGGGCTGGTGCGGGCAGGGCAGGGGGTTCGGCAGGGGCTGTGTGGGCAGGGCAGGGGGTGCGGCAGGGGCTGGGTACGGGCAGGGCAGGGGGTGCGGCAGGGGCTGGGTACGGCAGGGCAGGGGGTGCGGCAGGGGCTGGGTACGGGCAGGGCAGGGGGTTCGGCAGAGGCTGTGTGGGCAGGGCAGGGGGTGCGGCAGGGGTTGGGTAGGGCAGGGCAGGGGGTGCGGCAGGGGCTGGTGCGGGCAGGGCAGGGGTGCGGCAGGGGCTGGTGCGGACAGGGCAGGGGGTTCGGCAGGGGCTGTGTGGGCAGGGCAGGGGGTGCGGCAGGGGGTTGGGTACGGGCAGGGCAGGGGGTGCGGCAGGGGCTGGGTACGGGCAGGGCAGGGGGTGCGGCAGGGGTTGGGTACGGGCAGGGCAGGGGGTGCGGCAGGGGCTGGTGCGGGCAGGGCAGGGGGTGCGGCAGGGGTTGGGTACAGGCAGGGCAGGGGTGCGGCAGGGGCTGGTATGGGCAGGGCAGGGGGTGCGGCAGGGGCTGTGTGGGCAGGGCAGGGGGTGCGGCAGGGGCTGGGTACAGGAAGGGCAGGGGGTGCGGCAGGGGCTGTGTGGGCAGGGCAGGGGTGCGGCAGGGGTTGGGTACAGGCAGGGCAGGGGGTGCGGCAGGGGCTGGTGTGGGCAGGCAGGGTGCGGCAGGGGTTGGTGTGGGCAGGGCAGGGGGTGCGGCAGGGGTTGGGTATAGGCAGGGCAGGGGGTGCGGCAGGGGCTGGTGTTGGCAGGGCAGGGGGTGCGGCAGGGGTTGGGTACGGGCAGGGCAGGGGGTGCGGCAGGGGCTGGTGCGGGCAGGGCAGGGGGTGCGGCAGGGGCTGGTGCGGACAGGGCAGGGGGTTCGGCAGGGGCTGTGTGGGCAGGGCAGGGGGTGCGGCAGGGTTGGGTACGGGCAGGGCAGGGGGTGCGGCAGGGGCTGGGTACGGGCAGGGCAGGGGGTGCGGCAGGGGTTGGGTACGGCAGGGCAGGGGGTGCGGCAGGGCTGGTGCGGGCAGGGCAGGGGGTGCGGCAGGGGTTGGGTACAGGCAGGGCAGGGGGTGCGGCAGGGGCTGGTATGGGCAGGGCAGGGGGTGCGGCAGGGGCTGTGTGGGCAGGGCAGGGGGTGCGGCAGGGGCTGGGTACAGGCAGGGCAGGGGGTGCGGCAGGGGCTGTGTGGGCAGGGCAGGGGGTGCGGCAGGGGCTGGGTACAGGCAGGGCAGGGGGTGCGGCAGGGGCTGGTGTGGGCAGGCAGGGGGTGCGGCAGGGGTTGGTGTGGGCAGGGCAGGGGGTGCGGCAGGGGTTGGTGTGGGCAGGGCAGGGGGTGCGGCAGGGGTTGGGTATAGGCAGGGCAGGGGGTGCGGCAGGGGCTGGTGTTGGCAGGGCAGGGGGTGCGGCAGGGGTTGGGTACGGGCAGGGCAGGGGGTGCGGCAGGGGTTGGGTACGGGCAGGCAGGGGGTGCGGCAGGGGCTGGTGTGGGCAGGGCAGGGAGTGCGGCAGGGGCTGGTGTGGGCAGGGCAGGGGGTGCGGCAGGGGCTGTGTGGGCAGGGCTGAGGTTGCGGCAGGGGTTGGGTACTAGCACGCGGGGTGCGGCAGGGGTTGGGTACAGGCAGGGCAGGGGGTGCGGCAGGGGTTGGGTACAGGCAGGGCAGGGGGTGCGGCAGGGGCTGGTGTGGGCAGGCAGGGGGTGCGGCAGGGGTTGGGTACAGGCAGGGCAGGGGGTGCGGCAGGGGCTGGTGTGGGCAGGGCAGGGGGTGCGGCAGGGGTTGGGTACAGGCAGGGCAGGGGGTGCAGCAGGGGCTGGTGCGGGCAGGGCAGGGGGTTCGGCAGGGGCTGTGTGGGCAGGGCAGGGGGTGCGGCAGGGGCTGGGTACAGGCAGGGCAGGGGGTGCGGCAGGGGCTAGTGTGGGCAGGGCAGGGGGTGCGGCAGGGGTTGGGTACAGGCAGGGCAGGGGGTGCGGCAGGGGCTGGTGCGGGCAGGGCAGGGGGTGCGGCAGGGGCTGGTGCGGGCAGGGCAGGGGGTTCGGCAGGGGCTGTGTGGGCAGGGCAGGGGGTGCGGCAGGGGTTGGGTACGGGCAGGGCAGGGGGTGCGGCAGGGGCTGGGTACTGGCAGGGCAGGGGGTGCGGCAGGGGTTGGGTACGGGCAGGGCAGGGGGTTCGGCAGGGGCTGGGTACGGGCAGGGCAGGGGGTGCGGCAGGGGCTGGGTACGGGCAGGGCAGGGGGTGCGGCAGGGGCTGGTGCGGGCAGGGCAGGGGGTGCGGCAGGGGCTGGTGCGGGCAGGGCAGGGGTGCGGCAGGGGTTGGGTACGGGCAGGGCAGGGGGTGCGGCAGGGGCTGGGTACGGGCAGGGCAGGGGGTGCGGCAGGGGCTGGTGCGGGCAGGGCAGGGGGTGCGGCAGGGGTTGGGTACAGGCAGGGCAGGGGGTGCGGCAGGGGCTGGTATGGGCAGGGCAGGGGGTGCGGCAGGGGCTGTGTGGGCAGGGCAGGGGGTGCGGCAGGGGCTGGGTACAGGCAGGGCAGGGGGTGCGGCAGGGGCTGGTGTGGGCAGGCAGGGGGTGCGGCAGGGGTTGGTGTGGGCAGGGCAGGGGGTGCGGCAGGGGTTGGGTATAGGCAGGGCAGGGGGTGCGGCAGGGGCTGGTGTTGGCAGGGCAGGGGGTGCGGCAGGGGTTGGGTACGGGCAGGGCAGGGGGTGCGGCAGGGGTTGGGTACGGGCAGGCAGGGGGTGCGGCAGGGGTTCGGTACGGGCAGGGCAGGGGGTGCGGCAGGGGCTGGTGTGGGCAGGGCAGGGGGTGCGGCAGGGGCTGTGTGGGCAGGGCTGAGGTTGCGGCAGGGGTTGGGTACTAGCACGCGGGGTGCGGCAGGGGCTGGTGTGGGCAGGGTAGGGGGTGCGGCAGGGGCTGGTGTGGGCAGGGCAGGGGGTGCAGCAGGGGCTGTGTGGGCAGGGCAGGGGGTACGTCAGGGGTTGGGTACAGGCAGGCAGGGGGTGCGGCAGGGGCTGGTGTGGGCAGGGCACGGGCTGTGGCAGGGGTTGGGTACAGGCAGGCAGGGGGTGCGGCAGGGGCTGGTGTGGGCAGGGCAGGGGTGCGGCAGGGGTTGGGTACAGGCAGGGCAGGGGGTGCGGCAGGGGCTGGTGTGGGCAGGGCAGGGGGTGCGGCAGGGGTTGGGTACAGGCAGGGCAGGGGGTGCGGCAGGGGCTGGTGTGGGTAGGGCAGGGGGTGCGGCAGGGGCTGTGTGGGCAGGGCAGGGGGTGCGTCAGGGGCTGGTGTGGGCAGGGCAGGGGGTGCGGCAGGGGTTGGGTACAGGCAGTGCAGGGGGTGCGGCAGGGGCTGGTGTGGGCAGGGCAGGGGGTGCGGCAGGGGCTGGTGTGGGCAGGGTAGGGGGTGCGGCAGGGGCTGGTGTGGGCAGGGCAGGGGGTGCGGCAGGGGCTGTGTGGGCAGGGCAGGGGGTATGGCAGGGGTTGGGTACGGGCAGGGCAGGGGGTGCGGCAGGGGCTGGTGTGGGCAGGGCAGGGGGTGCGGCAGGGGCTGGTGTGGGCAGGGCAGGGGGTGCGGCAGGGGTTGGGTACAGGCAGGGCAGGGGGTGCGTCAGGGGCTGGTGTGGGTAGGGCAGGGGGTGCGGCAGGGGCTGTGTGGGCAGGGCAGGGGGTGCGGCAGGGGCTGGTGTGGGCAGGGCACGGGGTGTGGCAGGGGTTGGGTACAGGCAGGCAGGGGGTGCGGCAGGGGCTGTGTGGGCAGGGCAGGGGGTATGGCAGGGGTTGGGTACAGGCAGGGCAGGGGGTGCGGCAGGGGCTGGTGTGGGCAGGGCAGGGGGTGCGGCAGGGGTTGGGTACAGGCAGGGCAGGGGGTGCGGCAGGGGCTGGTGTGGGCAGGGCAGGGGGTGCGGCAGGGGCTGGTGTGGGCAGGGCACGGGCTGTGGCAGGGGTTGGGTACAGGCAGGCAGGGAGTGCGGCAGGGGCTGGTGTGGGCAGGGCAGGGGGTGCGGCAGGGGCTGTGTGGGCAGGGCAGGGGGTATGGCAGGGGTTGGGTACAGGCAGGGCAGGGGGTGCGGCAGGGGCTGGTGTGGGCAGGGCAGGGGGTGCGGCAGGGGTTGGGTACAGGCAGGGCAGGGGGTGCGTCAGGGGCTGGTGTGGGTAGGGCAGGGGGTGCGGCAGGGGCTGGTGTGGGCAGGGCAGGGGTGCGGCAGGGGTTGGGTACAGGCAGGGCAGGGGGTGCGGCAGGGGCTGGTGTGGGCAGGGCAGGGGGTGCGGCAGGGGTTGGGTACAGGCAGGGCAGGGGGTGCGGCAGGGGCTGGTGTGGGTAGGGCAGGGGGTGCGGCAGGGGCTGTGTGGGCAGTGCAGGGGGGTGCGGCAGGGGCTGGTGTGGGCAGGGCAGGGGGTGCGGCAGGGGTTGGGTACAGGCAGTGCAGGGGGTGCGGCAGGGGCTGGTGTGGGCAGGGCAGGGGGTGCGGCAGGGGCTGGTGTGGGCAGGGCAGGGGTGCGGCAGGAGCTGTGTGGGCAGGGCAGGGGGTGCGGCAGGGGCTGGTGTGGGCAGGGCACGGGCTGTGGCAGGGGTTGGGTACAGGCAGGTAGGGGGTGCGGCAAGGGGTTGGGTACAGGCAGGGCAGGGGGTGCGGCAGGGGCTGGTGTGGGCAGGGCACGGGCTGTGGCAGGGGTTGGGTACAGGCAGGCAGGGGGTGCGGCAGGGGCTGTGTGGGCAGGGCAGGGGGTGCGGCAGGGGCTGGTGTGGGCAGGGTGGTGGCTACTCATGGGGAGAGCATCTTGGGGCAGCAGCTAAGGAGCAGCCCGAGCAGCAGGACTCAGCCCAGGCCCAGCAGAGCAGCTGGGGACCCACCGGGCAGGAGCAGCAGGAGCCCGAAGGCCGGGGAGGATCACAAGAGGGCCCGTGTCCAGGGCCAGGCGGTGGCCCACATGGCTCCCGCAGTGCAGCTCCCCCGGTGGCCGGAGGAGGAATGACATCACTTCCCATCAAAGTCCATCAAAGCTGCAGCGACTCCTCACACAGCGGCGGGAAGAGGGTTACACATTAGCTGGCACTGGGCGAGCACCCCAGACATTTTGGGCACCGCTTTTTGGCGCCCTCAAATCTTGGCGCCCTAGGTGGCCACCTAGTTGGCCTAGTGTTTACACCGGCTCTGAGTGTAAACCAGGACAGCTACGACTGGATGTGATAGAGGCATGTGTGACAGACTGAAAATATCCTGAACAAACCTCATGGGATTAAGATAAACCTTATTGAATTAGGGTTAATATCTTTGCAGTTCATTGTATTAAAAATGCAATTGTGTATGTGTTACTGTAGCATTGTATGTACCTTCTCTAGTAGGGAGCGGGGATGCAAATGTATTTCTTCTGTTACCAACCCTTTGAATCCACCCCGCTGGACAGGTACACATATTCTAGTTCAGATTGGATTCTCCAAGGATCAACAGAAAAAGAAAGGGTTTTAGGTTTTAAACTGGCTCAGGGTCTTTTTCCTGATTCAGCAAACGGACCAGACCCCTGATCCATGGAGGCCCCAATCCTTAGTGTAGGGATCGAAGGACTGTGAGTGCTTGTTCTGAGCTGAAGCTGTGATGAACTGGTAACCACAAGAATCCCCTTGGGTGGGGGTTTAAAGGACTGCTCCTGCCAGAGTCCATGTTAGGGTTGGGATTAATTTTGGAAAGTTTATTAGTGAGTGTAAGTTAGATTCTTTTATTGCTTTGAGTAAGTTTTCTCTATAATGCTTTTGTCCTTAAGAATAAAGCAGGCTTGCCTAGGAAGTGCTGTGTGGTACCTTATAGTTGTAGCAATTACACCTGTTAACTGTCTCTGAAGAGAAAGCACCAGGTGTCCTGGGGTAGCCTGTCAGTGCTGAGAAATACACAGTGAAAGCAGGGAGCTGTGCAGCCTGTAAATACCCTGGTCAGAAGGGAGAGAGATGCGGGTCTCTGCCCGAGAGAGGTGACTGCTGGGGAGGTGGAAGCCCTGCTCTGAACTGTGGTAAAGAGACAGTGAATTGGGTGTTCCCATTTATCACTTTTTTTAAAAATGGGAATAAAGAGATGTTGATGAAACTGAGCGTATGTCTACACTGCATAGTAAACCCTAGTCTATGTGAACTGCACCTTCAGACCTGTTCTTTTGAAGCTCATGCTTGAGTATCCACACTGCATTGCTATTCGAGTCTCTCACCCATGCCAGCACATCCACTCTACTCTATACACATCTGAGTCAGACTTCATTGTTTCTGGGGCATGTCCCAGGATTCTTAATATCTTTGGTACTGTGGCCACTCTAGGGCTTGATTCATTGTATATTGTGGGGAACTTGTCTTTCCTTCCATCCATCCTGCGGGACTTGACCAGAAGTGGTTTGATCCCGCCAGTGCATTCAGCCAAGCCGTTTTTGAGTCTGCATGTCCCCAGCACCAGAGTTATCAATATGGATCCCAACCCAGGAAGAACTTCTCACTGTTTTGCTCCTATTTTTGGGAATCATAGAATATCAGGGTTGGAAGGGACCTCAGGAGGTCATCTAGTCCAACCCCCTGCTCAAAGCAGGACCAATCGGGCAGAGCATCTGTGGGAGCCTGGTGGACATTTTGGTGGTGGCATTTGTCCTACCGAAAGCACCTCTTGGAGGGTGTTACTGACATAGTAGCTGCAACCCTGCTAATGCGGCTTATGGCTGTTGCCAAAATCGCATATTCCCCATATGTACAGCAGCACTTCTGCAGCAGGGCCACAATCACAGGCTGATGGGACCACATCTTCATGTGGACCTTGGGATGATCAGCAGTGGTTCCAGAACTTTCGCAAGAAGAAGCAGATGTTCCTAGATGCTTGTAATATTAAAAATTATTCCAGTTAGGACACGTACAGTTTGTTTCTAGGCTGAGGCAACCAAATAAAGACAAACTGCAGAGTATCTCAAAGTTTGTAGGTTTATTACGCTCGAGCATGGTATCGCTGTTAAGCAGAACGGGACCTCGATTACAGGTTACACAAAGATTATATACTGTTGGCAAAACATCCTGCCTTTGTGCCTCGGGGGGCCTAAACCAATAAACAGGCCTTCTCCTTATCTATTACCAATCCCCTGCAGCCACCTCCCCCGTGCAAAAAAGCTGAAGTGGCAACTATTTCAGGCATGTCGGCTGGTTTCTGTCTCCTTTGTTTCCCTTATCTTGAAACTACCCAGCGGTCCAGCGTGAAGGATCCTTCCTTGGTACGTGATGTGCTCGCTTCTAGTTAATGGCCAAGAGGAAACCCAAAATGGAGTCACGTATGCTAACTAGGGTTGATTTCCCCTAACAGTGATCAGCTTGTCCTGATGCTCCAGCATCAGGACACATGCCTAAGGGCTGTTGTGCTGATCCAGAAACTGGTTGCTTATAACCAGCTGGAAGCTACCCCGGATTGCTACAGGCCCACAGCTAGCCAGTTTGGAGTTGGCAAGTCTGGGGCTGGAGCCACATGTGCAGCGGAAAACAGGGATGCTGTTGTTTGCCTACATAATAGGTTTGCACAGTCCCAGACATGGGGGGAATTGGATAGTATTTGTAATTGTGCTGTTTCCAGCTGAGACAGCTCTGGGAAATCATGTTTATGAATTTGTATTTTGAATTTTGTGGACAATGCTAATGTTCCTCCATGCTGACTATGCTGAAATGTATGGAACTTTTTATGCATTTTATAAAAACTGGCCATGTACTTCAGCCCACAATGAATGGATTATTATGATGAAATGTGTTGAAATTTTTTATTATTTGTACTGAGACTGGCCATGTACTTCAACCCAAGGTTTACGGATTGCTGTGATGAAGTTCTGACTTCATTAAATGTAATAAAACTTGCTAATGAAGCCTTTTGTGCAAATTCATCACTTTTATTTTAAACACAAAGTGGCAATGTAAAAACCATGTACAACACAATAATAAAAATCAGTGCAAAATCAGTGAACAGTGCATGTTAAAATATGAAATGGACAACAGTGCAAATCACTCCAACTATGTATATTGCAACTGAAGCAGTTTATCTATTCTCTTTTGTTTGTAATGGCATGTCTGGTGTATTTTGCAGCTAGACTGGAGTAGAGAAATGCACAGGGTACATCTGACCATTCCATGTACTAGTGTTCATTGCCTGTGATATGATCCAGCTTATCCCTGAATTGTCCAAAGGCTGTGTAGTATGCAGTACATGATAGGGTGGTGGGTGGGGGGCCTTAGTGCATGGGGACGGAGCAGGAGCTGAAGGTGTCTGTGGAAATGCTGGAGACTGCAGTCTGGTGACCATAAGCAAAAGCAACCGCTCAAACACTTGCTTCTGTAGCACTCTGTCTTTCTCCCTTGACCTGCGGTCATGCTCTGCAAGAACTGGGCTGCCAATCTCTGTGCACTTCTTCTTTTTCCACCTTTCTTGCATCCTGATCACTCTGCTACTTCATCTGCTCATTGATTTTCTCAGAAGTATCCCCCATGGACTTATCTCTAACTTTTTCCCCCCTCCTTGCCTGTAATTGAAGAGTCTCCTTCTCCCAGGCTTCTGGACCCTTGTGTGTGCTGTGCAGAAGTGAAGAGCCTGGAAAGGAACATGAAAGAGTACGTTATTATCTGGCCATGATAAAAAATTACATTTCTACTCTTTCAAAGGGCCTGTGTCAATTCAAGGTCAAAAGATGATATTTCTAATCACTGGGTCTTATTATATTCATACAAAAACCACTGGCCAGTTCAGACATCCTTTGAAGTAGTACTGAGAACCATCACACATCATAGGAAGATACATATACAAATTCAATTAAAGTTATTTATATTCCCCCACCATTTTTCCCAGAGTGGAGAGGGAAGGGGTTTCATATGAGGGGCCTGTAACTAGCTATGGTTTTACAGTCCTTTCCAGGGCCGGATTAACCTTTTGTGGGCCTAGCGCCAAACATATTTATGGGCCCCCATGGAGGCAATGGAGCATAGTGCGGGGAAGTCAGTCTCTGGACTGAGGGGCCAGCCAGAGGCAATGGGGCATGGCATGGCAGGGGAAGCCCCACTCCGCCCAATGTGAGGGCCCTATTTACAAACCGGCAGTTGCCAGACGCACAGTAGTCCCTCAGGGGCAGGCCCATGCCAAGCCACACAGCCCCCTGCCCAACAACCCCCGACTCCCTATGGCCAGAGCCCCCCAGGACCCACTATGCCTGGTGCCCTCCCAGACCCATCCACAATGCACAGCACCCTGCACAACACCACCCATGCCCACAGCCCCACCACAGCAGCCCAGCACCCCCCCCCAGAACCCTCACTCCCTAGTGCCCCAACACACACACATCCTCCCCACCCCTTCACAGCCCCGCACCTCCCCCCATACTCCCCACAGACACACTGCCCCACCCCGTGCCTCCCGGCCCTGCTGGGAGGTGACTGTGTCTGCCAGGCTGAGCTGCCAGTGCAGCCAGGGCCGGGAATTGATCTGGCCCCTCAGGTGTGGTGCAATAAGCTATGGATCAAATACACCAACACTGGGACAGAGCAGTGTGTCTGACTTATCAGGTACACTGTATTAGCAAGGTTGGGTATGTGAGGCTCATAATTTTAGTGCCCTAACCTACCTTTCTAACAATCAGTGAGCATCTAGTAAAAATTTCATAATTGCTTGTTTAACTTTTTCCCCTCAGCTCCCAGTGTTCATTTTGTATCCCACGTGGTGTCGGGGGAAGAGAGGGGAGGTGCTAGGGAACTGGCATGGGTTCTGCTCTGAATGGAAGTACGCTACAACTCTTGGCTTGTATTAATCATTTCTGAGAGCCAGAAGCTAGAAACCTCTCCCATTCATATATTAATAACAAATATGATGGCAGAAACATATCAGGCTATGGCTCCAGATTTCTTCTGCTCTGGGTTGTGCTGTGGGCTGCTCTCCAGGGCTATTTCCAAACAGGTCCTCCTTCGAATATGGACCCAGGATGTGTTTTTGCTGCTTTGGCAGGATAGCCTTTTCAGGGACATGCATTAGCACCAGAGTCACTTCATTAACTTCATCCAGCAATTGCTGGCTCTTCTCCAGTGGAGCCTGTGACTGTGGGGTTATCAGGATACCATCCCTGCTCTGCAGATTGTCCTGTGCCATGGTGGGCTCAGTGCTTGCTGAAGTCCTTAGCAACCAGTTGAATTTCTTGCAAAAGAGATAAACAGATGGGGAGCTCTCAGAGGTGCTGTTAGCATCTTTGACTTTGTTGTAATCGGTCTTGAGCCGTTTAATTCACTCTTTGCATTGAACTGCAGTGTGGTTGATTCCTGATGCCACCAGCTGCTCGATATAGATTTGTAGACATGATCATTTCTTGTGCTCTTGCTGAAGTCAAATGTCTTGCGTGGCACGCACCAGAGATTAATCAGAATCTGTTCCTGTGGCCAGCAAGTAGCACTTTCGATGCAGGATTTCTTATTAGTGCTGACCATAGCTAACACACATGAGGATTAACTGTGTTGATCAGTCTGTGGAAATGAAGGGTTAAATGCTGAGCAGCTGTGTTTGAAACAGGAAGTTGCTTCAGGTTGCTGGGAATTGAGTAAGAAGCTTTGGGATGGATGGGCTGGGAAACACAGGCTCAAAGGATTGTTGGTTTGCATTAATGGACTGTTTGGATATGAGTCTGGTAACCCAGGCTTGAGCTCCATCTACACTGCAAATGCCTGGGCTTGAACCTGCAGCATAGCAGGACTTGGACTTGGACCCATACCCCTGGGTGGGTCCGTGCGCCCAAATCAGATGTGTGTGTTGATGTAGATGTACTTTGGCTTAAACCTGAGTCTGAGCCTGGGTTTGCTATGCAGTATAGACATACCCTGAAAAGCAACCAACGTAAAATTGACATAATGTAAAATTTACATAATGTAAAATTAACCTCGGGAGTTCACTGCCACAAGATAACATTGAGGTCAAGAGCTTAGTAGGATTCAGAAAAGGATTAGACATTTGAATGGATGAGAAATTCTACAGTTCTGTTAGATAGCATGAAAAAGGATATTTAACCTTTGTGCTTCAGGGCTTAAAATCACTTGTAGGGTTAGGAAGAAACTGACCCTGTTGGGAAGGTTTTTCCATAATTGTCCACTGCAGAACTTCTCGCACATTCCTCTGAAACGTCTGGTACAGGCTAATGTTAAAGAGAGGATATAGGAACAGATGGTTTACGGGTCTGAGCCAGTATAAACTAACTTTAGAAATGTAATACTGAGGAAGCTCTGTTCCTGGTATTTACTTGTCATAATAAAACTACTCAATTTTCTCCTTGTAATTTTTCTCTTAATTTGAACACATTCCCACTGTGACAAAATAAACAAGATCTTCAGTGTAATGTATTTCATTCCTAGGGTATGTCTACACAGCCGATGTTGAAGCACTGCTGCAGCAGCGCTTTAATGTGGTGGTGTAGTCGCGGCTCCAGCGCTGGGAGAGAGCTCTCCCAGTGCTGTAATAAAATCACCTCCACGAGGGGAATAGCTACCAGAGCTATGGCACTATCTACACTGCCATTTTACAGAGATGACACTTGCATTGCATTGCATTGTGTTTTTTCACACCTCTGCGTGAAGAAAGTTTCAGTGCTGTAAGTGGCAGTGTAGACAAGGCCTTTGTCATAAATATAAAGGAAGGGTAACCACCTTTCTGCATACAGTGCTATAAAATCCCTCCTGGCCAGAGGCAAAATCCTTTCACCGGTAAAGGGTTAAGAAGCTAAGGTAACCCCTCTGGCACCTTACCCAAAATGGCCAATGAGGGGACAACATTCTTTCACATCTGGAAGGGGGGGACAAAAGGTTTTGGCTATCTGTGTGATACCTTTGCCGGGAACAGATCAAGGATGCAAATCTTCCAACTCCTGTAAAGTTAGTAAGTAATCTAGCTAGAAAATGCTTTAGATTTCCTTTTGTTTTTTGGCTTGTAAAATTCGCTGTGCTGGAGGGAATGTGTATTCCTGTTTTTGTGTCTTTTTGTAACTTAAGGTTTTGCCTAGAGGGTTCTCCATGTTTTGAATCTGGTTACCCTGTAAGGTATTTACCATCCTGATTTTATAGAGGTGATTCTTTTACCTTTTCTTTAAATAAAATTCTTCTTTTAAAAACCTGATTGATTTTTCATTGTTCTTAAGATCCAAGGGTTTGGGTCTGTGTTCACCTGTACCAATTGGTGAGGATATTATTATCAAGCCTTCCCCAGGAAAGGGGGTGTACGGCTTGGGGGGATATTTCGGGGGAAGACATCTCCAAGTGGTCTCTTTCCCTGTTCTTTGTTTAAATCGCTTGGTGGTGGCACATACTGTTCAAGGACAAGGCAAAGTTTGTACCTTGGGAAAGTTTTTAATCTAAGCTGGTAAAAATAAGCTTAGGGAGTCTTTCATGCAGGTCCCCACATCTGTACCCTAGAGTTCAGAGTGGGGAAGGAACCTTGACATGGTGATAGAGATGGGATAAGGGGGTGTAATTGTTGCAGAGCAAAGGGCCAGTGTACATAAATGGCCGACACTCTTGTCTCCTGGCAGCTGATGGCCTGGGCCCTTCCCCCTGCAAGGTGATAGCTAAAGGGTTGGAGAACAAAGGAATCAGGTGACCTCCTGGCCCGGGAAAGGGACAAAGCCCAGAGGAGGAGGGGGTGGAGAGTGAGTCAGTTGGGGCAGTAACTGAAGAATAACTATATGTTGCTTTGCATATATCAACCTTCTGCTGCAGGGAGAGTTTATACTTTTATATAGTGTAAATTAACTTTTAGCATCTCTTTAGTAACGTCATGGAGAATATCTACTACTTACTACTTTTTGTTTTTGCTTGTGCAAGTCATAGTAACCTTTTGCATCATTTTAACAATATGGAAATGAATAATAAAAATTTGGTGATAGCTAAAGATTATTTGTCCTCTCCCTCCAGTTGCAAGATCATTTACCCCAGATAACAATGTGATGTGTTTGGTGTAGGACAACAGTTTGAAAGACCCTGAATAAAAGTGATAGGGAAAGTTTTACACCAAAAGTAACTTGCTGTGGCACTCTGTACCTCAAAACAGCATCCTGGAACCCCAGTATTCACCCCATCATATAATTAGGATATATTTCATACAAAGCATGCCATGTAAGATATCATATGAAAGGTCAGGATCTGTTGAAACCCATTGTTCTGTCAAAATATGTATATCATTAGTGTGCATCAAATTATGATATTTTGCTATATGGTTGTTGCTGAAATATGCTGTAAGTTTGTCATAATAAAACTACTCAATTTTCTCAACAAAGTAACAACAAAGGAGGTCATGCACACCCACGAGGGTTGTAAATGACCATTAATCGGCAGGGGAATTGTAAATAGGGGATTTACAATGCTGTAAGAGAGCTGGGCAAGCATCACACATCTGGGATTGCGCAACTCTGTGACTCAACAAAGCCCACCAGGATATGTCTGGGCTAGTGTCTTCCAGGCACATGGACTGAGGATATAAAATAGGGGACAGTGGTATTATGTTTTGGCCTTTCTCCTCCCCCACCGATGCTGGAAGCAACAAGAACGCAGGGAAGACAAAGACTTGAACTGAGGAGACTGGTCCCAGGCTTAAACAGGAAGCCTTTGTGTTAAGAACTGTAACTTACCTGCAACATCCGGTGGGATGAGAAAAACTGAGAGAGAAAACTTGATCCAAATACTTCCTAGTCTAATACGGTTTCAGATTTAGCCTGTGCACTTACCTTTTCTTAGGCATAAAAGGTCAGAGATAATTACCAATCACTTATAATCACTCAAAATCTATCTTTTTTTAATTAATAAATCTGCTTTATATTTTACCTAAAATAGTGCGTTTTGCTTGAAGTGCTTGGAAAATCTCAGCTCACTTTACAAAGGCTAGGGTGGGTCCTCTCTAAATTGAGGGAGGAGCAGACTGGGTAATAAGCTTACACTGGTCAGGCTTCTGACCAGGGCAAGATGATAGAGTTCTGGGGTCAAGGCTGTGGGCTTGGGAGATTTGCTGGTGCCTTACTTTATGTGATTTGGCTCTGGGAGCATTTATGCAACCTAACTGGGTGTGGGGCTCCACATGCTGTTGTACTTAGTGATAACAGCACCTGAAGGGGTTTGTTGCTTGTCACTAGTAAAGCATTGTGAGAGACAGCCCAGGCTAGAGAGTTAAGGGGGTACAGAGGTATCCCAGTTCCAGGCTGTACCCCGGGAATCCCATCACACTTGCAAAGGGAAAAACCTGTGGTTTTATTTGGTGGCTTCATGATATATAAAAAAGGGTCTTTTGGGTGGGAGGGGTGGCAGGAGAAGGGAGATGTGAGGCGTGGAAAGGTTCTATTTATTTTATCTAATGTAGACGTTCTTATCTTCCTTCTTGCTGTAGGAATCCTTGGAGGACTGGAGAACTAGTGAGCTTATACCATTACAACTTGGTCAATACTAGAGATATTATACCAGTTGAAGCCCCCTGTACATTTATAGAACACTTTGCATCAACCCAAACACTTCAAACAGCCTATGCAGTGTTTTAATAATCAGAAGAGTTATCTTGTCAGCGAGTGTAATAACTGGTTAAACGACTGGTTCAGTCTGAGTTGGCTTCGGACCCAGTGTGGCTGAAAACAAACTGAAATGGTTCAACTAGTCCTCTCACGCCCACCTGTTTTACTTAACTTCTCAGAAACATTTGAGAGAAAAGGTCCCTTTGTTAAGATTAAACTGCACCCTTCCTTAAACTGAAGGCTGAGGAAATCTCACACTTGACCTCCATTCATACAAGGACAACTTACTGATCTTATGCCTCTATTCCATGTGGAACGTATGGCCTTCACTACCGCCTTCCATCTTTGGTGGTCTCTTGCTTCAGTTTCCAAATTGTCCTTGGTCTATCCCATTTCCCCTTGCCCTGGGGATTCCAGTCCAACACCTGTCTTATGTTATTTTATTTGTTCCATAATGTCCTGTACTGTCAGTTTCTGTTTCATCCTCTTGCAGAGTTCTTCATCTCTGGATTTTTTTCTGTCCATCTGACATTGAGGATTTGTCTAAGGCAGCTGTTTATAAAAACTTGGAGTTTAAATGGTAAGGTCTTGATAAGTCTCCACGTTTCCGTGCCATATAATAAGGTAAACTTTACAAGGCATTAAATATTTGAAGTTTAGTTCAGAGGACAAGGTTTCTGTTTCTCCATATTGGTGTTAGGGTTAAAAAGACGTCTGGTTTTTGTTGTTCTGGCTTTAATACCTTCATCTCTTCCACCTGTTTTGCTTATGATGCTGCCAAGATGTGAAGTGTAGGACCTCTTTAATGTCAATCCCAGAGAGTGTGATTGGCTTTCTTGTTGTATGGGTTTAGTTTTCTTGGTGTTGACTTTCAGCCCTACTAACTGTGCATATATCTGGAGATGATTTGTTTTAGCTTGTATATCTCTGTGGGTATAGGACAGCAGGTTGATGCCATCTGCAAAATTGAGGTCTTGTAGCTTCTGTGTAAAAGTTATTCCTAAGGCTATGTTTTAGTCATGGGTATTTTTAGTAAAAGTCATGGACAGGTCATGAGCCATGAATTTTTGTTTACTGCCTAACCCTAACTAAAACCTGGGTGGGGGGACCTGGGTGCTCAGGGCGGGTGTGGTCTAGGAGTGTTGCAGATGGTGGGGGAGGTGGCTTGGAACCCCGCTGGTGCTGGGCGGGGGAGGCATTGGCGGGGCTGGCAGGGGCTCCCTACCTGGTTCCGTGGGTCCCTGCAGCTCCTAGGTGGTGGAGGGTCAGGGGCTCAGTGCTCTGCTCCCACCAGAAGTCCCGGCTGCACGGCTCCCATTGGCCAGGAGGTGCAGGACCATGCCAGTGGGAACTGGGGAGCTCCCCACCCCAAGGTAAGTGCCCCCCCACAACTCCCTGCCCCTAGCCCTGAGCCCCCTCCCACACACCCAAATTGCTGCTGCTGGCCCAGGGGCTGACAAGCTTGGGCAGTCCCTGTGCCAGCACCAGCCACTGCAGAAGTCATAGAGGTCACGGAAAGTCACGGAATCTGTGACCTCTATGACAGACTTGCAGCCTTAGTTATACCCTTTCGTTGTTCTGTGGTCTTTCTAAATACTCAGTCAATAGGAAGGTCATGGGCGACATACACCCTTGTCTGATGCAGGTAATTATGTGGAATGGCTTGGTCAATTTGTTGCTATGTGGTCAATTTGTTGCTATGTATTAGTTGACATGTCATATTTTCATAGAAGTTCTGGATAATATTCACAAATTTCTGCAGCATTTCATAATGGCATAGCAAATTCCATAAGGCTATTCTATCTGCTGTGTCAAAGGCTTTTGGAAATCTATGAAATTCATGTATATCAGAGACTGCCATTGGATTGATGGTACTGTGATGATACACAAGGTTATAATTTGATCTGTGCATGATTTCTCCTGCCTGAACCCTGCCTGTTTTGCCATAGCCTTGAATCTACTGCGTTCCTTAGTCTGCCTAAGATAATGCATGTGAATATATTAAAGTTGGATGCCTCTCTAGTTTTTTGCACTGGCTGAGTTCTCCTTTCTTTGGTATCTTCACTATATGACCTTTCCCCACTCATTTAGTATTTTTTCTTCTTTTCATGTCTTTTGTGAGAGGCCCTGTCAAAATGTCTACTTTGTTCTTCAAGTCATTAAGGATCTCCATTGGGATGTTGTCCAAATCTGGTGCCTTTCCATTTTTAACCAATTAACTTCCCTCTCTACTTCTACGTCTGCTTCTAGTGGTCAGTACTAGTTCGGCATCTAGAGCTTCTCCATCCTCTATGTCTAGGGGGTTGACTAAAGTACTGCCTCCATATATTTAAGTTTTTGTTATTTTCATTGTTACATTACCTTCACTGCCTTGGATACTTGGTGTTTGTTCTCCCTGACAGCTGTCTAGTGATGTTAGACAGGGTCTTCATATCATTTATGCTGTGGCAACCTGTGAATCTGTTGCCATTTTGCCTATACAATTTGTTTCTGTTTCCTGGCACTCTTTTTGATCTCTTTGTTCTTTGTGGCATATTCCTCCTGGAGTCACTGTTTGTGTTCTTGTTCTTGCTTGAATTAATTTCAGTTTAATTCTCCATCTTCTATCTTCTGCCATGTATCCTCAGACAACCATTCATTTTGGTGTTTCTTCATGAAGCACCGCACTTCTTTGCAGGTTTTGGTGACAGTTTCCTTTACATGTTTCCATTTGCCTTCTGCTGTCCCCCCTTCCCCCCGAACCTCTGCCCTATCCAACAGCCCCCTGTTCCCAGTCCCCTTGGAACACTAACAAGACTGTTTTTCACAAAAAGAAAAGCAGTACTTGTGGCACCTTAGAGACTAACAAATTTATTAGAGCATAAGCTTTCGTGAGCTACAGCTCACTTCATCGGATGCATGAAGTGAGCTGTAGCTCACGAAAGCTTATGCTCTAATAAATTTGTTAGTCTCTAAGGTACCACAAGTACTGCTTTTCTTTTTGCGAATACAGACTAACACAGCTGCTACTCTGAAGACTGTTTTTGTTTTCCTTTTCTGACTCAGTTCTCCAAAATTCCTAAACTATATTTAATCAAACTTTCAAAAAATTCAACCTGAGGCACAGATGAGGAAGGAAAATTTCAGATCCAGAAGTTACTGTTTGACAACATTAGAACCTACTAAAAACAGAAGGTTGCTATGGAAGTTGTTAGGAAACCTTATTAATAGGCATTGCTATGTGTGCTGCATTTCATTAAATAACCCAGATTTTGTGTTTGTGTGTCTTTTCTACTCCACAACAGACAGCTGTAGAGTGAGGGATAGTATCTTAATGTACACATGATAGGGGCTTTATGGCTCTCTGAACTGGATTAGAGAACATTGTGGTAAAAGTGCCTGCACCATGTTTATCCTACAGTTTACAACATTGGTAACACTGGTGCAGAAACCCTAATTTTCCTTTGTAGATGCACCCTGAAAGGCCCTGTCTACTCTAGAGCATTTGACATTATCATCCCAATAGCAACATTGCATAACATTTGCTTGCAGTAGTGTAAAAGCAATTATGCTGACATTGCAATAAGCAAAACTAAGCCCTATTGCATCCTGCCCTGGGGCTTTCTGCACATTTGATTTGCCTGTGTGGACATGAAATGCAAGCTCTGTGGTAGCACTGGGACTCATTGCAGCATTGCAACTCTACAATCCTTCTGCTTGCCCTTCAGTGGTATTTAAAAGTTGCAACAACTGTCAAGCCTACGGTATGGTGGCGTGAGAGCAGTTGGCCTGGTTCTTGGTAGATATATATGCTGGTTGGTCCCCTACTTCTCCAACTCTTCCTTGACACCCCAATCTTCCTTGACACCCCAAATTTTACCCAAACAAGAACATAAAAGAATGCAATAAAACTAAATTAATAAGTACTGAATTAATGAACACTAAGCATAAACTCAAGCTCCTTAGTTTCTCAGGCTCACCACCCATAGGTGTTAGGGTTATCAGAATCTGTGACTCCAGGCCCACAATTGATCCAGCAGAGTTTGAGGAGAGACTGGTGACTCTCTGCCCTGACATCTGCGAGTCTGAGAGTGTAGCTGTAGCAGGGCATAGTACCTACCCTTCGTGACTCAGGTGGCTATCTACATGCCTCACAGAACCAGCCAAAGAATCCAATAGGACATGCCAAAAACTCTGAACAGGTGCAAATGTCACACTAAAACCATAGACCAGTGGTTCCCAAACTTGTCGGCATCACGCCCCCAGATTCTTGTCCCCTGACTGCCCCCTCCCGTCACCTCCGGCCCTAATGCCCCCCTGGGATCCCACTCCCTATCCAACCCCCCCCCGCTCCTTGTCCCCTGACCACCCCCTCCGGGACCCCACCCCCTATCCAGCCCCCCCTGCTTCCTGTCTCCTGACTTCCCTGACCCCATCCACACCTCTGCCCCCTGACAGGCCCCCTGGGACTTCCATGCCTATCCAACCCCCCCTGCTCCCTGTTTCCTGACCGCTCCCCCCCAAGAACCTCTGCCCCATCCAACCGCTCCCTGTCTCCTGACTGCCCCCCTGGGACCTCCTGCCCCTTATCCAACCCTGCCCCCCTGCTCCCCACCGCCTTACCAGGCCGCTCAGAGCGGCAGGACTGGCTTATTGGAAAGCCTGGGAGGTGGGCGGGAGCAAGTCGCGCTGCCCGCACTGCAGCGTGGCTGCAGTGGAGGGTGGACAGGAGAGGAGGGACGGGGGCTAGCCTCCCCGGCAGGGAGCTCAAGGGCCGGGCAGCCTCGCGCCTCCCTTGGAATTTCTTCATGTTCCCCCCCTCCAGTTTGGGAACCAATGCCATAGACCCTATGCATCTGCTCCAAGAAGTTGTGCTAGGGATTGTGGGAGAGGTGCAACAACACACTGGCCTAGCAACATTTGCCAGAATTGTTGTGTGTGGAGGCAGAGCACCTGGAATAGGCTAGCTAGTGTATAGTATGTATGCTGCACCTTTGTAACAAAGTCACAGTGGCGCAAGTCGCAGTTCTGAAAAGGGAGGAGTGTTGATTTTGAGACATGAAGAATATATGAGGCAAAAAGGTTCCTACAACACTTGGTGCAAGAGAAATTTTATTTGTTAAATGAGTTTCTCAGTTCATCGATACATCCTAATATACTGCTGCTTGCATGATGGTTTGCAATGCATCTGACCTGGACTGTGTACTTAATTAATTAGTTCACCTGTTAAACAGTGGTAATATGTTTTGTTTAGTAGAGGCTTTTAAAAGAAAAAATAATTAAAAAGTAAGTCACAAGTTAAGGACATTTAGTTAATTGACCAATCCCAAATATAAACTGTATTCATAGTTCTTGGCATTCTTGTCTGCCCACAGGAGTCCCAAGAACTGAAAAAGATCATAGAACAATACAGGAAAAAGTGTTGCTGCTTTCATTCTTCATTTGGGGAAAATACAATGAACTAAGTAATGACATGCATGCATTAGAAGACAGCATGACTGCTGAGATGTAGAAGTGATCTATGTGCTTCTACCAAGGAGCACATTGCTGAGATTTTGAATTTGTGCTTTAAAGCAATCCATGCAATAAAAACTAACCAAAAAAGAAAAAGAAAAACATAGACCCATTGCAGTTTTTTTGTATACAAATGATTAAAGTCAGTTTGTTACCTTAAATTGGTATTACAGGGTTGTGATAGTGCAATAATTTCATAATTTCCTATCCTATAATTTATTCTGTATAATCTTAATGTACTAAACTCCTATGTTCATTTCACTTGTAGCGTATTGTGAGCTATAGTTACAGATTATGAAAATGTTAGCCCCCAGTTAGCTCTTGCTTGAGCTTTGTGTCTCAGTTAAATTGAATGTTTCAATGATTATTTTTTTAACAATGTTGACAGTTACTGCTTTATTGTGTCAGTATTTAGAAATGCTGAGTGCCTTATTCCAAAGGGTTTATTACCTGTCCTAATTCTTGTGGAATGGCAAAGCAGAGTGTATGTAAAGCCCTGTTTTACTGCTCCTGGAAAAGGTGTTTGAACTGTGGGACTAATTTCAATAGTGTCTGGGCAATAGTGATATTAATGTGTCATTGTGACACTAAACACCCCTGTATTCACACCTTACAGTACAAAATATATCTTTTGGGGTGGCATTTGAAAACTAATAGCTCACTGATCATTAATATTCTTTTGTGATGTATGTATGTAGTGGGTATTTCTAGAGCCCTGCGTGGATACAACATTTGTATCCTCATCTGATCTGTGATCCGCAAACATGGTCCACAGATATAAAGCGGATATCTGCAGATTTGCAGGGCTCTAAATATAAAATTTGGATCCGCATCCCTCTGTAGTCCTCAAACATGGTCCGTAGATATAAAGCAGGGATATCCGCAGATTTGCAGGGCTCTAGGTATTAAAAGTTATGGATATATGCTAGAATTTTGACTAAAGTATGTTTAAAGCAGGCATGTCAGGGGAAGTTAGTAAACACAACTGCCTTAGACAAAGGAATGTGGATTTGATTCTCTGACCAGTCTGATCTTCAGGCAAAGTCAATGAAAGTCCATACAGGAGTGCTGGAACAATTTGTATAGTGGGGGTGCTGAGAGCCATTGAACCAAACTGTAAACCCTGTATATCAGAGGTGGGCAAACTACAGCCCGCGGGCCACATCCGGTCCGCAGGCCTCTCCTGCCTGGCCCCTGAGCTCCTGGCCTGGGAGGCTCACCCCCGGCCCCCCTTCCACTGTTCCCCCTCCCCTGCAGCCTCAGCGTGCCATGCTGCCGGTGTCATGTATTAAACTGCTCCGCGTAGGAATGTGCTACTGGTAGCAGTTATGGAGAGCAAATATACACTACACTGACGCAACGCTCTGGATGGCTGGGCAATGCTCTGGGCGGTGTGGCTGTAGTGCCACCAAACACCGGTGCTCTGTGCTGCGCGGTAAGGGGGCAGGGAGCGGGGGGGTTGGTAGAGGGCAGAGGAGTTCAGAGTGGTGGTCAGGGGGCAGGGGTGTGGATGGGGTCGGGGCTGTCAGAGGGTGGGGAACGGGGGGGTTGAATGGGGGTAGGGGTCCCCGGTGGGGCATTCAGGAAGGAGGGGGGGTTGGATGAGGCAGTGCGGGGCAGTCAGGGGCAGGGGTTCTGGGGTCAGTTAGGGGACACGGAACCGGGGTGGGGGGTTGGATGGGGCAGGAGTCCCGGGGGGTGACCGTCAGGGGGCGAGAAGCAAAGGGGGGCGGATAGGGGGCAGGGGCACAGCCTAGGACAGCTTTCCCTAACTGGCCCTCCATACAATTTCTGAAACCCGATGTGGCCTCAGGCCAAAAAGTTTGCCCGCCCCTGCTGTATATGATGGAAACCACTTCAGGCCAGGAGGTGCAGTAGCACCCAGCACTGCTAGTTCGGACACCTATCAGTCCATATTTACATATAAGCAACAAACAGCAAGACTATCAAGACAGCAGTGGGAGGAGAGGGCAGGAAACAATTTGAAAGCTAACGTGGGGGAAGGAAGAGCATGGAGCTTCCAGACTCTGTGTGGCCTTTCTCACAGCTTGAATAAACTTTAATTTGAGAAGTAACCCTCAGAAGAACCCATATCAAGGGTTTACTGGTCTGTAAAGACAAGGGACTGAACATCAAGTGATACACAACTGAATCAACTGATTGAATATAATAGTACTGTATTATAAAAGTGTATATAGAGTGAGTGACTTGCATGCTTGTACCCTGGATGTGAGCATCCCAGGTTGGGAAGTAGAGCAGCTAAAAAGTGTGAGGGACCCAGGGTTACAGGGCAGATGATGACTCAACCCCTCCTGGTGTGGATTGCACCCCAAACCTCATCACAGTGGTCTATGCCAGAGTAAAAGGGTGTTCAGGTTCTTATGGCTGAACCTTTTCTGAAAGGGGATCAGATGCTGAGACCCTACATAAAGTGTCAGATTTTTGCTTTGTTTTTTCCTGCTGACTCCTCCTGGAAGCCAGTCCAGCTTGAACCTAGAAGTATAAAAGTGTTTAAATGTCTCTGGAGCTGGACTGGGACTCCCACCAGGTCACAGACACAAAATACATACTAGTTGTAGAGTCCAAAAGTCACCCTTCTTGTGGCCTGATTTTATTAACAAAGGTAATTCTAAAGGAAATATTGGATAACTGCAGCCTAAAGCCTTTTCCCCAGGCTTAGCTGCTCCTAGTGTTCCTACTCTGCGGACCAGCTTGTCCCAGAATCAAGTTCCCTTTCTGAAGGGTATTCCCACCTCTTTTCTAGGCAGGGTGGAGTTTAAGGAGTCATGCCTGCCCCAGTGAATAAACAGTAATTAATCTGCAGCATTCCAACACTTGCTGGCAGGGATGGGGCAGTAAGAGAATCCTGCCTCTCTGAAAAAGAGGAAATAGGGTCAGGAACAGAGGTCACTATAGAAACAACCTTAAGCACTGCCAAGTTTGAGAGAAGGCTTAGATTTGGGTTTATGTCCTGTTGTTGTGTAGTTTAACAGTAAACTCAAACCAAAGAACAGGAGTAATTTGGAAGGTATCCAGAGTGTTTGGAGCAGGGTGGGAACTCAACATGGCTGTTGCTGAACTGGATCAGACCAGTGATCCACCTTAGCCATTGTCCTATTTCAGAGGAAGGTTAAAGAAACCCTGCAGTGGACAGTTACAGAATAACTTGGACAGAAGGGGAAATTCCTAATTCTCTGCTGTCAATTAGTGGTTGTCATATGTTCTGAAGCGTGTGGGAAGAAGAGGTTATATCCCTTCCTAGAATTAAAAAATAAATAAATAAACAGACATTTTTTTCTTAATCTGATTGTTACAGTTGAAACTTCTTCCATTATCCATATCAGTTTGTTTACACTGTTCCTGATAAGCTTTTGGAACACTACATCGCTTTAATTTTGATTTCTAATAAATTATATTGAAAAAATATTAATCCTGGTTCTCTTTTCAAATCACAACCAAGTGTAACCAGCGAATCATTAGGAAGACTTAGTTTTGTGTGACTGGAAACTGGCTTTCATCATGAGAGCCTGATCATCAAGTGAGTCAGTTTATTCACTGTAGGCAGTAAAGAGTTTTTATTAGTTAAACAAAAATTGCATTATTTGCTTTTATTTGTATGAATGTGATTCCACTGCCTAATCCTCCTGGACTTTATCTTCATTAAAGTGTTGTGATTTTTTTAAAGCCACTTGATTACTCATATTTGCTCTTTGTATGTAAACATTCCCATCTTCTCACTTTAGTGATCAAAATGAGTCTTTACTGTTGCCTCTGCAGAGTCAACACAGTTAAGAGCTGGATTCCGTTTTCTTGCATTGTCAGCAAATCTGTTTATTAAGTTCCAATCAGTTATACCTGTGCAAGTCCCAAGCAAGATGAAATTGCACAGGTGTCAGTTGAGAGTCTGGTTAGCCAATGACCCTTTATTATTGTTAAAGATGCATAAAGAAAGCACCCAGCTTGACTTTCAGATCCCAGGGAGAGTTTAAAGGACTGGCAGTTAGAAAAAAAAAATTTACTTATAAATTACGCATGTATATGGAAATAATGAAACACAATAAAATGGGGAAATTCCATTGTTACTTTTACCAAGTTATGTTGTGAGTAGAACTTCACAGTAAGAAACACCACTTAAATCATTACCCAGATAAAGACTTGGATAAATAATCTCACTAGATCTTGATCATACAAAACAGTTTGGTGTCTTTATTTTCGAGTAAATAAGATAGTGGTGATGTAACTAGGCATTGGGTAGTGTAGAATTAGATCAGTGTTGCTGTCTTGCTCTCCTGAGTCTAGAAATTATACCAGGTATTGCTTGCTGAGGTTTGATAAATCTGCTGCTATAAAAATTTTGAGTCATAATTTGGTGTACAAGTTCTCTGCCACAGAGAGAGGAGCTGTTGCAAAATTTTAGTTGATCAGACTATTTTGTCATTGTTTTGGTTTGTCTTGCTAGAGCATGACAAACTTCTAAAATGAAGGTCTATAGGAATTTAATCATGTATAAAAGCTTTGTGTACTCACATTTGCAAGCACTAGTTCAAATTGTGCATCCGTGCTAACTGTAATATAAGAAAGTAATTGATGTATTGGTTAGCTGTCTTAATATGAATTCTAGATTAGCTCCATACGAAAATGGTGACAGTCTAATTTATAAGTAAATCGATGTATCTTAGATTGAAATAGGATGTTATATTTGACATAGGTTGATACTTTGTATCCATCCCCCTCCCCCCCCTTTTTTTTGGCACAGGGGGAGGGGGAGGTGTCAAAAGCTTGGCATAATTTTCAAATTAATTTTGCTGTAGCTTCCAGGGTTGCTACTCTTAGAATCACAGCGTGCCTTTGATAGTCCATCTTGTTCCGAGGGGAGGTGAGGGTGGGAAGGGAGCCCTGTGTCAGGACTATACCTGGTATAGCTACACTAGCCGGTGCATTGGGGGGTTGGAGTAAGGCTCTTCCCACTTGTAGAGGAGGGAAACATAGCAGCCCAGAAGAGGTTTCTCTCTTTCCTACACTGTTACCTAGGATGTAGGTAGCTGGTGCAAGCAAGTTAAGGGGTCAGAGAAAAGCCACAAGAATGATTTAAGATTTGGGAAAACATGCCATATAGTGATAATCTCCAGGAGCAAAATCTGTTTAGTTTAACAAAGAAAAAGTGAAGGTATGACTTGATCACTGTCTGTAATGATACCTACTTGGGGAGCAAAAGTTTGATAACTTCAGTCTTACAAACAAAGGTATAAAAAGATCCAGTGGCTGGAAATGGAAGCTAAACTAATTCTGACCAGAAATAAGGTGCAAGTCTTTAATAGTGAGGGCAATTAACAATTGGAACAATTTACCAAGTGTTGTAGTGGATTCTCCATCACTAGAAATTTTAAAATGAAGATGTTTTTCTAAAAGAGATGCTCTTGTTCAAAGAGAAACTAATTCAATGAAGTCCTATGGCCTGTGTTATGCAGAAGATTAGCCTAGATGATCTGGCCTTATAATCTATTAACTTTATGCCCCTTATTCATCTGCATTCACGTCTGAGACAGGCAACAATTTGGCCCAAAATAAATTCAGATACAGAAACATGACTAAAATAACATTAAAGAAAAAAAGGAAAATTCAAGTGAAGGCTAAGTCTCAGATCTTAACATTGTCCTGTTGTGTTAGCCCACAAATACATTTGAGCATAAGATCTCATCTCTTTCTGAAGCCCTTCTCAATACCTATAGTTGATGGCAGAATAAGAGCTGTGGCAGTGAAATTTGTGGCATTTTATCGATGTACTTTGTCAAGACTTAAACATTTATGTATCTTATTTCCCTTTAAAAATTTGAGCATGTTGGCAAAATGACACTCCATGGGAGACAAAGCTAGAAAATAGGTTCTAAAGAAAGTGACCTTTCTTGTCCCAGTTGTTCAGATATTGCTGCATTATCATCTCATGTCTATTATTTTTTAACTTGGAGAGTATAAAGAAAGTAGAAACACTTTTGGTAGTCTTACTTTAGCTTGTTTTTATATATGAAAATTATATTTCTTTTGGTTACATGTTGAAACAAAAACATGATTTAATTTGTTTTCCTCCAAAGAGAGGGACAGATCTTCTTTATGTTGCTGGAGAAGTTGGGAAGCTATTATTCTGCTGTCTTAAATGGTGTGGAAAGGACTTGCAGGAACAAATTCAAATGGAAAACATGTTATTGCATGAGTGGGGCATGGAAGCACCTGGGGAAAAGGTAAATGTTCTGTCTCTGAGTTGATTCTTTGCCTGGCTAACTAAATCAACTCCATATTGGTTGTAAAATCCAGACAATGAAATGGAGCAATAGTAGGTACCTCTGACTATGCCTGTTGGAAAGTTTTTTTAGTGCATCAAGTTAGGGCTCTGATAATCATGACTCTAGCAATAAGAATCTGGAACAAGTCTAGCAGTGCCACTGGGGAAGTTCTACAGGCATGACTTTCCTATTTTTCAGTCACTGCTGAGTAGAGCATCAAACTGGGTTTAATGTTAAGGGGAATGAGAGTCTGGAAGTGAGATTAAATAAGATTTCTTCTCCATGCATCCATGTGTCTAATTTCTTCATGGTCTGAACTAAAGCAAATATTTAGAATGCTTCATTAACTCTGTTAAAACAAACTTGACTAGAAAAGGTAGTTATAAAGAAGGTAGAGTTTGTTTGTTTCCACGTGCCTTATTTTTGAGATAGTATCATTCTAAAAGCAGTGGAAAGAATGTGGCTAAGCATATAGGAATGTTGTACTGTAAAGGGATTTACAAAGACACTTTGCTAACCCTTTTCAAAGTTGACTGCCTAAAGAAAGGATGAATTAGAGTGATTAAGCATGCAATATGTTATCCCAGAGCTTTTTTCTGTTGTAGTCTGTGATAAATCCTCTCTGTCTTTTTGTCTTGAACAGCAGCAAACAGCAGCAATGCCTAACAAATGATCATTTTTAGATTGTTAGAACTCTAGAGCAGGAATTGTCTGGTTTGTGCCGCACCCATCATAATAAAGCCATAATCCCAATTAGGGCCTTTGGGTGAAACCGTAATATAAAGATTTACTGCTGCCACTACTGACTTCAACTTTGGATCCCACTGAATCGGAAAGTTGGAAAATCACTGAGGAAAATACTCTGAATGCTAATGTTACTTCTGTAGTATACGATCACCATTACCTGTGTTCTGATTGGTTCATTTGCCAGCACCAATTGTGGTGTGATGGCCCTTGTGAAACTTATTGGCAGGGATAAGGGAGTTGCTTTTTAAAGCAGGGTTTAGTTAGCAAGGAGGCTACAGACCTAGAAGAGAACAAGTCTGTCAGAGCAGTTTTCTTCGTGTTGTTTTACTTCATCATTTTGTGCAGGTTTTTAAAGAAGTATATCATAAAACACAGTTAATGGTCTGTGCATGTCAGCAGAATCCCAAGATAAAAATACAGTCTCTAGGCGTATGTATAGTGTGGGTGTATTCTATTTATTCATGAGTACTGAGAATAAAGCACACCTAGTGCATCCAACTGTTATTGTGCTGGGTCAATGTCTGCTAGAAAGAACATGTTGTTATATTTGTAAGAGAATAAATCTACTAAGTTTAAAAAACAGCTTCCCCCCCCCAAAAGAAGTCCGGATTCAGAGGGTCCTTGGGCAATAAAACCAGTGGTATTCAGTAGAGTGTGTGGGGAGGGGCAACAGTGATCTGCACCCACTGCTTGACATAGGCCATGATCTGGATGGCTTCCTTGTATGATAAGGGCAGGCAGGGATGAGATCAGAGGTATCTGCTACTGACTGGATCTTTCAGTCTCTGCATGCATACACACACATGTTTTGAATAGAGGAGAGAAGTCACAAAGACTTTTCCAGCTATTGGGCTGTCATGACCACATGGGCTGAAAATAAAAGTAAATTCAGCAAACACATCAAGGATTAAGATCCTAAATATCCTAGGGGCTTCAGTGTTTTTTAGATGTCTAAAGTGATTACAAGGCGGGGAGGAGGTGAGAGTAACTTTACTCTCACCTCCTCCCCCCTTATCCTACAATTTCTTTAAATGAACTTCTGTTTTAATGGTGGAGAAACAAACGAAGGAAAATGGTGCTTATGTAGAACCACAGGCACTTCTCTAGAAACCAAAGACACATCGGTTCATGGCGAGGCAGCAGGCTCTATGTATGATGTTTACAATCTGTTGCTCTGCTCATCAAAGTGGTGACGGACAGATGGGGGGACACACCCTGCAGAAATTTCACTGTTAGAAAGAGAGAGAGAAATAGTGCATTTTGGAAATGGATGAAATATTTAAATATTGCCCGCCTCTCAACCCACATACATGGACTATAGACTGCCATAACCTTACGTGATCATATAATATGCCCAATCAGTCCAGGTTAAACGAAGAGCAATCGTATTTAGTGGTGCCTTTACTCGGGTAATTAAACAAGAAGTTGTTTTGCCATATTTTCTGTCAGTCTTGTGTACACAAATCCATTCTGTATCTTTATCAATATTACTGGTTGTGGCATACATAGGTGTTGACTCCGTGGGTGCTCCGGGGCTGGATCACCCACAGGGAAATATTGGTGGGTGCTCTGCACCCACTGGCAGCTCCCCACCCCAGCTCGCCTCCGCCTCTGCCTCCTCTCCTGAGCACGCCACATCCCCACTTCTCCTCCTCCCTCCCAGCGCTTGCTGCCACGAAACTGCTGTTTTGTGGCGGCAAGCGCTGGGAGGGAGGAGGAGAAGCGGGGACATGGCGCGCTCAGGGAAGAGGCGGGGGTGAAGATTTGGGGAAGGAGTCCAATGGGGCAGGGAGGGGGCGGAGTTGGGGTGGGGACTTTGGGGAAGGGGTTGGAATGGAGGTGGGGCAGGGGTGGAGTCGGGGCGGGGCCGCAGGGGGTCGAGCACCCACTGGCGCCGGGAAGAGTTGGCACCTGTGCTGGCATATCTTAAAAATTCTCTGGAATGGGATGTGAACTTTGGGTATATCTGCACTGCACTCTCCTTATGGTGGCCTGTTGCATACATATCCTGCACGTCCCCCTAGCACAGGCATAAATAGTAATGTAAATGGTCTTACCAGAGGTAAACATGCACCTGAATCTTTATGGACTCTTCACAGCTCTCTGCACACCCAAGCAGGTCTTCTCCTGTCTACACTGCTATTTTTAGCAAGGTGGTGTCCCACTGGCTCCCACACTAGAGCTTTTCACTGCCGCGTGTACCTACACACTGTAGTGTGGATGCAGCCTGCTTTTCACTGTGGCTATGAATACCCTACATGCCACTGTCAGTGATGTGCAGTGTAGATGTACTCTGTCTATCCACAATCTCAATATAGTCTAATTATAGATAGTGTCAAGTTACTAATTACTGCATAAGAAACACATGTCACTTGTGATGCTGTCATTTTACCTGAAATCAATGCTACTTCTATTGTCTCTGCTGAGATCTTTTTCTCATGTAAAATGTGAGTTAATCTAGTACTTATGTAAATGAGGGACATTTTAGCACTAGTCTGAAGCTGTTTGTGCATAGCTCTGGTGCACTGCAGCACCAAGTACTGTTCTTGTGTAGGTTGTGCGATGGTCCCTGAGATCTCCCTGACACACTTTAGGAAGGTAGCAAGCCAGTCCCTGGTATCAAAAAGGTTGAGAAACACTATTCTAGGATACTTATTTGGTAGACACTAAAAACTGTGCCAGTTCGATCATTGTGAATGTTTCATATTGTGCATGAGCAGGAATTAGAATCAGTCCATCAAATTTGTTTCCTGGTGACTGAAGCTAGCATTTAATTCCAGATATGCAGAGGTGAAAGGTCAATACACAAGATCATTGTGTGTCTTAGTTCCATGAACAATATCTCTTAATTTTGTGTGTCCTCCTTTCCTAGCTGGTGAGGCATGTATGGCTTTTAAAACACTGACTCTAAGCTCCTACTTAGATTATAAGCTTTTTGGGGCAAGGACCAGCTTTTGTTCTATGCTTGTACAGCACAATAGGGGCCTATGACTGGAGTTCTAGGTGCTATCATAATTAATAACATTTAGCAAAGCAATGGGAGTCTGCAGTAAAGACAGTGTTAATGCTGTGGATACATACCATATGAGTTATAACAACTATAACAGAAAATGCTTTCTGCTCCCTCCCCTCTCTATTCTTTATTACCCTCTCTTGATTAGCTGTTGGGGTTGTGCATGCATGGGAATAGTGAACACTGACTAGTATGAAACTACTATTGAGAATCCTGTTAATGAACCTGAATCTCTACCTTTTCCTTTGTTCTTCATGACCTCATTTATTGGCTTCCTGCAGCTCTACCATTGTGACCTCTGCTTAGGCTTTCAGCTCCCTTATACTCCTGTTCTTCAAAGCTTCTGCTTTCTTCCTACTTTGAGATTCCTATTCCCCACCCACCACTGCCTTGGCACCTTTTATGACCCAACTGGGGATAGGAGGGGATACAGAGGCATGTGTGCACATAGCAATTGCAATTGGAATACTATTTGAAACCCTGTCTCATGTACCTCTGGTTGTACAGCTCTCCCCATGTGAAGGGGTCACTCTTTCAGATGTATGCTGCCCATCTGGCCTGACATTCCATTGATTTGCTGCTGCGACTGGGGAGAAGGCAGAGACAATGACAGTTAGACCAGCAGAAAGGGACCTTAGTGTAACTGAGAATCAGGCTCATAGGCGCTCTCTGAATTGTTGTTCATAAATCAAAAGAAAACTGTTAAATAGTTTAACCCTAATGGGCCAAAACCTGAGAGGTGCTGAGCACCTGCAGCTCCCCTTGAAGCCTGTTTTGGACCAGATGAATAGAAATGTTAGGAAACTTTTTTTTGGGGGGGGGGCTGTAACATTCCCCTCTGGTGTGAGAGATAATTTTACTGCTCTAAGCATAAGCAACACTGATTAGACCACATATCTGTATATGGTCGATTTATATCTCAATACTTTAAAGCAATATTAATTAAATGGGTGGTATGCAGGGATTATAGAAGGTAAACAGTAAAATAGCAGGATTGAAAGTTAAGTTACAAAGTGTTACATAACCAGAAAAAGTCTAGTTTTGAAGGACTGAAAACTTTTGAGGGGGAGAAGAGAGAGGTTTTATAGGATTTTTTTAAGAAAAATATTGAGCTTTGACATTGTTTATAAAACAGGAATCCCATTTTTGACACAAAGCTAATGAAGCACAAAGTTTACATACCCAACGTATATAAGGAATAGTAGACGAGGGTGGGTTAGTTGATAGTCATTTATTGCACACTATCAGCATGCTCAGTGCTGTATGGAAAGAGGAAGATAATGGCTTTGAGGTGTTTATGTACAGTCTAATTCAGACAGAAGATATTTTTCAGACCCAGGGATATGCTGTGAGAAGATCCAGCCCTATAGCTGTGCAGTTATCTTTTGATTCACTTAATGGGTTCTGATTAATTAGCATGATTCTTTGTCTCTTCAGGTACAAGCTGTAAATATGGCATAGGGCAATAGTGTAATTTCTTTCTTTTTTAAGGCTAGAGTGAAACTGTCATTCCTAATTTTTTTATTTCTCTTTGTTTGGAATTTCTCCTTCAACTTTCCTGAACCAATATTTTCCTTGTCCATTCGGCCCCAGTTGTTTTTCTAAATTAATATGTCATGCTTTATAATATAGCATGTCTCAGAGAAGTGCCTACCTGCTGTACACTAATTTTAGTACTGTAAAATAAATTACTTTAAAATATACTGAAATCATATGAATAACAAAATTCCATCCTTCATAAGATTACCTAGCCTAAAATGTCTAATAAATGAAAATGATAACATATTCTAAGTTAAAAGACTGAATTAAAAAAAATTAAAAGCCAATCAAACCCAAACCTTGTGAAATTTAAGTTCTAATGGCTCTTAAGGAAGATAGTTTCAAAGGCAGGAATTGTGAGTGACATCACAAGTAGCAGAAATCTCATTGCAGCTCTTTCACTCACGGCTTTGATGTGAGATGATGATGTATTCTGTCACCCAAAAAGTATCAAAAAGCAGAACTGAGAAACATTTAAAATATTTCTTCTATCTATCTATCTATCTATCTATCTATCTATCTATCTATCTATCTATATCTGTGCTGAATTCTCCCCCAGGCCTGATGAGTAGGAGCACTCAGCATAGAAATCTGCACTTGCTGAATTATCAGTTTTGATTTGTAGGTCACTTACAAAGATAATCGTCTCCAGCACTTCAAATTGTACTGGAATGGAATAGGTACCAAAGCACAATTGTCATGTGCTTATAACTATTTATCCATCCTGTTTCTCTTCAAATGGGAGATGATGTTGGTAGGTTGACACTGCTTCTGTGAAAAACTAGAAGCAGCGAGTGATCCAATGGGACAGGAGACTTTACACCATGCTAGGAAAGGGTGATGGTACACACCCAAGTAAAGTTCCAGGCGCAATCTCCTCTGAAATGAATCTGTCTTCTGGCATTGATTATGCCTTGTCTAGGTTAAACTTCAGGAAGTTTGCTCGCATCCAGATTTGAACTTCCACTAGGTTCAGTAACCCTACAATCCAGGTTTGGTGAAAATGAGGCATAGAGGTAAAAGCCATCTGTATGATGGTGCCACTGGGTCCCATACTGCCTCATAATCTCTCCCAGGTTCTCTGTATACACATTATCCAGGAGGGAAGAAAAGATCAAATCCTCTGGCCCCTTGCATTAGGTTCCTTGGGGAGAAGAGAAGGTGCTTTCAATACCCTTCTCTGAGATCTCTCTGCGGAAATGTGGAACAACTGTAATACCTCGTACACCAGTAAGACACTGCAAGTATCAATCTCATCATCCACTATATTTAGTTCACTTCTAGTCATCCCATCTTCTATAGGGTATAGCACAAGCAGAAAAGCTCTAGAGAACGGCAGTGGCAATGATCAGAGAGGCATGGAAAGACTTCCATATGAGCAAAGAATAAATATATTGGGACTATCTTACCTTTCTGAAGGTGATGACTAATGGGTAGGGCTGGTCCAAAAAAAGGCGGGGGCAAGGGGAGATAAAGTGTGTGTGAATAAGTGAGAGAGCGAGTGAGCTGTGGGGGAAAATATTCAGTTAGTTCAAACAAGGATTTTTTTGTTGGAAAAGTTTTGGCAGAAATATTTGACCAACTCCAGTTAATGACATTGATTAAGTTATCTTCCCATTTTCAGAGGAGTACAAAGACAGGTGGGGTCATTTTAGTTGTTGGGAACCTGAAAGTAAAATGGGTGGGGTTGTTGTTTTTCTGTTTGTTAGTTTGTTTTCCCCCCTGCCTCCTGTGAAATTATTGAAAATATGAAATGGTTTATCAAATAGGGCCTGTACAGAGACAGCCAGATGAATTTTTGATCAATGAATACAGGAAGCAATGAGATGTAAATAAACATAAAGATTGCAAACCAAGATGCTGCTTCCTATTCCAATGATTCCTTTAGATTTTAAACTGATCTTATTTACAAATAGAATAATTTAATTTGTGACCCAGTAAGAAATATCCCAACATGTCCACTCACTGTTTGTTTGAGTAGTTGCTTTCTGAGGTCTGCCAACGAAACTCCTGAGCTGTTAATCACATCTCTCAGGGGCTGTGCTAATACTTACTTTTCAAAAACTAATTAAAGGGAATTTAATTGGACAGGCAACACAATTTATGTAATAATGGTTACAGTTGTTGATTTATCTGAAGCCTGTAATTTAGATCAGTAGTAATATTATCTTTCTATCTGTGCATATGTAATTGCCAACGGTTCTCATTCTGCTCTGATTGTTTTAACTGCAAGTAATTTATTTGGTTTTTTACAATCACATCTAAGAAAAAGTACGACTTTATGGAGAATATTTTATTTTTCAATAAAAGTACAGGTACATTTTACTCACATTAGGTTGGAGCTTTTAGGAATCATTAAATTGCCCTTATATCTACGTATATAATAGAATAAATTAGAATATTTTCAATTCTAGACCTCCCAAGTCACCTTCACAATGAAAGGGGAGTTGGTGCACTCATGCTGCCAGGACTTCGAAGGTTCTTCCTACGATTTTAGGAGGAGATGAGAGCAAAACTGAGGTTCCTAACCTAGCTAACCATAATTTATCTGAAGAAGAGAGAATTCTCACAGAAAATGGCTTTTTAAATTGGGACGTAGCATTGCTGATAAATACTTATTCAAAGAGAGACTCAGGCTCTGTCTACATTATGAAATTAGGTTGAATTTATAGAAGTCGATTTTTTAGAAATCGATTTTATATAGTCGATTATGTGTGTCCCCACTTAAGACCATTAAGTTGGCAGAGTGCGTCCACAGTACCAAGGCTAGCGTCAACTTCCGGAGCATTGCACTGTGGGTAGCTATCCCACACTTCCCACAGTCTCCGCCACCCATTCGAATTCTGGGTTGAGATCCCAGTGCCTGATGAGGCAAAAAAATTGTCACGGGTGGTTCTGGATACATTTCATCAGCCCCCTCCCCATGAAAGCAAAGGCAGACAATCGTTTCACGCCTTTTTTCCTGGGTTATCCCTGCAGATTCCATACCTCGGCAAGCATGGAGCCCCCTCAGCTCACCATCACTGTGTGTCTCCTTGGTGCTAGCAGACGCGGGACTGCATTGCTACACAGCAGCAGCTCATTGCCTTGTGGCAGCAGGTGGTGCATTAGGACTGGTAGCCATCCTTGTCGTCTCCTGGGTGCTCTTGGCCGACCTCAGTGAAGTCTGTCAGGGGCTCCTGGGCAGACATGGGTGCTTCTGGCAGATCTCAGTGAGGTCTGTCAGGGGCGCCTGGACATAAATGGGAGTGACTAAGGTCATTCTCTTCTTTAAGTTTTGTCTAATGGAGATTCAGTCCTGCCTGGAATATTGGCAGAGGGATAGCTCAGTGGTTTGACATTGGCCTGCTAAGCCCAGGGTTGCATCGCAAGCACCCAGGAGATGATGACAGCTAGCAGTTGTACTGCACTGTCTGCTGGCGAGCACCCAGGAGACGACAACGGCTAGCAGTCATACTGCACCGTCTGCTGCCAGCCTACCCCTTCCTTCCTCCGTGAAAGCAACAGCTGACAATCGTTTCACGCCTTTTTCCATGTGGGCGCCATATTGCTGTCTGCATCGTCATGCACTCTCCGCTTCCGCTGCCACTCTGCTCTCCTGCAGACGCCATACCACAGCAAGCATGGAGACCACTCAGATCACTGCGGCAGTTATGACCGTTCTAAACACCACGCGCATTATCCAGCAGCATATGCAAAACCAGAACCAGAACCTGCAAAAGCAGGTGAGTAGGCGACAGCAGTGCAGTGAGGAGAGTGATGTGGACATGGACACAGACTTCTCTCAAAGTATGGGCCCTGGCAATGTGGACATCATGGTGGTAATGGGGCAGGTTCATGCTGTGGAACGCTGATTCTGGGCCCGGGAAACAAGCACAGACTGGTGGGACCGCATAGTGTTGCAAGTCTTGGACAATTCCCAATGGCTGCGAAACTTTCGCATGCGTAAGGGCACTTTCATAGAACTTTGTGACTTGCTTTCCCCTGCTCTGAAGCGCCAGAATACCAAGATGAGAGCAGCCCTCACAGTTCACAAGTGAGTGGCGATAGCCCTGTGGAAGCTTGCAACGCCAGACAGCTACCGGTCAGTCGGGAATCAATTTGGAGTGGGCAAATCTACTGTGGGGGCTGCTGTGATCCAAGTAGCCAGTGGAATCACTGAGCTGCTGCTACCAAGGGTAGTGACTCTGGGAAATGTGCAGGTCATAGTGGATGGCTTTGCTTCAATGGGATTCCCTAACTGTGGTGGGGTGATAGATGGAACCCATATCCCTATCTTGGCACCACAGCACGAAGGCATCGAGTACATAAACCAAAAGGGGTACTTTTCAATGGTGTTGCAAGCACTGGTGGATCACAAGGGATGTTTCACCAACATCCACGTGGGATAGCCGGGAAAGGTACATGATGCTTGCATCTTCAGGAACTCTGGTCTGTTTCAACAGTTGCAGCAAGGGACTTTCTTCCCAGACCAGAAAATAACGGTTGGGGATGTTGAAATGCCTATAGTTATCCTTGGGGACCCAGCCTACCCCTTAATGCCATGGCTCATGAAGCCATACACAGGCAGCCTGGACAGTAGTAAGGAGCTGTTCAACTATAGGCTGAGCAAGTGCAGAATGGTGGTAGAATGAGCATTTGGACCTTTAAAAGCACGCTGGTGCAGTTTACTGACTCAGTTAGATCTCAGCGAAACCAAAATTTCCATTGTTATTACTGCTTGCTGTGAGCCCCACAATATCTGTGAGAGTAAGGAGGAGATGTTTATGGTGGGGTGGGAGGTTGAGGCAAATCGCCTGGCCGCTGATTACGTGCAGCCAGACACCAGGGCAGTTAGAAAGTACAGGAGGGCGTGGTGCGCATCAGAGAAGCTTTGAAAACCGGCTTCATGACTGGTCAGGCTATGGTTTGAAAGTTCTGTTTGTTTCTCCTTGATGAAAACCCCTACTCCTTGGTTCACTCTACTCCCTGTAAGCTAACCACTCTCCCCTCCCCTCCCCCCTTTGATCACTGCTTGCAGAGGCAATAAAGTCGTTGTTGCTTCAAATTCATGCATTCTTTATTAATTCATCACACAAATAGGGGGATAACTGCCAAGGTAGTCCGGGAGGGGTGGGGAAGGAGGGAAGGACAGGGCCACACTGCACTTTAAAACTTATTGAATGCCAGCTTTCTGTTGCTGGGGTGGAGTGGTTGGGTGCCTGGAGGCCCCCCCCCACTGCATTCTTGGGAGTCTGGGTGAGGAGGCTATGGAACTTGGGGAGGAGGGCGGTTGGTTACACAGGGGCTGTAGTGGCGGTCTGTGCTCATGCTGCCTTTCCTTTATCTCAACCATACGCCAGAGCGTATCAGTTTGATCCTCCATAGCCTCAGCATTGACTCCTGCCTTCTGTCAGCAAGGTGACGCCACCTATCATCTTAATCCGCCACTTATTATCTTCAACCCACCACCTGTCCTTGCGTTCATATTGTGCTTTCCTGGACTCTGACATTGTTTGCCTCCGCACATTCTGCTGGGCTCTTTCAGTGTGGGAGGACTGCATGAGCTCAGAGAACATTTCATCGCGAGTGCTTTTTTTTCGCCTTCTAATCTTCGCTAGCCTCTGGAAAGGAGATGATAGTGTGAGCGATGAAACATTTGCAGCTGCGAGAGGAAAAAAAAAGGGAGAGAAGTAGTTAAAAAGACACATTTTAGAGAACAATGGGTAGACTCTTTCAGGATGAACCTTGTTGTTAACATTACATAGCACATGTGCATTCGGTACAAGGTCGCATTTTGCCTCTTATATTGAGGGTCTGCCGGTTTGGTGTGAGAGACCACACGTGCAGGGCCGGCGGGCAAAAGAATTCAGCTTGCAGGCAACCATGGTAAGCCACAGTCTTTTGGCATCTTTAACTTTCATAACGTGGGAATGGTTTCAAACAGCAGCACCCTCATTTCCCATACCAAACAGCCGTTGGGTTGGCCATTTAAAATGGGTTGGCAATTTAAACGGAGGGGCTGTGGTTTTCGGGTTAACATGCAGCACAAATCCAACTAAACTCCGCCACCCAATTCTCTGGGATGATCGCTTCACCCTTCCCCCCACTGCGTGGCTAACAGCGGGGAAGATTCTGTTCAGCCACAGGCAAACAGCCCAGCAGGAACAGCCACCTCTGAATGTCCCCTTAATAAAATTACCCTATTTCAACCAGGTGACCATGAATGATATCACTCTCCTGAGGATAATACGGAGAGATAAAGAACGGATGTTGCTTGAATGCCAGCAAACACCGGGACCATACGCTACCATGCTTTGTTATGCAGTGACTCCAGACTACGTGCTACCGGCCTGGCGTGGTAAAGTGTCCTAGCATGGAGGACGAAATAAGGCTGCCCTCCCCAGAAACCTTTTGCAAAGGCTTTGGGAGTACATCCAGAAGAGCTTTATGGAGATGTCCATGGAGGATTTCCGCTCCGTCCCCAGACACGTTAACAGACTTTTCCAGTAGCTGTACTGGCCGCAAATTAATCATTAAACATGCTTGCTTTTAAACATGCTTGCTTTTGTATTATATTTACAAAGGTACACTCACCAGAGGTCCCTTCTCCGCCTGGTGGGTCCGGGAGCCTGCCTTGGGTGGATTCGGGGGGCACTGGCTCCAGATCCAGGGTGAGAAACAGTTCCTGACTCTTGTGGAAAATGGTTTCTCCGCTTACTTGCTGTGCGCTATCTTCAACCTCCTCCTCCTCGTCTTCCTCGTCCCCAAAATGCACATCCCTGTTGCATGATAATCCATTGATGGAGTCAAAGTACAGGGGTGTGGTAGTGGTGGCTGCACCCCCTAGAATGGCATTCTGTTAGCTCATCATAGAAGCGACAATGTCCGGGGCTCTGACCCCAAGCATCCATTTGCCTCTCTGTTTTTTTGGTAGGCTTGCCTGAGCTCCTAAAGTTTCACGCAGCACTGCTGTGGGTCCCTGTTATAGCCTCTGTCCTTCATGCCCTTGGAGACTTTTTTTCAAATGTTTAGACATTTCATCTTTTGGAACGGAGTTCTGATAGCACAGATTCGTCTCCCCATACCTCCTGTTTGGTCCATGCTGGAGCTCTTTTGCAGTTCTGGGACTCCATCATGGTCATCTCTGCTGATGAGATCTGCACTCAACTGCAGCTTGCCACGCTGGCCAAACAGGAAATGAGATTCAAAAGTTCGCAGGCCTTTTCCTGTCTACCTGGCCAGTGCATCTGAGTTGAGAATATGGCCAGAGCAGTCACAATGGAGCGCTCTGGGATAGCTCCCAGAGGCCAATACCATCAAATTGCGACCACACTACCCCAAATTCGACCCAGCAAGGTTGATTTCAGCGCTACTCTCCTCGTCGGGGGAGGAGTACAGAAATTGATTTTAAGAGCCCTTTAAGTCGAAGTAAATGGCTTCATCGTGTGGACGAGTGCAGGGTTAAATCGATCTAATTCTGCTAATTCGACCTAATCTCGTAGTGTAGACCTGGGCTAAGATAAAATTCTATCATATTGACTACTTAGATTGGCCAAGTCAATGAGTATTTTGTTGGAAGGTTTAGGTAAGGAGAGGAGGTTATTCATCAAAATACAAGGATTTCCTGTAGATAGCTTTCTTGTGTATTCCAGTTATGTAGTGTTAAGCTGTCATGTTGTAATAGCGATAATTGAAATGACTAGTTTTACATCAAAACTGAACTTAACCACACTGTCTTAAAGTAAGTGTCTGCCCTCTAAACTCTGTGCTAGGGATTGAAAATCACTGAAAAACATCTTCGGGAACCAGGACTTTCTAGTTTCAGTCCTGGACTATGGTGTCAAAAAAGCAGTGCTTCAACTGGGAGATTGGAGACCTTTTTACCATTCAGTGCCTGATGAACCACAAGGGCTAGAAGTAGATGGTTTTTTTACCACAGGAAATCTGGTTCTTGGCTTTCCAATGAAATGGGGGTATGTGTTCTCCAATGTTCTAAGATGCCAACCTACAGAATAGGCTGCCCTGGATCTTTGCACAGAACTCCAATTGACTTCAACAGGAGGCCTGCTATAGGCAAAGTGTTGTTTATGGCCCTGGTTTTCTAACTCCAGGCCACAGATCCAAATTTATACTATTTGTCCCCCAATGCAGAATGAGTCTGATATTCCTACTTTAGATTTACATCAAACCTAATCCCTATCCCCAAAATGAAGATGAAAAATGGTTGTGAAAGAAATTGCTTTCCAACTTATGAAAGGGTATTTACAAACTATAGAACAAAAACATGTTAAAACTGTGCAAGTACTTAAAGCTGGCCTTTTTAGTAAAATAATCATAAAAATAGTGGGTTGTATTTGGCAAACTTATTGTCCTGACTTCAATTTAAGTCTCAAATCCTCCAAATCTGCAATAGATGGAATGTAAAAAATTAGCATTGAAGTATGAATTCAACTTTTATGGTTATTAGTTCAGTGAAACTGAAGGAGGAGAGTGAAGACTTGTGGAATATATCAACTTCACTTGCAGCGTGTCAGAATGTGATTTATGAAGTGTGTGGGTTTTTAGTTTTGTTTTTGTTTTTAACTCAGGGTGCCTAAATATTTTAGAGGTGGGGAAAGGAGAGCTGGTTTTCAGTTCATAGACCCAACGATACTAGGTAGAAACTGTCTGCCTCTCTTTTTATGACATTCTGAATTTTAGATTGTAAAGTAACACCGTTTTCCATGTTTCATAACTGCTAATCTCTGTTGAAACAGCAGTTCTTCTGTGAGTTTCAGTAACTTGAAAGAAAAGACCTGTTCAGAGAGCTGAATGCTGTTCTTGTCTAAAGCTCTTGTTACATCACATTGGCTGCAGCCTACAGTAAGAGGATTACAGCAACTATCAAGTTTACTGAAATTTTTGAAATAATTTTGTGCATAGGACAAAGTCTATAATAGATTATTTAAAAAAAATCAACAACAATTTGAACTCTTGTGCTCTGTCTCTGTTTTACTCATTTCTCCCCCAGCTCCCTGGATGACTCTTAACTTGCTGATGGTGGCCAGTTTTCAGTGTTATACAAATGTTCTTGTGGCATCCTTTCTACACTGTGAAATTAAGCCCTTGGTGGCAGTGGTTTTAGGAACAGGTTCCCCTGAACTGAAAATGGCTTCTGCTAGTATAGACTGAATGAAACCATTTTCAGCATAGTTAGTCTGTGTCTACAAAAGGAAGGTTTTGAGAAAAATGCTGCTATTGTACTACCACCAGTAGCAGTAGTACAATGGTGGGAATAGTAGAATAGACTGGCAGCTAGTTCTCTGGCTTCTGCATCGGCTGACCATGCTCAGCGTAGGTCTAGCTGACAATGGGCAAAGCACCAGTAGCTGTTGGTGGCTTGTCTTTGCTAGCTGTCTCACCACTGCTACCGTTCATTGGTGGAGAAATTTTATAAAAATTCTAGTGTAGACCAGACCTTGCAGAAAGTATCTGAGACCATCAGAAGCCTCATTTCAAAGCCCCTTTGAAAGATCTGTACAGGAAAAAACATTATTAATATTCTTTTCCTTGCTAGGTGGGATGGCCATTGTGCCACCTGTGACCTCAGCCATGAGGGGTGGGGGAGGATCATTATATGTTTATCTATCTACATAAATTACAAACGACTAGCATACAGTGCCTGGTTCTGGTCCCATTGAAGTCAGTAGGAGTTTTGTCATTGACTTCAGCTGGAGCAGTAGTGGGCCTTTCCAGCCTGGGATGTATTCTCTTTACTGTGGAGGCTGTTTGCTTTGGGATTCCCCCAAAGTATTCTTGGGTGTAGGAATCCTTGGTAAAATGGCTCCAGTGGAGCCACGTTGACTGGATGGCGTCAGTGAAGGCCAGCATCAGTCTGGAGGTACTGGGTCGCTAAGCAGATGACTAGATCCACCAGGTTTGTGGGTGGCCCCCACACCTTGTTTTGACAGAAAGAGGGAGGGAGAAAGGAGCATGCTGTCCTCATCCCCTCGTACAGATCCTCGTGGAAGACTGCCTTCCACAAAGCTGCTTCCTGAGAGTTTCCCCACAGGAGGTGATGATGTGGGCCATGGCTTTTGTGTTGTGGCTACAGTGTAGGTAGTTGTAGCAGCATGATGCCTCTGACTCTTCCATTCTGGGCCCCATTTTCAGATGCCTATAACTTTCTGACTAAAATTTGGCTTTGGCTGAAATGTCTCCTGCTCATTCTCAGCCTAAAGGTGAACTGTTTTTGTATAAGAAGTTGGCCAAATGGAATGTGGCCAGTTTGAGTTCTGCACTCTGATGTGAGCAAGAGGCAACTATTAATTACACTATTTGGCTTGCAAATATTCAGTGTCTTAAAATACAGTCCTGCTATAGACTCTGTCCAAGCTTACTTGACAAGTATGAAGAAATATGGATTAGAAGTAACCAAGTGATCACATGCTGTGCATGTACATTTGTGACTGTACCCCCTAAGTAACAAACAGCAAACTGAGGTGTACTTCTGCATAGATCTGAACTGTCATACTGTTAAAATAATTAACCCAGCTGATCCATCCTGTCTGCTTTGGATTCTCCTAGTATCCTGACTGGCCATTCTCACCATTAGCTACTCCTACTATGTTAAACTGACTATGTGATACAGATTTCCCTTCCCCTCCTACCCCCCCACCCCGCTGCTTGTGTGGGTATATGTGATGCATGTGACACATGCACTTCACAATTACAGTAGAAATTACAAATTTTAGTCATGAATAAAACAGTTAAACTGGTGTTTTTATCACATCCTGGTTGCAAGGGAAGTTTATTCTTTGAACAGATAGGTTCAACCCTTCAGACTGCATAATAATAAAAGAAAACATCTATTTGATGGGCAGTAAACTATGCTGCAACAAGGATTGGGTGGGAATCCAAATCAGATTTACAGTTCCAGGTAGCAATGGATAAAATTTAATTGGAAAAATAAGTCTTGCAACTAGTTTGCTATATAAACTGATTTCCAGATAATTGTCTTTTTTTTATTTGCATTAACTGAGAAATGAGAGATTCTATTCATTTTCCAGACTATTTTAAATAATTTGAATATCTTGCTGTAAAATAAATAAAAATATTGAAAGCAGCTCTTTTAGTATAGTATTTTTATATAATAGTTGAAACATTAACATTGCTAAGACATGAGTTGGTGGTACCTAAGGAAAAGCATCTGATAACAAAGGAGTGAAATTTATTGATTTTTTTTTTAGCTTATTTGAATGAATTGGAAATGAGAGTCTTTGTCATATTGTTATAAGAGAGTGCAGAATGTTTTGCAAAATGTTTCCTATTTTTTATGTTTTAAAATATTTTTTAATTAACACTAATATAATGCTTCACATATTCAAAGTACACAGTCCAATCACTTTTACAAAAACTGATTTTCACAAGCTATATTCTATTTGCTATTCACGTTTTTAAAATATATCAACTACAGCTCTTAACAGTCCAGATATTTATATCATACAGTGCAAACCGTTAGCTCTTGTAATATTAAGTGATGGATCTCTCTAAGTATAATTTGACAGTAAGTAAAGAGAGAGATTTTGTTGTTGTTTTTGTTATTCTAGAGACACCGTACACCCTTGAAAGGATCCTGTCTGGCTTGCTTCCATTTTATGGGGTGGTGGACAATAGCGTACAATTCAACAAAATACAAAGAGCAATGGAAAACTTTTTCAGATTCTACATGTCTTGTGATGTTATGCTGTTCAACAGAAAAAAAAATTATACCAGTCTGTCAAAAACAAATGATAGTAACTTATGTTTTGTTTTGTTTCAGGAATGTTTACCCTTGCAGAAGTTGCATCACTTAATGACATTCAGCCAACTTATCGCATCCTGAAACCATGGTGGGATGTATTTATGGATTATCTTGCTGTTGTTATGCTAATGGTTGCCATCTTTGCTGGAACTATGCAGCTGACCAAAGATCAGGTGGTCTGCTTGCCAGTATTGCAGTCTGCTGTAAATTCAAAAGCATCACCCAGCATATCAGAGAATGCTGATGTTACACCAGGATTTGAAACAACCACTGATCAAGATAAAGGAATGGCAATGAGAACAGTTTCCTTTGAAAGTGCACCTACCATAACACCAGACATACCACTGAGCAGAACGACCTATTCTCAGTTGCAATCTACTGTATCAAATCAGGAGCCGAAGAATGAGAAACAGGATTCTTCAGGCCGAAAAACCAATTTGGATTATCAGCAATATATATTTATTAACCAGATGTGCTATCATTTGGCTCTTCCTTGGTATTCAAAGTATTTTCCCTATCTTGCTCTCATACATACTATTATTTTAATGGTTAGTAGCAATTTTTGGTTTAAATATCCCAAAACATGCTCAAAAATAGAACATTTTGTGTCTATATTAGGAAAGTGTTTTGAATCCCCTTGGACTACAAAAGCATTATCTGAAACAGCATGTGAGGACTCTGAGGAGAACAAACAGAGACTAACGGGTGCCCAATCCCTGCCAAAGCACGTTTCCACTAGCAGTGATGAAGGAAGCCCAAGTGCTAGTACGCCCATGATAACCAAGACTGGCTTCAAGTTTTCAGCTGAAAAGCCAGTTATTGAGGTTCCCAGCATGACTATTTTAGATAAAAAAGATGGAGAACAAGCCAAAGCCCTGTTTGAAAAAGTTCGAAAATTCCGGGCCCATGTGGAGGACAGTGACTTGATTTATAAACTCTATGTTGTCCAGACAGTCATCAAGACAGTCAAGTTCATATTTATTCTTTGCTACACAGCTAACTTTGTAAATGAGATTAGTTTTGAGCACAACTGCAAGCCAAAAGTGGAGCATTTGACTGGCTATAAGGAATTTGAGTGCACACACAATATGGCTTACATGTTGAAAAAGCTGCTTATCAGCTACATTTCTCTCATTTGTGTGTATGGTTTTGTCTGTCTGTACACTCTCTTCTGGTTGTTTAGAATACCCTTAAAAGAATACTCCTTTGAGAAGGTCAGAGAAGAGAGCAGCTTCAGTGATATTCCTGATGTCAAAAATGATTTTGCATTTCTTTTGCACATGGTAGATCAGTACGACCAGTTGTACTCCAAGAGATTTGGTGTCTTCTTGTCAGAGGTAAGTGAAAACAAGCTGCGTGAAATTAGTTTAAACCACGAGTGGACATTTGAAAAACTTCGGCAGCATGTCTCCCGCAATGCACAGGATAAGCAAGAACTGCATCTCTTCATGCTATCAGGGGTCCCTGATGCAGTGTTTGACCTGACAGACCTGGATGTGCTGAAACTTGAGCTGATTCCTGAAGCAAAAATCCCAGCTAAAATCTCCCAGATGACCAACCTTCAAGAGCTTCATCTCTGTCACTGCCCTGCAAAGGTTGAGCAGACTGCTTTCAGCTTCCTCCGTGACAACTTGAGATGCCTTCATGTGAAATTCACAGATGTTGCAGAAATTCCTGCTTGGGTGTATTTGCTCAAAAATCTCCGTGAGTTATACTTGATAGGCAACTTGAATTCTGAAAACAATAAGATGATAGGGCTTGAATCTCTCAGAGAGTTAAGACACCTTAAAATACTCCATGTGAAGAGCAATTTGACCAAAGTCCCCACCAATATCACAGATGTGGCACCGCATCTAACAAAACTAGTAATTCACAATGATGGCACCAAGCTTCTGGTACTGAATAGCCTTAAGAAAATGATGAATGTAGCTGAGTTAGAACTACAGAACTGTGAACTGGAGAGAATTCCTCATGCCATTTTCAGTCTGTCTAATTTACAGGATCTGGATTTAAAATCAAATAGCATACGCACAATTGAAGAAGTCATCAGCTTCCAGCACTTAAAAAGACTTACTTGCTTAAAGTTGTGGCACAATAAAATAGTCAACATTCCTTCCTCCATTACCCATGTAAAGAACTTGGAGTCACTTTATCTCTCCAATAACAAACTCGAATCCTTGCCAGTCGCAGTGTTCAGTTTACAGAAACTCAGATGCTTAGATGTAAGCTACAACTCAATTGCAGCAATTCCAATGGAAATTGGATTGCTTCAAAATCTGCAGCATTTGCATATCACAGGAAACAAAGTGGATATTTTGCCAAAACAGTTGTTTAAATGTGTGAAATTAAGGACTTTGAGTCTGGGGCAAAACTGTATTACCTCGATCCCAGATAAAATTGGTCAGCTCGTGCAGCTAACTCACCTGGAACTGAAGGGAAACTGCTTAGATCGGCTACCAGCTATGCTAGGACAATGTCGGCTTCTCAGGAAAAGCGGGCTTGTTGTGGAAGATCACCTCTTTGACACTTTGCCTTCAGAAGTTAAAGAAGTATTGAATCAAGACACAAATATCACCTTTGCTAATGGGATTTAAAAACAGGTGTAATCCTCAAGCAACTGACTTCCAAGCAGCAAATGCTAATGTACAAGTTATTACAAGATCATGAATTTTAGAAATACTGGAATCTTTATAAGAAAGAACTATTAGCAGGATGATAGGTGATGTAACTGAGTGTTCAGTGTTTGTAGCATTTTAAATGATCATTTCCAATTTTTTTGAAAGAAAAAACCCTTAATCTCAATTCTTTTTCTTTTAAATTGTTTGTAACTTGGATGCTGCCGCTTTTGAATGTTTACAAATTGCTTGCCTGCTTAAAGTAAATGATTGATTAAATTGATGACCTTTTTCTTACTATATAAGTTATTCTTTAATGTCTGGACTTTATTCCCCCCCCCCCAATAATGCGCAAAAGTAAGTGGTTTCTACTACAGTATTATCCGAAAAGCACTTGAAATGCACATTGGTGTGTAATGTAGTATTAATTCTCATACATTTTTAAGGAAACTGATCTTTGTAGCTGCTGCCTCACTAACTGAGGACGTATGTCTGCATTTGATGTTGTGAACTGCTGCAAAACTTCCAATTGTTTTACAAAGAGGTATGTGATTTGCTTGTGGGACCAAAGCTCTCCACATCTCTCACCAACAAGGCCTGATTTTTTGGATGGGATTCCTATCATAATCCACCAGTACAAGAGAGCGCTAGTCCTTTGTACACAGTGCAATTTCTGCTAAGCAGTAAAGGCCTTTCTCCATTTCAGAACTGATTTGTGTTGCCCCACTGTTCTCCCAGATACTGCTAACTGGAGTGGTGATAGATGGTCAAATGTAGATCTCTACAACTAAACTGTTGGATTGGCCCTAGGACAGGTACTGAACTTCATCATTTTGAATTGTTTTGCAAGGTGATGGTGGAAGGCCTTTAGATAAAGATACAGTGGTTTTACTACTCCTGCTTTACTCCTCTACAGAGCCTTCCATCCACAAATCTCACCATGCTCTATAAGTTCTAATGAATGTTTTGTCTTACAACACCTGCACGAAGGAGGTGGGAATCAGCCCTATTTCTCGGATGTGGAATGTGAGGCATAAAGAGGCTATGACTTGCCCAGGTTCACACAGGAGGCCTGACAGTCTGTGCTTTTAACCACAAGATAATCCTTCCTCCAAACAAATCCAATTTTTGGGTCATTTAATCATTGAAAATGTTAGCACAGGAATCTATAAACACTTGCCAGATGAGGCATGAAATAAACTGAGAAAAAGCAGCCAGCAGAGTGTATTATTTTTCCATTGACTTAGCATTGCCTGAATCACTACAGAAGTGTAAACTGTTAATCTGCAAAATCACCTGCTGCAAAGCTTGTCCACTTAAGTGCCATCTACATGGAAATAATTACTGTGCTGGGAGATCTACTTACAAGTTAGACTCCTGTAATGGCTAAAACAGTTCTCTACTGGAGTGTGGTTGGGTACTGAACTGTGCTAAAGCCCTACTAAAATCCAAGGGCCTGATTCTCCTCATGTCAGTGCTACTGTGGTGGAACTCCACTGATTTCAGTAGAGCTACTCCTGATTCATGTCACTGTAAATAAGGGTATGTCTGCATTTGAAACTTGCTTCCGGTTTTGTGTATCTGTGTTAAGTGATCTGCAACAAGTGTTGCATGAGCAGTTCAGACGCATGACATTATTACGTCGTGATTAAGGTAGGTTTTGCCTTATATCAGTTCTGCCACAGCAATGTTTTGAAACAAGCATCCAGCATTCTGGTCAGGCATCCCATGGTGCATTGCTCTTCTTCTGTGCTCAGTGCTTTCTGGGAGTGTTTGCATTATGGGACTGTGACAACTTGAGGATCGCTCAGGCCAGTAGGGTGCTCTCTCAATGCCCATCTTGGAACTTTGGGTGCCATAATGCTGTGCTGCTGTGGCTCAGAACCCTGACACCAGTAGCCCGCCCCCAAGCATAAAGGTCTCAACCTGGCTTGTACCAGCCTCGTTGTCACTTGCGGGGCGACCCTGATGGCTCTTCCAGACCTAAGAGTTCCCAAATCTGTCTACCCTGAGTTCTTGTCTACCAGACACTCAGACTTCCCCGCCTCTGGTTCATCACTCCAAAGGTATGAAACCTGACCCCCAACACCAGCTTATTTGGGCACACACACTCCACACAGTTTGTACACCAGAGGCTGCGTTGGGGTAAAAATAAACAAGAAGTTTATTTAATAGAAAAAGCATTGATTCAAAGATGAAATAATAAGGAAAAGCAAACACCAGTTACAGAGAAAATAAACATAAAAACACAACTTCAAGCTTTGCACTTCTATATTATATAAATTTCCTTTTCTAACACAAGTTACCTATTGCCATTGAACAATTTCCCAGCATGACCCTCTCCATACAGGGGATCCAGCATTGATAGGCAGCCACTCTCTCCTCCCCACCTTCAAGACTGTTCCTCCAGTTCTGGATCAACAGCTCAGTTTCAAGCCTCCTTTTCAAAAAGACTTTTTTCCTTTTTTTCCTCCTGGCATGGTGACCATGGTTATGTAGGTGGGGAAATTCTAGCTGGAGTGTCTGTGTTCTCCCATTAACTTTATGGCCCATCATTTGTCTTTTTCTGGGTTGAACAATGCGAAGTGTTTGGGGCTAGTCTCATTGGGTCGGAAAGCAGCCCTTTCTTGCTTGGCTGACCACTGCCCTGCTGTGAGATGGAGGTAAAGCTTTAAGAACCCAGTTCTCTATATACATAAATTCATAACCACTATGTCTATACATATCTCATGATGACCATCGAGCTCAGAACATTACAAGCTTCCATAAAAGACCTTACTCAACATATTTTTATACATAATAACATTATATACAACCAGATGATTAAATTACTTATTCTTTGAGTTCATATCCCTGGGGGTGTCTGGGCCCTGATCATCATGGGGATACCTACCGAAAGGCACTACAATTCTGAGGTTAGGTTCAAACTATGTATTTGCCATGATTCCTCTCCTTTCACCCCATCATACATTGGGCTTTGCAAGCCAGTGCCTTTTTTAAAGCTCTGTCAGGCAGCATGAAGCACTGGTGAGCTCTGCAATCATGGTGATGACTATAAACAGGCCACTACAGGCCTGTGTACAGTTGTGCGATGACCTCACAACCAGGCAGCAAGGCACCGAGGGATGAGGCTCACATTGAGCAGACATTTCTCCTAGACCTTTACATGGAATGCTTCATTCAGTGGACTGCTGCTTTTTTTGGGCTTGGCCAACAGGCACCGACCGATGGGACAGGATAGTGCTACAGGCTTGGGATGACCAGTAGTGGCAGCAGAACTTCAGGAGGACAAATGCCACTTTCCTAAAAACCTGAGCAGAGCTCACCCTGGAGCAGCAGACCTCCTACATGAGAGCTTCCCTCAGCATAGCAAAGCGCGTGGCCATCAATCACTTTCTGGAAGTTCACCACTGCCAGTTGCAAGCAGTCCACATTCCCACTGCTCCAGCTCACAGTTAAAAACCTACATAACTTGGTTCTATAGAACTAGACCATTGCCTTGACCTTGAGAGCTAATTCTTTCAGCCAACTGAGCCTTGCCACTCAGCTTCCTCTGAAACACTCAAATTTTTTCTTTAGTGAGGAGGTGATTTCAATCCTGACCTTTACTTAGCATAGCAGCAGTTCTTAATTTAAGGAGAACCTTTTCAGAGGGGAAGGAAAAGGCAGTCTTCCTCATCATACATGAAGTGGTTAGTTTTCCCCATTATTATCCCGTTTCTAATCTGACTATGTCCTATTTAAAGCCTTGAAGTTCATCCCTCTTCCAAAATAAGACTTCAAAAGCCACATACATTTTTTTTTAAGGAGAAAATATTACAAAACCTCTCCCTGTCTGTTCTATTATGCAGTCAAATCCCCAGTTTCAGGAATTCCAACCCTAGAGAATGTTTTGATGTTTCTAAAAATAAACAAGTGTGGAGAGTTCTTTACTAGGGTAGACTTGAACATGGCCTCTTGCTATACAATAGTAAATGAGGCTGTGTATTCCTCTAAGGATTAGGTGGGGGAAAAACTAGTGTATACAGGAATACTTTTTGATGATAACTTTTCCATTGCCATATACTAATTTTAATGACTGGGAGCCCCTTGCATTTGGCTAGAAGAATTATTTTCTTCCTCAAATCCTGTGCATTCCAGAGGGAGATTCTCTAGGATATGTTTCAGAGTAGCAGCCGTGTTAGTCTGTATTCGCAAAAAGAAAAGGAGTACCGGTGGCACCTTAGAGACTAACAAATTTATTAGAGCATAAGCTTTCGTGAGCTACAGCTCACTTCATCGGATGCATTTGGTGGAAAAAACAGGAATGCACAGGATTTGAGGAAGAAAATAATTCTTCTAGCCAAATGCAAGGGGCTCCCAGTCATTAAAATTAGTATATGGCAATGGAAAAGTTATCATCAAAAAGTATTCCTGTATACACTAGTTTTTCCCCCACCTAATCCTTAGAGGAATACACAGCCTCATTTACTATTGTATAGCAAGAGGCCATGTTCAAGTCTACCCTAGTAAAGAACTCTCCACACTTGTTTATTTTTAGAAACACCAAAACATTCTCTAGGGTTGGAATTCCTGAAACTGGGGATTTGACTGCATAATAGAACAGACAGGGAGAGGTTTTGTAATATTTTCTCCTTAAAAAAAAATGTATGTGGCTTTTGAAGTCTTATTTTGGAAGAGGGATGAACTTCAAGGCTTTAAATAGGACATAGTCAGATTAGAAACGGGATAACTCTGTTTTTTCCACCAAATGCATCTGATGAAGTGAGCTGTAGCTCACGAAAGCTTATGCTCTAATAAATTTGTTAGTCTCTAAGGTGCCACCGGTACTCCTTTTCTCTAGGATATGTTTGCCTTTTATAGAGTTTCGCAGTCAATTCACCAGGTCTTCTAAAATGAGCATCTTAATGCTATAAAATTAAGACAGTGCTCATCACCTAAAGGATTTACAAAATTCTTTAAAGATCTATAAATGTAACTTGTCTTGAATTTTTACTCTGTTTCCAACTTCTTTGTTGGGCATGCAAACATCCCACTGCAAATGTAACAGGTTGCCTAGAGAGAGGCTGGTTCAAGCAGAGGTCATGCTTTTTACAAACTAGTTGACTGTCTCCCTTGCGGTAAAGCCAGATGTTCAGGATGTATACTTCCAAACCACTACTCCACCTAAGTTTCCCCCTGCCCAAATTGCTCGGCCACTCCCTTGGAGGGGTGGGCTCTTCAGGGGGAAAAGGGACAATATCCAGAGCTAATGTAGGTTTGTCATCACCATACAGCTTAGGGTAGCTTAGAATTCCTCCTTACCTGTAAGGGGTTAAGAAGCTCAAATAACCTGGTTGGCACCTGACCAAAAGGACCAAGGGGGAAAGAAGATACTTTCAAATCTTGGGGGTGGGGAAGGCTTTGTTTTGTGTGTATCTCTTGGAAAGCAGAGACGCATCGGGTCAGAAACTCCTCCTATAAACCATCCTAAAAGTCTCTCATATTACAAAAATTGTAAGTAAAAACCAGGCAAGGCTTGTTAGATTATCTTTTGTTCTGCTTGTGAATTTTTCCTTTGCTGGAGGGAGGTTTATTCCTGTTTTTTGTAACTTTGAAACTAAGCCTAGAGGAAGTTCTGTTGTGTTTTTGAATCTTTTGTTACCCTGTAAAGTTATTTTCCATCCTGATTTTACAGAGGTGATTTTTACCTTTTTTTAAAATAAAATCCTTCTTTTAAGAACCTGACTGATTTCTCTATTGTCCTGAGACCCAGGGGTCTAGGTCTGTGATCACTTTGTAACCAATTGGTTAGGATATTATTCTCAAGCCTCCCCAGGAAAGGGGGTGTAAAGGCTTGGGGGGATATTTTGGGGGAATAGGAACTCCAAGTGGTCCTTTCCCTGATTCTTTGTTAAATCACTTGGTGGTGGCAGCGTACCATCCAAGGGCAAATAATTTGTGCCTTGGGGGAGTTTTAACCTAAGCTGATAGAAGGATCCCCATCTATAAAATGGAGATAGTACTTCCCTAACACACCAGTCTGCCGTAAAGATAAAATCTATTAATGAATGTGACATGTTCAGATACTATGGCAGTGAGGCCATATAAGTACCTGTATAAATAGAAATGCAAGAGTTTTCTTGCTAGCTGCAAATAGACAACAGAGTCCATTGACATAGTTGTATTTGCAGTGTAGGCAACGCCAAGTCCTATTCTTGTGCGTAAGTAAAGAAACTATTTGATTTAGATAATAAAGTAGCATAGTCATAGCTCATAATAGATTGCTGTCTTCCTAACATTTGGCTTGGGCCATCCCATTCCAAGCAATTAGAATCTTGGTGCAATAGAAGGACAGAAGATTTCCAAGTTGATACTGCATGAAAGCAGTTACACAGTTCTGTTTTGAGTACTTCAATCCAAGCGAACGGCATGTTTACAGATCTTGCTCAAACTGGGTGCACAGATTAATACAGCCTACAGGCAGGTTTAAACTGCAGAACTGGCACTTGCCCAACAAAAAGTCAGTCTAGGTCCTTTTATTTAAATAGATGCTAATTAAAAATGTTGTACAAATTTTTGTTACAAATAATCCTTAAATTTACTAGAATTGAAAGATTAGGGGTGGGGGGCAAACTTTTTCCTAGTTTGTTTTTTTTAATCCACAATGGTAGCCAGTGTAAATGGCACATTTAACATTCAGCTTAGGAAATTCTTTGCAACCCATTAGGTATTTTAATGCTACAGAAGAGTGACCAGTTGATACTGGATAAATGTAGTTATACAAATCTCTCTTGAGTTATTAAACTAAGGGAACAAAACATTTCTGAATTCTGCTGAAACTGGGTATCTACATTAATGTGACATATGAGCAGGCTGGAATTGCAAACTGGCATTTGCACAGCTAGTCAACCTCCCTTTAACCATATTGAGGGATGCCTATGGTTTAAAGACATTCCCTGTAATGGCTGTATTTGTAGCATAGGTGAGGCTTTAGAACTAAACTCACAAATAGATTTGCAAAAAGACAATTTACAGCCATGTATATATTCCAGGGAAAAGGGTGGATATACAACACATTGAAAGGAATACCCCCTTGCCTTCTTGCTAATGAAATGCAACCAACTCTGGGATGTAATTTTGGCAATTGACCATGTACAGTACACCATCACTACACAATTCTTTAGGACAGGAGTTGAAGAGCCAATACCTGTTTAAAACACAGGTGGAATCTTAGGCAGTGAGAATATAATTAAGCAAACTGGAATTCTGCCAGGCTGCATGCACCCCCTTAGGGCTGAAAATCTTTAATAACTACAAGGGGTCAGGACCCCAGTTTTCTATCTTATCTCAAGTGGATGTCTCCAACATCACATTGCCTCTTGATGCCTCGGGTAATGCTGGGTGATTGGTTTAGTAATGACTGATTGGGAAGAATGCCACCTGCTAAATCACCTCCACAATGTCCTGCAGCAGGTCTCAGCAAGTCTGGTTCTGCTTAACTTGAAATTGATGCAACAAGTTGTACACACACACAAAAAAGCTTTAGTTGAGATTTTTTTCTACCTGAATTTGTATTACAAATAAATGTGCACAGGTGAGTCATCTGTCAACAACCAATTCTGTGTGTTTGTGTGTTATCTGCTCATGCCAAACTATCTGTTCAGTCTTATATTTAGCTGTGATACTCTAAGTTTCCCAGACTTGAAGAAGAGCTCTGTGTAAGCTCAAAAGCTTGTCTCTCTCACCAACAGAAGTTGGTCCAATAAAAGATATTACCTAACCGCTCTTGTCTCTGCTCTTAAGGTCTTAAAAATTGTAGATGTTTCTACAAGCATCTCTCCCCACCACTTTAATGCAATGTCTGTTCAGTGAACATCTGTATGGTGCAACTTGAAATGATAAGAACACCCAGAATCGCCCTTAGGGTAGTTTCCCCAGCAGATCTTAGAATGGGGGAAGAGTTTTGCTGTGTTTTAGCTCTTATTTCAATCACTACTAGATCGCCCCTCGTAGTGGTTGACATATTTGTCTAATGCCCTGAGAGTACTGTATCTGAGAGCTGTCCTGAGAAGCTGCACCCATACATGTAATATAAAGATAATTTAATTTATACTTGTTGCCACTATAGTATATTTGCAAAGAAGAAATCACCATAAGGCACAGAAAATATACAATAGGAAAGGGATTATCCAGTTGCCACTTTACTGTTTCCTACCAAAAAGGATGTTTGTACTGTTGGCAAGTTTTGAAGTTTCATGAAGAACATAAAGTTGCATGTAAATTATAAAACCCCATTTCTAGAGGCCTGAGCCTGACCTCAATCCCAGGCATGTTGGATTCTATGGAAACAACTTTCTACTCCAGTCTTATCTTTCTTTCTCTCAGTTGGAGATCTGAAAGTATCTGTCTACCTAGGCATTTATATGGCTCCCTACCAGAATCCCATCTGAGCACCATATTCAGTTGTGCTTTTAAGTGGTCACCCCAATAGGTCCAGTTAAAATGATTGACACCATGAGACCATACAAATAAGTGCATGTATCATTACCACCCCTGCCATGTGCTTAGGCAACTTAAGTCAAGGGGAAACTTCCCACATTGGAGCCAAAAAGTCCAAGCTTCGGAGGCTCCGTTTCATAATGGTTGACACCCTTTGATTGGCAGCCTACACACAAGGTGATGCAAACATTTTAATACCAGGATAAGTACATTCCTCTTAAAACCCACCTTTCTGTGTCAAAACTATGTGAGAGATGGCTGAAAGTCCCAAGGACTTGAGCCATGTGCCCCTGCAGAAGCCTATATCTTTGTCGACCTCATCCCCCAGTTAGCAGAATCCAAAATTTCTTTTATGATTATAGAGTGACTGAAAAGGGAATGACAAAAGGATGTTATCTACTATTGGGGCTTTATTTTAAGTAGGATGTTTACTCAGAAAAAAGTGACTCTGCTACTAATGTATCTTTTGCCTTCCTGACTCACTCCTTGCCAACTCTCCTCTCCAGCTGCCTGGAGCCTTCCCCCTCCTGATCTGTGAATCTCCAGGGCAGGAGAGAGGCGAGAGCAGCAGATTCATCACATGACTCTGCTGGCCAATTAATGTTCAGCTGATTCATCACAAACACATTCTTGACTTGTGCTGCAGCTCCACACAAGCCCAAAGAACTGAACTGTCAAGTCCTCCCCTTGTTTCTGCTCAGCCATCACTCTGGCAAACTTGCTTTAAGGTTGATTGGGGTTTTCCAGGGTAAGGCACAAGTAAAAGCCAGGGGGTCTGACTCCCCACTGCCTTTCACTTTGTGTAGTAACTTACATCTCTAAATGTTGACCTGGTGACCAGATAGCAAGTGTGAAAAATCAGGACGCTTTTTTTTCAGGGAGGGCGGGGTATAGTTGTGTATATAAGACAAAGCCCCTAATATTGAGACATCTAGTCATCCTATGTAAGGGGGTGCTACTAGGTTTAAAATACAAGCACAAGTGTGAAGGGGACTTCTGGTGCTTATGTCCACTTTGGACTAGTTTCAGAGTGGTAGCCATGTTAGTCTGTGTCAGCAAAAACAGCAAGGAGTGCTTCTGGTACCTTAGAGACTAACCAATTTATTTGAGCATAAGCTTTCATGGACTAAAACCCATTTCATCAGATGCATGGAGCGGAAAATACAGTAGGGAGGTATAAATACACAGCATATGAAAAGATGGGAGTTGCCTTACTAAGTGGGGAGGTCAGTGCTAACGGACTAATGGACTAGTGTAGATAGACTACCCCAGGTGCAAGTCAGAAAGGAGCCAGGCTGAATACGGGGACCTCATGATTTAACCATAGCAGGATTTGGAAGAATGGCTTCAATAATGTCCAGGCAGGGGCAAACTGTGTTGTAAATGAGTCCTTGAAACCCGAGACATTTATGATGTAGATGAGACCTATGAAAATATCAATGTTAATCGACTACATGAAAACACTGGTATTTCCTTAGGCTTTGTCTACACTAGAAAAGTGCACCAGTTTAACTATATTTAAAAAATTAAACTAGTGCAAATCATTAATGTAGTTACACTCAAATCAGTTCAATACCAGCTTATGTCAGTTTAGCTTAAATACGGGTATGTCTATACTTTAAATGCTACAGTAGCACAACTGCAGGACCCCAATGTAGACACCATCTATGTCGACGAGAGGGTTTCTCTTGTTGATGTAGCTAATACACCTCCCTGAGAACTGGTAGCTAGGTTAACGGAAGAATTCTTCCATTGATCTAGCTCTGTCTACACCAGGGATTAGGTAGGTATAGCTATATCTCTTAGGAGTGTGGATTTTTCATACCGGAGAGACATAGCTATACCAAAGTAAATTCCTAGTGTAGACCAGGCCGGAGTAATTTACACCTTGCCTATGTGACACAGTTGTATCAAACCAAACCAATTTAGTTAAATTGGTGCAATCTTTTTGTGTGGATACTCTTGATTCAGTTTCAAGGTTTGTCTACACTGAAAATGTTACAGCAACAGTTGCACCGCTGCAGTTGCGCGGCTGTGTAGCTCTTCAGTGTAGGTCCTACCTATGCTGATGGGAGGTTTTTTCTGTAATTCACCTCCCTGAGAGGCATAACCAGGTTAGTGGAAGAATTCTTCAGTTGACCTAGCGCTGTCTAGGGCTTGTCTATGCCAGGCAACTTTTAGCTACAAAGCTGTGTTAACACAGCCTTGTCGTTAAAAGTCAGCGAGTGTAAATGCTTTTTTTCGGTATTTTGTCGGCACTTTTGCCAACAAAATACTTCCAGCCCCGCAAGCGGCATTAGCTTTGTCAGCAGGAGAGTGCTCCTGTTCACACTGCCACTTGCATCGGTAAAACTTTTGTCTTTCGCGGGGGGAGGGAAGGGGCTTTTTTAAGTGCCTGTGAAAGACAAAAGTTTTGTCAACAACTTTGCAGTGTAGACCAACCCTATGTGGAGACTGAGCCCTGGTCTACGCTACGGGGTTAGGTCGAGTTTAGCCGCGTTAGGTCGATTTTAAAATGAATGCGTCTACACAACCAACCCTGTTCCATCAACCTAAAGGGCTCTTAAAATCGACTTTTGTATTCCTCCCCAGTGAGGGGAGTAGCGCTAAAATTGACCTTGCTGGGTTGAATTTTGGGTAGTGCAGACGCAATTCAACATGGAGCTGTCCCAGACTGCTCCAATGTGACCGCTCTGGACAGCACTTTCAATTCCAATGCACTAGCCAGGTACACAGTAAAAGCCCCGGGAAATTTTGAATTTCATTTCCTCTTTGGTCAGCGTGGCGAGCTCAGCAGCGCAGGTGACCATGCAGTCCCTCCCAGAATTGAAAACGAGCTCCACCATGGACCGAAAGGGAGACACTGGATCTGATTGCTGTAGGGGAGAAGAATCTGTGCAGGCTGAACTCTGATCAAAATGAAGAAATGCTAATATGTATGCCAAAATCGCACAGGGCATGGTGGAGAGAGTCACACAGGGACACACAGCAGTGCCATGTGAAAGGTAAGGAGCTCAGGCAAGCCTACCAAAAGACAAAGGAGGCAAATGGTTGCTCCGGGTCAGAGCCCCACATATGTGCTTCTGTGATCATCTGCGTGCCATTCTAAGGGGGGGACCCTACCACTACCCCACCACTGTCCGTGGACACCTGCAAGGGGGGAATCTCAAGCAACAGGGAGGAGGATTATGTGGATGAGGAGGAGGAGAATGCACAGCAGGCAAGTGGTGAATCCATTCTCCCTGACAGCTAGGACCTTTTCATCGCCGTGGAGCCAATACCCTCCCAAGGCGAGATTCCTGACCCTGAAGTTGGAGAAGGCAGCTCTGGTGAGTGCACATTTGTAACTATAGTACAGGGTTTAAAAGCAATAGTGTTTAATGTTTGATTTGCCCTGAAGACTTGGGATGCATTCTTGGCCAGTACAGCTACTGGAAAAGTCTGTTAATGTGTCTGGGGATGGAGTGGGAATCCTTCAGGGACATCTCCATGAAGCTCTTCTGGAGGTACTCTGAAAGCCTTTGCAGAAGGTTTCTGGGGAGGGCTGCCTTCTTTCGTCCTCCACGGTAGGACACTTTACCATGCCAAGCCAGTAGCAAGTAGTCTGGAATCACTGCAGCACAAAGCATAGCGGCGAATGGTCCTGGGTTTTGTTTGCATTCAAGCAACATTCAGTCTTCATCTTTCTGTGTTAGCCTCAGGAGAGTGATATCATTCATGGTCACCTGGTTGAAATAGGGGAATTTTTGTACAGGAATAGTAAAAGGACCCCGTTCATGCTAGGTTGTTTGTGCTTGGCTAAAAGGGATCATCCTGGAGAATAGCCACGTGGTGAGGGGAGGGGTGAAGGGCTCATCCCAGAGAATAGCCATGCGGTGTGGTGGGGGGGAGGTGTGTGCTGCACACCCACCCAAAAAAGACAGCCCCTCCTTTTAAATGTGAAACCCAACTGGCATTGCTTGCTATGGGAAAGGATGGTGCTGCAGTTTGAAACCATTCCCACATGTTATGAAGACGGAAGAAGCCATCCCCACATACCAAAAGGCTTACCATGGCTGCCTGGAAACCGAATTCTGTTGCCCAGCTGAGTGTGATGTGTCACCATACCGGCAGGTGCTCAATATAAAAGGCAAAATGCGACCTTGTACCTAAAGCACATGTGCTGTCTGCTGTGAATTGCTTGATTCACTTGATTGAAAGAGTCTCCCTTTTGTTCTCAGAAATGTATCATCTTAAATTTTACTCTCCCTTTTTATCTCCCACCAAATGTTTCTCTGATCCCCCTATCATCTCCATCCCTGAGGTTATCGCAGATTAGAAGGCAAAAAAAACGCACTCGCGATGACATGTTTTCCAACCTCATGCAGTCCTCCCGCACTGATAGGGCACAGCTTAATGCAAGGAGGCATTCAGTGGCAGAGGCCAGGAAAGCATTAAGTGAGCGTGAAGAGCAGAGGAAGGAGGTGATGCTGAGGCTAATGGGGGAGCAAACGGACATGATGAAGCATCTGTTGGAGCTGCAGGAAAGCCAACAAGAGCACAGACTCCCCGCTGCATCCATTGTATAACTGCCTACCCTCCTCCCCAAGTTCCGTATCCTCATCACCCAGACACCCAAGAACGCAGGGTGGGAGGCTCCGGGCATCTAGCCACTCCACTCCAGAGGATGGCCCAAGCAACAGAAGGCTGTCATTCAAACAGTTTTAATTTGTAGTATGGCTACAATAAGCAATGTGGCCTTATCCTTCCCTCCTCTTGCACCCCACGCCACCGGGCTACTTTGTCAGTTATCTCACCTTTTTTAAAAAATTAATAAAGAAAAAATGCATGGTTTCAAAACAATAGTTACTTTATTTCCTTTGCCAGCTGTGATCGAGGGGGGAGAGTGGTTGGATTACAGGGAATTAAAATCAACAAAGGGGGCAGGTTTGCATCAAGGAGAAACACACACAGCTGCCCCACCATAGCCTGGCCAGTCATGAAACTGGTTTTCAAAGCCCCTCTGATGCACAGCATGCCTACCTGTGCTCTTCTAATCGCCCTGGTGTCTGGCTGCTCAAAATCGGCCGCCAGGGAATTTGCCTCAACCTCCCATCCTGCCATAAATGTCTTCCCCCTTACTCTCACAGATATTATGGAGCACACAGCAAGCCGCAATAACAATGGGAATGTTGGTTGTGCTGAGGTCTAACCTAGTCAGCAAACAGCGCCAGCGAGCTTTTAAACGTCCAAAGGCACATTCTACCACCATTCTGCACTTTCTAAGCCTATAGCTGAACTGTTCCTTACTACTTTACAGGTTGCCTGTGTACGGTTTCATGATTCATGGGAACAAGGGGTAGGCTGGGTCCCCAAGTATAACTATTGGCATTTCAACATCCCAGACCAGAAAATTACCGTTGGGGAAGTAAGTCCCTTCTTGCAACTGCTTAAACAGCCCTGAGTTCCTAAAGACGTGAGTGGCACGCACCTTTCACAGCCATCCCATGTTGATGTCGGTGAAACATCCCTTTTGATCCACCAGTGCTTGCAGCACCATTGAGAAGTACCCCTTGCAGATTATATACTGGTTGGCAAGGTGGTCCGGTGCCAAGATAGGGATATGTGTTCCATCTATTGCCCCACCACAGTTAGGGAACCCCATTGCAGCAAAGCCATCCAGTATGACCTGTACATTTCCCAGAGTCACTACCCTTGATAGTAGAACATCAGTGACTGCATTGGCTACTTGGATCACAGCAGTCCTCACAGTAGACTTGCCCACTCCAAATTGATTCCTGACTGACTGGTAGCTGTCAGGCGTTGCAAGCTTCCATCGGGTATCGCCACTTGCTTCTCAACTGTCAGGGCAGCTCTCATCTTGGTATTCCTATGCTTCAGGGCAGGGGAAAGCAACAAAGTCCAAGGAAAGTGGCCTTACGCATGTGAAAGTTTCGCAGCCACTGTGTATCATCCCATACTTGCAGCGCTATGTGGTCCCACCAGTCTGTGCTTGTTTGCCGGGACCAGAATCGGCATTCCACTGTATCAATCAGCCCCGCTGCCACCATGATGTCCCAAATGCCATAGCCCGTGCTTTCAGGAACGTCTGCGTCCATGTCCTCATCACAATCGTCCTCGTGCTGTCGTCTCTTAGCCCGGTTCTGCACATACTTCAGTATAATGTGCAAGGTGTTTACAATGCTCGCAACAGCAGCGGTGAGCTGCGTGGGCTCCATGCTTGCTGTGCTATGGCATCTGCATGGGTAACCGAGGAAAAAAGGCACAAAATGATTGTCTGCAGTTGCTTTCACGGAGGGAGGGAGGGAGGGAGGGAGGGGAGACTGACGACATGTACCCAAAACCACCGGTGACAATGTTTTTGCCCCATCAGGCATTGGGAGCTTAACCCAGAATTCTAATGGGCAGAAGAGACTGTGGGAACTGTGGGATAGTTACTCACAGTGCACCGCTCCATAAGTCGATGCTAGCCACAGTATTGAGGACACACCTGTTGACTTAATGCGCTTAGTGGGGACATATGCAATCGACTGTATAAAATCGAGTTCTAAAAATTGACTTCTATAAAATCGACCTAATTTCATAGTGTAGACATACCCTTAGGTTGTCTTAATAATGCTTCTCAGGGATATGGATTTTTAACACCCCTGAGTGACACAATTAAACCGACCCAATTTTCTAGTGTGGACCAGACATAAGTGCCCATGAAAGGGAATTGCACTGATATAATTAGATCAGTTTCTGAGGCCTGGCCTACACAAGGAATTTACACCAGTATAGCTAGTCTGTCAGAGGTGTAAAATATCCACACCCCTCAAAGGTGTGGCTATACTGATCTAACCTCCGGTGCAGACAGCGCTAAGTCAAAGGAAAATTCTTCCATCAACCTAGCTCAGGGAGGTGGATTTACTATAGAAATGGGAGAAGCCCTCCTGTCGGCATAGGTAGTGTCTATACTGAAGCGCTATAGCGGTGCCGCTGCAGTATTTAAAGTGTAGACATACCCTAAACCAATTTAGTTAAATTGGTAACATTTTCTCATGTAGCCAGGACTATACCAATGCAATGCACTCTTCTAATAAGGGCATGGCTATACTTCCATTTTATAGTGCTCTAACTTGCTGGCTCGGGGGAGGGTGAAAAATCACCCCCCTGAGCACAGCAAGTCAGAGCGCTATAAAGCATTAGTGTAAACAGGTTCTGAGCGCTGGGAGCTGTTGCGCTCACATGTGACCACATTCACACTTCAAAGCACTGCCGTGGGAGCGCTCCCGGGAGAGTGCTTTGAAGTTTCAAATGTAGCCATGCCACAAGCAAGGCCTCAGTGTTGTGGTGGCTTTGTTTATCTTCCTATTCATGTTGGCTTGCTTTAGCCGTTTGTTTACCTACGAGTAATTTGTTTAATTGAATGTTTTTAACATCCACTGTCATTCTAAAGGGCTACTAATTACTGATTCATTCAGTGGGATACAATAGCAGGAGGTGTAAAGCACCGAACAATTGTGAATGTATTGGACAGTCCATGCTGGAGAATCAATATAATTGAAAGCTAGTGTAAGGATTAAAAACCTGCTATTTTATTTTTTGCAAAATTCAGCATTAAGAGAATTAAGAGATTCAGAAACTGTTGTAGTTTTCTCAGCTTGTAGAGTTGTCATTCTAAGACCCTAAATTGCTGCTATCATGTTGACAGTGTGATTAGCACTGTATGAGACTCAAATCCCTGTTGCAACTTAAAGTCTGAATACATAGAGAAGGATCAGGCTCAGATGCATTGGAGAACCTGGAGCAGGTCTAGATGGCCCTGCAGGTGGTGTTAACTTGTGGCCCAATTCTCCAACCTTTACTCGCATTGAGTAGCTCTTACTCATGTGAACAGTTAATGGAATTCCTTGTAAGAGTAGTGGTGCTCAGTGCAAGGCCTCGAGAATTAGACCCATACGATGCCTACACTGTCATTGCTGTGGAAATTTCCTACCATAGCATGATGCTGGAAGCACGAGGGTAGTTGGCTTAGACTTTTTTTGCCATCATGCTGTCTAGAGCTGCTCTGAGCAGGTGTATGGGACATGCTGGTAAAAATGCCTTGAACCCTGAGTACAATGGTGCTCTCTGCATCACTGCCACCCAGGGAAGCTGGCTTGATTACTGAGGAGGGCAGTGAAGTATATGCACCCTATTGTCTGGGAAGCTATTCTTGTGTTACCCGACTATACAAAGTGTACCCACAAAATATGGTGGATAAATACCCATTATAAGAAGTTACTGTTTCTAATAAAAAAAATAACTTTCTCTTTTTAAGGCTTTTTACATGGATGCCAACCTTTCAATGAACTTGAAACCAGTCCTAACGTATCATGAAAAGCAAAGGAATGTAAATGTCCAGCAATACATGGGCATTCAAAGTGCTAACTGTTCTCTCTGACACAGTGTGTTGCAACTCTAGCCTATAAGGCATATAGTTAAATGAGCACCATTGTTTGAGTCTTCGAAGAAACCTGGGCTGTTTCTAAGAACATGATCAATAGCTGAGATACAGTGGTGAAGTATTACAGCCCTTCCCCTTTTAATCTTTTTTTCCCCCCCTGTTTCCAAGGCTAGCTCCTGTGGCTTTACAGTCCCTAAGAAATGGTTCCAGTCTTTTTCCAGATGCCTCTTTAGAAATTTGCACACTTGAACCATTGTGCAGAGCAGTTCCTATTTTAACCTACTAAAAGTTTGACAGCACTTGAAATACTCTCTCTGAAGTCTCTTTATTTTTCCCCACTGTGATTTTGTTTTTTCTTGCAAAGGTTTCTTTGTCACATCAGGTTAACTCCAGCCTCTGAGACTTTTGTTAGACAAAAGAAGAGAAAGTATTTAGAGTGGCCCTTTATATACTTCTGAATGCCAATTATCTCCCCCGTGAGAAACAACATGCTATCTTGGGGTTGCTCAAATAAATCACTTGGGAAAACTCTTTTCCACCTTTACTGCTGGTTTGGAACTGTACAAGGAGGAAATATTTGGTCTAATCCTGCTCCCACTACAGTCTAAGTCTAAATTTCCATTGACCTCAGTGAGATCAGTCCAATTCTCTCTGTGAATATTGATTCTAGGAAGAATGTCAGTTTTCTTCCTAAATTAGTTTGCCACACATCTAAGATGACTACATCAGAAGCTTCAGGAATCTCATAGTTCTAGAATTTGAGGTAAAGTGGCAAAATTCCCATGATTTAATTATCATCTACTTTTCTGGGGAATAGGAAGCCATCAAATTGGCTTCAATGGAATTATTTGCCCGAGTAGGTGTTCACCGTTGTGAATAAGAATTGTACAATCTACCACATAGCTTCTGTAAAAACAAATTTTACAAAGCCTAAAATCAATAGAAATGTCTCCACTGTCTTTTTATTTCACTGTAGACTATTTGTGAAACAAATAAACATTTGCCAACAGTCTTTCCTGGTCAAGCATTGCATCTTTCTAAATGAAACTGACTTCACTGAGTCTTATTGTCCAAGAAACTCAAAGAGCAAATATAAAAGCCCAGTGTTGATTGTAATCTGGGTTTTAAATTATTCTGTTCTAAAAAGCCAAAAGTGCAATTAGTAACATAGGCTAAGAAATGTGTTTACAACATATGAATTTAACATTGTCCCTTTTATTCACAAATCAGGTGCAGCATGGTGGGAGCCTATTTATGCTGTGCCATCATTGGGCCTCACCACTGAACTGCAGAGAGACCATACCTAGAACAGTTCATTCCCTCTACCCATGGACTCCTTTTTGCTGCAGCTGCCAAGAAGGGTGCCAGCTAGCGCCGTCCATGACAAAGGTTTTGTGATGTGACCGCAGCCTGTTGGGAACTGCTTTGAGACCATCAATTTATTTCACATCCAGCAGTCCATTGAACAGCTTCTAGATGGTAAGAGTATGTGATAGTTGGTGAGACGATCTGCATTACTGACTTATATGTGAAAGGGCTTGATCCCTGATCCGGCCATTTTTTACTACCTTTAAGCCACAGAGTCTAGAAAACTGCCTGAAATGGGTAGCTAGTGATTCCCCTTATGTAGGGAAATCTCAAGCTGATGTAGAGATGTTTATTCTCTGTTTGTACAGCATCTGGTACAATGGAGTTCTGGTCCATGACTGTGACTCCTAGGTGCTACAGTAATACTACTAATTAATAATAATAAATATGCTGGCTCTATGCCACTCCCGTTCAGGCCTCTGACATACGAGTGTGCCAAGGATGATCATGGGCTTGTGGAATGGTCCTTGAGGCAGTGTTACAGCAAGTTTAGGATAGAACAGCCTTGACGTTTCTTTAATTAATGCTGGAAGCCAAACTAGTCCCCAGCTTCCTCAGGATCAGAGGTTCTCAAAGATGGCTTCAAGTCACTTTTTCCCTGTCCCCCCTGAAATTCTGTATCAAATATAGTTTGACCAAACCTGAAGATCTGGTCCAAAAATTCCAAGTCCTACTACTAACCAATCCTCTGAGCCAGCCAAGACCACATTTCATAGCATTTAGTTTTCTATTGTTTATAATTGGCTATATAGACACACTGGGATTTCTGCTCTTGACAATTGGATATCCCAGACTTTTGCAAAGATGAATTTTGCAAATCTTCTGTGTAACTTGGATGACCATCTTATTTTGCTCTTCCATGGGTACCTTTTTCTTTGTGTATCTTGGAGAATTTTAAAAGACTTTTGCAAAGGGTGGAGGAGGCAAGGCATTGCCCAGAAAACAGAAGGGAATGAAGCACAAAGAGGTGGGAATCTCCAAAACTAACAACTGAGACCAATTTCCCTGAAGATCCAGCTCCAGGTATCTAAATTACAGCAGTGTCTAGTTACGTCCTCAAATGGCAATGCAATCATGTCGAGCACATCACTGGAAAATCCTAATCTTCACTGTAGCCGCAACGTGGCTATCTCCAGAGAGTTTTCTACAAGCTTCCATTCCAAAAGCAAGGTAATATTAGAGAGGTGTTCCAGGGGACAGGCTATGGAATGCCATCTTAGGAACTTCAGATTTGTTATAAAAGTATTGAGCAACCTTTGGTTCAGAAGTCTGAATTTTGATTTTAGGAGTACTGCACAAGAAAAGTTCCTTCTTCTGTTTTATAGGCATGTCAATTAGAGTTTTCTGTTTATTTTAATATGTAGTAATTCATTTGTGTAATAACTACCCCAAGGGTCTCTGTGATAGTTACACAGGAATTGTGTATGCATGGGGCATGACTTTATACAATCAAAGGTCTCTGTTCTAATCTTAGATGATATACATCACAGCATACCCCTTTCATATAAACCACTGTTGTCCTGTTTGCACACATGCAGTAGAAGACTGTCCAAATTGCATAGTGGTCCCATATACCTGAAATGTAGAATCTGGTCCCTAATATTTGTGCCTAACACTTTACCAGATGTTGGTTATTTGCCATAGGAGTGATGTGCATACCAATACCAGTGATGTGCATACCAGTACTGCATGAGTGCTTTGACTGCAAACACAATACTGGACAAAGTATGGGTCAACCCACTCTATTACTTACTCACATTTGTGTCATTTATGAAGACACCCCTAGATACACATAGCATGGAAGAGAAGGGCTGGGGCAGGCATGCTGATATATCCCAATTCCAAGGGCTGTAATTATGTATGTATATTTTTACTTTGTTAATATGTTTTTCATTAATGACAGCGGGCTCAATCTAATTCCCATTGAATCAATGGAAAGACTCCCCCATAGGATTTCAATGAAATGGGCTCAATATGTATATTTTCAAAAATTGTTTCATTTCAGCTTGGTCAGGATAATATCATCTGACCAGGAAAGCAGCCAAGAGCAACGCCTATTCCTATATAAGGAATAGTTTTATTTTCAGGGCTGGCTCTAGGCACCAGCAAACCAAGCACGTGCTTGGGGCAGCACATTTCAAGGTGCGGCATTTTGGTCTCCCCTCCCCCCCTTTTGTTGTTGTTGTTTGTTGTTCCTTGGACAGTTGTGCTCTCGGAGCTTGGGGCGGCAAATTTTTTGCTTGGGGCAGCAAAAAACCTAGAGCTGGCCCTGTTTATTTGAGACAGAAGGGTTTTCAAAGGAATAAGAACAGCATATGGCAACGAAGAAGTGTGTTTATGTTAACATAATAACATGTCATACAGAACATTCTTTACTAAACTTCTTGAGGGAAATGGGAGAAAAGAGCAACAGTTAAGTCTGGGCTGGTAAAATGCCTCTTGCCGTGCACTTGCTCTGTCTCTTGGACAGAGGCACCAAGGTATGGTAGGTCCTATTCCCTCTCTCATCTTCACTGTCTAATTATGCCATGATTCTAAGCAGGTTGGGTGATCAAAATAGAAGGATAGAATTCAATTTTTTTTACAGCTGGTTCACATGTGGACCTTGTCCATGCATTGCAGAGGAACTAGGTGAGCTACACAAGCTTTTAAAAATGGCTGTTGCTAGTAGGTCTCTAGCATAGCTTTCCCACAGCAGTGTAGGCAGGGATCTTCTTTTTGTATGGGAACCATACTGTTGTGAAGCTAATCTAACGGCTTACTGAGTGGTCTAGTCGATAGTGTGGTGTAGCTAGCAACTCGGACGCAAATACCCTCTCCGGGAAACTGTGCTCGAACCATACCAGCTGCAACTGGATAGCTGTACCTGGCATGGCTGTGCTGTGGACAAAGAGGGCACTAAGGGAAACTGGCGATTGTGGTGTTCATTTCAAGGTAGTTCTCCATTCACTTATTGTGCTTAGTTTTCTTCTTACATATGGGATTTGGTTTAAATTTTAATTTGCCATTTGTCTTTTTGGCTTTTTTGAGAAGGCCAGATGTATTTGGTTTGTTGGCTTATCTTTTTTCTTTTGAGGGGGAAAAGGAAATATTATTGTCTGGAATGATTTGTCCCCACCCCCACCATGCTGTTTTCTTCTGGGCTTTTGAGTTGGGTTTTTGGGGGGGGGCTCTTTTAAATCTTTGTTATGTTGGTGTCTATGCATACTGAGGTTGCTTTTTAGCACAAATTTCCACAAGAGTGTTGCACCACACAGTGGCTGTTTTTATAATTCTAGATTTCCCTATCGTTCCCAGAGCCCTTGGTACAACACACGGAAGTTCCCATCACCTTCCTACTCTCACTTTTTTGCACCCATGCATGCTAGTCTCTGCCTTAAGAGAGGTGACAGTCTGGAAAAGTGGGAGTGCAGCACTTAAGGACACCTGCCGTGGCAGAACTGTGTAGTTAAGCTTGCAGAGTCCCTGCTTGAACTAGTCTGATTCATGCAAATACACTTCTCTCTTTCTTACATTCAACAGCATTAAATTTACACAAACACACCCCAACTGGAAAAAAACAACTCAGAAATGGGTATTGTATATGCAGGTTTTACTCCTCTTGAATAGTAAATTGTCTGCTGCAATTTGTGTCTTCCTCAGAGCAAAAGAAAAATTGTGTGTGTGTGTGTGTGTGTGTGTGTGGTGTGGAAAAAAATGTAGCCTTTTCTTAAATGGTAAATTACAAAGAATTCTGCCTACCTTTGTAGTAATGCGTCTGTAAAATGATTTGCCAATAAATTGCAACCTAAAATCTTAAACATGTGCACTGTGTGACTACAGTACATAACAAACCTGGTAAAGTCAGCTGGCAGTTTCTCCCCAGGTCTGTGAAAAGTCCCTCCTGCAGCAGTATCTGGCAGGGGTGTAATATGATGATGTTCCTCTGAATGTTCCAGTTGGAAGTAGAAAATGATGATAGTCAGGTATTTCTTAAATGCAATTTTCTTTAGTTACAAAGAATGTACGGAATCTTGTGTCTCTGAACACAGAAGGAATCAATTTCTTTTGCTCAGAACACCCAGAGCGCTCTTTTCAGCCTATAGTCCTGACAAAAAAACCTCTTTTTTTTTTTTTTTGAGGGTCAGCCACTGTACTTCCAGCTGCTCCTTTTGGCTCTTTCTCTCTCTCCCAGACTTCTTTCTTGTCCCTTCTGAGTTTCTTTGTGTTATGCCTTCCTTCACACACACCCCTACCCATAACAATACTCAGCAAAAGCTCTTGTATGGATTCACACACATCTTTTTTCTTAGATCGGATGTGGGGCATATGCTTACAGTTATGATAGTCAAAGAGTGAGTTCACACCTATCCACCTCAATCCTTAACAAGGTTTCACCCATCTCATAACACTAAATTAAATGAAGGAGACACTGTGCATTCTCTTGGCTGGAGGCAAGGTACCAATCTGAAATTGCTTCAGCAAAGGGAGAATTGGAAATAAAAAGCAAAAATATTGAAGATATTGGCACCTTCACATGTTGCCAACTCTTATAATTTTATCATGAGTCTTGCAGTAGTTAGTGCTTTTCTTAAAGCCCCAGCTGCTAGAATCAAGAAGCTCAGGCTTTGTCTACACTACCAAGTTTTGTCGACTACATTTAGATTGACACCCAAAAGTTGACTTAATAAAAATTGGAAAAGCTTATTCACACTAGCCCCCTCTGGTGACAGATCATGTCCACATTGGGGGCACTGTCATTGACAGTGTGAGCAATGCACTGTAGGTATGTATCCCACAGTGCAGGGTGACACCTTCTGTCCCTAAGAGTTGTGGGAAGGTGGAGCCGATCACGGTGCATCTTGGGACTGGGCTAAATGTCCCATCATGCATTTCTTTGTGTCCCAGCCCTCCACTGGCTTCTGGCTTTCTTTTGCACCATTTTTTTAATGGCCATTCTTTGCTGTGCACCCCGGCATCTGTAGTGAGAAGGGTTGGAGCCTGCACTTCTGTCCTATGCTCTGTTAAGTGTCATGAGGACATCATGCATGGCAGTGCAGGTAATCATGAAATTACTGATAGAGAAAGACTCGCAGGCGCCCAACATTCTGCATGATATGGATAGCAGCAATTTTACATTGCTTTTAGCATTCACAGAGCAGCTGCATAGGGTAAACCATCACTTTTGGGCTAGGGAAACCAGCACTGAATGGTGGGATCGCATTGTCATGCAGGTGTGGGATGAAGAGCAGTGGCTACAGAACTTTCGGATGCATAAAGCCACCTTCCTGGAACTGTATGCTGAGCTGGCCCCAGACTTGTGGCACAAGGACACCAGAATGAGAACTGCCGTCTCAGTAGAGAAACATGTGGCCTTGCAACCATCTCAATAGAGCATGAGCTGGCCCAGACTGTGGACCTTCAGGAAGCAGTTCAAATCTTTGCACGGAAGAGGGCACGGAAAGCACCGCTTTGATTATTCAAACAGATAAAAATGCCAGGGTTTACTATGCAGACAAGAAAAGTTACATTTGCTGTTCAGCGTTTGAAAGTTAAGTGTTACTTAAAATTTTTGAACAAGGCATTTTAAGTTGTTAGTTCTCCTTTATTGGGGTAGGTAGCAGAGCAGTACCATGAGAGGAGTAGAAAAGGAAGAAGGCAGAATTGAGACCTTTCAAAGTTTTGACCCAAGCGAGGGAGCATGGGGCGTCATTTGAGCTCCCTGCCTAAGGTGTCAAAATGTTGTGGGCCGGCCCTGAAGAACATTTCTTCTTTGCTGCGTCTTGGCCTCTTTCTTATCTGGCGGAGATGGTCGCCGGGGTGCATGGGGTGTTCCTGATGGCCACATCTGGTGAAGCACAGGGGACAATGCACAGATGTGGGATTGTTAAATTCAAGCACATCATTGAAACATTTCACTTATATGCACCTTTTGCAACATACCAATCACTTTCTCACACACCCTTGCGGTTTTGGGCAGGGGTGGGTGGGGTGCTGCACCTGGACAGAAGAACTTACAGTCTTTGCAGGGGTTGTGATGCAGCTTTACAGGTAAATAATTCTAAAATTACCCACACTATTCCACAGGCAGATATCATTCTAGCAGACATCTCACTGCTGAGGGTAAGCAGGGAAACAAGGTAAAGCTACTGCATGCTCATGGCTTCCGCCCTGCTCTATATGTAGCTCACCTATGTGCTGCTTTGGTTCCTGCCCAAGTGATTGCTGAATGGTGCGGGACAGTGTCCTACAATGGGGGAAGGAACAAAGCTGCACTACCACACAACCATGCGGCAGAGAATTACTGAGTATCTCCAGGAAACTTTCCTGGAGATCTTTCTGGAGGATTCCTATGAGATCTCGGCATGCATCAACACCCTGTTCCGTCGTACTGATTGGCTACACGGGGACATGTCCAGCCCACAGAAACACAGCCAGCCTCCCACATTTCTATGCTCTGAACCCACCTCCACCCTACAAAAGCCACAGCCACTTACCAGCAAGGGCAGCAGATTTGTGTAATTTTTGGTGGTGCCCAGAACAGATCCAAGTCCTACCCCCACCCCCTCACCTGCCTAAGGCTCTGAAAGGGAGTTTGGTTGCGGGAGGGGTGAAGGATCTGGGAGGGAGTTTGGGTGCTGGGTGCAAGCTCTGGGCTGGGGCAAGGAGTTGGGGTGCAGGAGGGGGTGTGGGCTCTGGGAAGGAGTTTGGATGCGGGAGGGGGTTTGGAGTGCAGGCTCTGGGAGGGAGTTTGAGAGCATGAGGGGTGCAAGCTCTGGGAGGGAGTTTGGGTGTGGGAGGAGTGCAGGCTCTGGGACGGAGTTTGGGTATGGGGTGCAGGCTTTGGGCAGGGGATTGGGATAAGGGAGGGGGTGAGGGGTGTGGCGCTTACCTCAGGCGGCTCCTGAAAGCAGCCCGCACACCTCTCTGGCAGTGGCCCCTAGGCTGGGCGACAAAACTTGGTAGCGTAAACAAAGCCTGAATGAGAATTTCAGTTTAAAAAAGTTTATAGCCCTCATGGCTGCAGAGAAAAGCTTGAAAATTTCACTCAAGTGCACCCTAATGGCTTAGAAATTAGAAAGCAAATAAAAATAACATTTTTAAAAATCTCATGGTTTTTAAGCCAATTTCATAATTGTCAGGACCCGGACTCATAACTCTTGAATGCTTTGTGTTGGCAATACTGCATCCCAATCACTTTTGAACCTAGGTCAATATGGAGAAAAGTCTGAAATGGAGAAGTGATTAACAGAGAGCAGAGTTAGGAAGAATGCCTCTGTCCCTCCCTCCCCTCCAAAACACAGATTGAGAGAGCAACAGGGACACTGTGATGCACTGTTGAATAAGTGGAGAACCAAGACAGAACAAAAAGAAAAGGTGTACTTGTGGCACCTTAGAGACTAACAAATTTATTTGAGCGTAAGCTCTTGTGAGCTACAGCTCGCTTCATCGGAATGCCATCATGCATCTGATGAAGCGAGCTGTAGCTCACAAAAGCTTACGCTCAAATAGATTTGTTAGTCTCTAAGGTGCCACAATTACTCCTTTTCTTATTGCAGATACAGACTAACACGGCTGCTACTCTGAAAAAAGGCAGAACAGTAGATCGAGCAAAGCTGCCTGTGATAGTTTGCTTCTGCTCCACCCACACCATCTGGTATGGAAAGAGACTTTATTTTTTTGAGTAGCACATCCCCTGAGAGACAGCCCCCTTTCTAAATGAAGGCTGCATGCTTCCCTTTCTGTCCTCCTGTAACAAACCCAAGGTTTTTTATATACACAGACACCATGTTCAGCAGCAGGGTGGGAACCCAGGAACTTCAGCACCAAAAGCAGAAGCTTCTATTACTTCAGCTAAACAAATAACTTTATTAGTAAGGCTATGATTTAATCACAGGTATTTTTAGCAAAAGTCATGGATAGGTCACAGGCAAGAAACAAAAAATCAAGGCCCATGAACTGTCCATGACTCATACCATAAATAGCCCCGATTGAATCTTGGGGGGGGATGCAGAAGCCCCAGGGGGCCCACTGCTGCTCTGGCCGCCACGGGGCGGGGGAAACTGCTCCAGCGGCCCTGGGACTGCTGCCGGGAGCCACTGAGCTGCGGCTGCTCCTGCCACCCCGGGACCACTGCTTAGGCAGTCTCTGGGGCCAGCCGCACTGGCCGCTGCTTGGGAGGTCCCTGGGGCCAGCTGCCCGGGACTATTAAAGCAGCAGCTGGAGTGGCTAGCCCCGGGCTGCTCCAGGTGTGGCTGGCTGGGAGGCCGCCTGAGTGGCTGGCTGCAGAATGCCTCCAGTAGCAGCCGGTGTGGCTGTCCCCTGAGGGTCGCCTGAGCTTAGGTGGCTCTGGGGTCAGCCACACCGGCCACTGCGGAAGTCATGGAGGTCGCAGGAAGTCATGGAATCCATGACTTCTGCGACCTCTGTGATAAACACGGAGTCCTAGTTATGAGTATGTAGGAGACTTGTATCCTTGGTGCTAGCCACTAAAGGGAGACATGTTCCCTCAGGTCTTACTCTGGCCTGTGTATTGGTCTATACTGTCACCACTCCCAGTTGTATCCCAGCAGTACCACTGTTTTAAAGAATTTTTTTAAAAGGGAGAAGTATATAAACAAACCACAAAAATCCCATGTAATATATATATAAATGCATTTTATTTATTGGTTCTCCACTTGCATTTTTCTTAGGAAGGAAGTGGGGCTCCCGCTACATATGACTAAGCATAAAATTAAAATGTAACATCAAGCTGAAAGAAGAAATGATACAAGGCACTGGTGGGTGGGTGGCTGGTAGGAAGAGAATAAGGAGCAATGGCAGGATTCCAAATCCTATATTTGCTTAGGACAGCAATGCAGCTATGATCCCTTTTTCTCTCCCTTGCCCACCATGGAGGGAAGAGGGTAGCCAAGGCATACAGTCTAGCCAGAGTCCTATACATCTGAAATGGCACTTTGATGTACAGATCAGATAACTGCAGTTGACATCCAAATTGTGGAAAATGAAGGCCAGTTGTAAATCTAAAAAGCAGTAAGCATAATTGTTAATGAGTAGGACTCCATGTGTGTCGTTAATATAGTGGAAGTCATGGATTCTGTTACTTTCCGCAACATCCATGACTTATGTAAGGGGCCAGAGTGGCTGACCCCAGAGCCACCTGAGCAGCTGGCTCTGGGGTCAGCTGCTCCGGTGGCCCCCGGGACAGCCACACCAGCCACTCCTGGAGCTGCCCCAGGGACAGCCACACCAGCAGCTGCTCCGGTAGCCCCCAGCAGTGGTCCTGGGGCAGCCGGAGCCGCTGCATTCCATGGCCCCAGGCAGCAGTCATTGAGTGGCCATCTGCAGTCCGTGGCCCAGGGCAGTAGTCCCTGGGCAACTGGTTGGAGTAGCTTTGGTCCGCAGCCCCCGGCAGCTGGTGCCACTGGCCCCGGGCATCCCCCCCCCAGTCTCCCCCTAGCAGCAGCATCCTCCAGGATGCTGCCCCCCAGCACCCTCTCCCAAGATTTAATCACAGGTATTTTTAGTATAAATCATGGACAGGTCACGATCTGTGAATTTTTGTTTATTGCCCATGACCTGTCCATGATTTTTACTAAAAATACCTGTGACTAAATTGTAGCCTTATTAATGAGGTATTTGCATGTAAGAAAAGTAGAGTACTTCATTGGTAATTTGCTGGTTACTAATATGCTGCTGTGCAGAGATCTTCATGCTCTAGGGAGGTGAGATTATTAAGTCTTCATTCTCTCTCTCTATATATTCCCAGCCACATACTGCAAAACATATCAAAACTGAACTGGAGAATAAAATGAGTCTGACTGCCACACTAGTATATTTCACTATTGTCAAATGAAGTCTTCTTTCAAATTATTCTTCTGATTTCTGAATGTTATTTATTTATTTCTGAGGAGCTATGTTCTCAGGGAAGGAGCAGGGCAAAAGTTTCAGGAACTGTGGGGCTGTGTACAATAGTTCCCAGAGGATCCCTGGGTTCTGTGGGTCTTACACTCCCAACCCTCTTCCTCAACAGGGGAGCATGTGAAGGAAAAGCTCATGGAATTTACTGAGCTCTCTGTCTACCTCCTGTGGGTTTGACTGTGGGAATGTACCATGTGGCTATCCCATCACAGAATGAGTTTGACCCTTCCCTCCCACTCTAGTGTCTGATGTAGTTTTTTGAATGTAGCGCAAAGGCAGTAATATGGCAGTATAGGAAATACCAGACTATGATTCTGATCAGTCTTGAAATTAGATCCACGTGTGCATCTGGGCCCACTGAAGTCAGTGGGCTCTGGATGGTTGTATTGGTCTGCCTGCTTGAAGAATCAGGGTCTGTTTATATCTAATTGAAATGGAGGAATTAGATTTCAAATTCTAGAAATAAGAATGATTCCAGGTTTCCCCCCGCTCCCCCATGGAATATTGTATTGAAATGTGAGAGAAGAAATCCAAGTGGTTAATCTCCTAAAATGTCAAATGAAAGAGCCCTGTGTTAATAATGTCGCTCAAATCCACTGGTGTTAGCAGCACTGGTCCCTTGGAATACAGATAGGCTTTTGGAAATCTTTTTCTCAATTAAACCTGCTCTAAATAGAGTTAGAAGACACAAGCCCTTGAACCAAAGTCCATGAAAATCAGTAGAAAGACTTTCATTGTTTTCACTGGGCTTTGGATCAAGCCCACAATGCTTAAAAACACTGATGACTTGTCCACAGGAGGGCTCCCAACATTTCTAATACCAGTGGAGTTGACCCATTGTTAGCAACAGTGGAAACTTTTTGCAAATTTTCTTCAGTTTTTAGACAATATTCTGAATGTACAGAAAGTAACAGAAAAATTGGCATTCAAAACAGAGAGAGCATCTGGGTAGTGCTACTATCAAACTACAAAAGAGAGAGATTTTTAAAGGTTTCAGAGTAGCAGCCGTGTTAGTCTGTATTCGCAAAAAGAAAAGGAGTACTTGTGGCACCTTAGAGACTAACAAATTTATTAGAGCATAAGCTTTCGTGAGCTACAGCTCACTTCATCGGATGCATTTGGTGGAAAAAAACCCCCAAAACCTCATTTTTTCCACCAAATGCATCCGATGAAGTGAGCTGTAGCTCACGAAAGCTTATGCTCTAATAAATTTGTTAGTCTCTAAGGTGCCACAAGTAGATTTTTAAAGTACTCTCTCTGCTGTTGATGCTTGACTAGATGACCAACTGTTTTCTTATTCATGGACTGCTCAAAATAATTTACAAAAACACCAATAAAATAAAGGAGGCAATAGAACATGAATTCAAGAGCAGGATGAGCATTCTGAGGGGGATTCTGTGCTTAGCCAAAACATTCACATTTTGGATCATAAAGCACAGTACTATTCTATTCTTGTTCCCTCTTTGTCTCTCCATTTGTTTTTCTTTGCTTTGTTTTTCACTTCTGGGAATCCTGCAGAGAGTTAATAAAGGAGCCTTTGTTTTAAAAAAGGGTCAAACCAACAGCAGCCAATTGATCATAATTAAGGCTAAAATAATACACTTTTATTGGCCTGTTTATCTTGAATCGAAAGTGTGCTACACCTGCTGCACCTTCAATCTGCTTGCAGGTCCAGTTTCTTATCACTCTACCATTTTCTAAGTCCCAAGCTTATTGGGGGCGATGCTTAGTGCCCAAAGCACCTCCGTTGTTACTGTTCTTTGTTCACTTTTTTTTGTCATGTATCAGCGGGTAGCCATGTTAGTCTGTATCCATAAAAACAACAAGGAGTCCGGTGGCACCTTAAAGACTAACAGATTTACTTGGGCATAAGCTTTTGTGGGTAAAAAAACACTTGCAGCCTGCATCTGTAATTTTCGCTTCATGCATCTGAAGAAGTGGTTTTTTACCCACAAAAGCTTATGCCCAAATAAATCTGTTAGTCTTTAAAGTGCCACTGGATTCCTTGTTGTTTTTTTTTGTCATACATCCCTTTTATACCAGTGTTACTAATGAGACATATCACTGTCCCCAAGACAGTCTCTTCATCTGTCAGTAATTGCTTTATAATGTAAAATGACACCAATGTATATAGCAGTAATTCTAGTCAGAACTTTGTGTTTTATATTTAAATTATGCTGGACTTTTAATCTTTCTTTGAATGGGCCTCATTCAAAGCTCACCAAAGTCAAGGGGAATCTTTTTACTGACTTCAGTGGCCTTTGGATCAGGCTCTACAGGCATATTTTGTATGATGTTGATTGTTTCTGTGGGTTACTTCTATCCTTTTGGAATTTAATTTTCATGTGCTGGATAGGGGTCTCATGAATCTCAATAGCAAACATGTGTGCTCTTGTCAATGGAGACTAGACAGTTGAATGAAGAGGTGACAGAATAGAACTAGGTGGATATTCACAAATTTATTTCTATAAACATTATGTAGAATTTGCTTTTACTGTTTGTGTCCATTTTGTGCTAATTTTCCAGTGTATTCTAGTGCATAAGTTTGTCAATAGAATGTTCAGAGACATTGCCTTTTAAGACAACAATGGAGAATATTTGCAGAAAAGCTATTCTGTCTTGTACTAAGGCCACTTTATCTCAGGATTTGATGAACCACAAAGGCGCCTTAGTCCCATTTCTGTTCCTTCCAGACATGTGCAGAACACAGCTCAGCCAGTCCAGAGGTCATTGTCTGGTGTTAAATGGAATATTTCAACCTATAGGATTAAGTGGTAAAGACATGATTGTAACAGGCTTTTGTGTAGTCTACATCCACTTCATCAGGTGTCTGTGGAATCCATTTTATGCCCTTCCATGTAGAAACTACAAACTTTATTTTAGTTGAATTAGTCCTCAAATACTTTATTCATAGGGAAATGATCTCTGCATCTATTGATTGATAGGAACTATGCAACCTTTCTGGATTATGCAACCATAAAGCTACTGAAACCGAGCAGTTATTTCCTCCTCTTAACAGCTTACTTGATGTCTTTTTTGATATTATATAGGCATCTCCGATTGCCAAGTCAGGCTCATTGGAAAAGGGGTGGGAATTCACTGTGTGTGCTCAGTGAATTCTTTAGCATCCTGAAGTGTATGTTGAGTTTCAGGTAGTGATGTTTTAGGGACAAATTTTCAATGGGGTCTTCACATGTGTGTATGATTCTACACATGAAAAATCACTGTGCGCACAAAAAAATATAATGTACAATGTATTTATGCTTAATTTATCAAAAAAGTTTAATCCTATATACTATTTCTGCCCTTTACATACATAAGTAATAGTAAACAAACATTTTGCTTACATAGGGCTGCATGTGCAGAGGGGTGTGTGCACAGACTACATGCTGAACACTTGGCTCTTGAAATCGTTGCTGTAACTGAGCCTAATGGATCTTTGGCTGAGAACTCTGTGATTAGAGCCAAGGTGAAGGCTCCATTTGGAAGAAAATTTTCATCCTCTCTGGCCACACCTCTGCAGGGGTGAAGTAGGAGGTTAGATTTTTAGAACAGGATTGCTCTACAAGAAAAGCTATAGTGTGTGACCCCCTCAGTCCACCATTTCCAAAGATCAAGATCAGGAGTATTTTCAATTGCCTCCTTGCAGAGATGGAGGGTAGAAAACATACTTACAGCTGCTCTAAAACTTAGGTTTTGGTTTAGGACAAAAAAAAGAGCCTGGTCCTGGGTTAGTCTCATGTTCCTCTCTCCTGTAATAGGCTATAGTAACTTGCCTTGGGTTCATAGACAAGTGGGTGTTGAAAAAACATTGGGTTCAGTATATGATATGGCGATATTAGATAAATAAGAACTCCACTGTCCAAACAGTTCTGCAGTTCTTCAACAGGGGACTGACTTTCTCCCTGTTTGAGGGAGTGAGCAAGAGAATCAGCATATATTGATTTAAGTCAGCAAGTAGGAATTTTATTTAAATCAGTTTTAATTTTGTTTTACATTTGTCCTGGTTAGTCATTTTCTTTAAAATGGTTGATTGCTGGGTAGCAACTAAACCTAGCCTGTACACTAAATTTGGTACTTCTTTTGGCTAACAAAGAGGATACGCTATATGTATATTTATTTACGGAATTATATAACTTAACAAATGTAAACATTAAGGAGCTGAGTAAACGTAAGTGACCTTAGAAAACGGTGACTGATGCACTTCTCGTTTATTAAATGATTATTTACTTGTGATTAATGTCAAGCTTTATGTGGATGGAAGTTAAAAGGCCCAACTGTATTTAATTTTTTTTTATTAAATAGAGCTACCTTCCATGGGCTGGATACCTTAAAAAACAAAAAGTTAACCACGCCATTGTTTTGCATTTAAAAGTGATTTATCTGGGGGAAAAATGGGGATTGGTCCTGCTTTGAGCAGCGGGTTGGACTAGATGACCTCCTGAGGTCCCTTCCAACCCTGATATTCTATTCTATTCTATGAATAAACAAAGGCCTGCTCTCAGGCGATGTGCCAGACTCAAACATGGCCGCCACCAGAAACCAAAACGGCCCCCGACTAGTCAGCCAGTGACCTGCATGGCCCTAAAGAACGATGCCCGAAGCAGACATGGCGGCGCCCACTGCTCTTCCCCTCCGCGCTGCCTTTCATTTCTATGCCCTCTCGATGGTCTTCACGCCCACGGACGGTCACGTGACGTCCCTAACGTGACCAATCGAGGACCGACGTCTCTGTGGGGTCGCTCCCGTGCCCCGCCCAGCCTCGTTGTGGTGGAAGGCGCCATTGAGAGAAGCTGGGGTCGCCGCTGTCGTGGTCCCAAGGAGGTCTGCAGCGATCCCGACACAGGCCACTGCCGCCGTTGCCATGGATTACGGGGAAGGTGAGGGCGCCCCCCTTCCCCCCCGGAGCGAGGGGAGAGTCCGGCCGCCGCCTTCTCCTCAGGACCCGCCTCCGGCTCAAAATGGCAGCGTCCGCTTTGTGTCGGGCGGCGGGAACGGGCGCCCCCGGCTCCGCCTCTGTGCCTGCGAGCGGGCCCTGAGGAGCAGCCTCTGTGCAGGGGGCGGTGCGCGGCCGGAGGGGAGTGAGGGGCCCTGGGGGCGAGCCTGTGACAGGAGCAGTAGCTGCCTCGTGGCAGCCCAGCCCCAGGGCATTCACGCTGGCCCGCCCGCCCCAGCTCGCAGGCTGCGGCTCTCCCCAGGCATTCCCTTGCAATATGGTGTGACTAGACACAGCGGGCCAGTTTCAGGTGTGAGCAGCCAACCCAGTCCAAAGCGATCTGGCTGAGAAGTCACTGGTGATAATAACAAGGTTATTCGCTTTAATGAGTATAATGCGGGCTAGCTGTACACATGATCGGGATCCCAGATTAATTGTAATCAGCCAGGAAAAGGTGTTGAGTGTCTGCGTGGACATATCAATACAAACCTCTGCTCGTTTAAAAAAAAAAAAAAAGGGGGGGGGGATAAAATGTTGAGGTATTCAAAGAATAGGATGGGAATTAATGAAAGAAAAAAATAGAATGACATTACTTGGCATACTGTGCTCAATTCTTGTTACTCTGCATCACAAAGGATATAGTAGAAATAGAGCAGAGTTTGTTGTCATCCCATTTTTAGGGGCATGGAAAAAACTTCCATATGAGTAAAGATTGGGATTGTTTAGAGATGACTTGAGTAAGGGGACTTGAAAGGGATCTGAAATAATAAATAGTTCAGAAAAGACACCTTGTTCTTGTATTATGAAAAAGGGTTTTAAAAGTGAAGCCACAGATTTAAGTGATAAAAGTAATAAGTGTTAACATGATGCACAGTTAAGGCTGTGTTTTAGTCGCGAGTATTTTAGTACAAGTCATGGACAGGTCATGGGCAATAAACAAAAATTCACGGCCTGTGACCTGTTCATGACTTGAACTATAAACACCCCTGACTAACGCTTAGGTGCTTCTAGTGGGCTCCAGGGCGCTGTGCCTGCTCTGGGAATGGTGAGGGTGGCCTGGGGGGCACCGTGCCTGCTCTGGGAAAAGGGGGGGGCACACCTGCTCTGGGGGAAAGAGGGCGGCGTTGGGGCTGGCTGGGGACATGACTGAAGTGCAGATAGGGTTGTCTGGCTCACTGCCCCCCGAAATGGACTCAGCTGTTCTCTGCACCTACAAGCTCTGTGTTAGACCATGTTCATGTCGTCTAATAAACCTCCGTTTTACTGGCTGGCTGAGAGTCCTGTCTGACTGCGAAGTTGGGGGGCAGGACCCTCTGGCTTCCCCAGGACTCCGCTTGGGCGAACTTGCTGTGGGAAGCGCACAGAGGGGCAGAGGATGCTGAATGCTCCGAGGTCAGACCCAGGAAGGTGGAAGCTGTGTGAGCTTTTTGCCCTGCAGACAGTCTCTCCCAGGGAAGAGACTTCCCCAGAGTCCTGACTGGCTTCGTAGGGAGCTGTTCCAGAGCATCGCCTGGGGACTCCGTGACAACTGGTGGCAGTGGTGAGCTGCGCCTGCTCTGGGGAAAGGGGGGCAGCCTGAGGCCTCATGACTGCTAGGGGGTGGGGCGGCCTGGGGGCACAGTTGCTGCTCTGGGCTGCTGCTGCTCTGGCATCTCCTGGGGAAAGCTGCTTGGGGCTGCAGGAGCAGCAGCCCATGTGTCTGGTCCCTGGGCTGCCCCAGGTGCTCGTGCAGTTCTGGGATCAGCTGCACGGCAGTTGCAGAAGTCATGGAGGTCCCAGGTAGTCATGGAATCCCTGACCTCTGTGACAGAGTCACAGCTTTATGCATAATTAATGTGTGGAATTCATTTCTACAAGAAGTACAAGTACAAGGACAAGAGATAAGGATTCAAAAAAGGATTAGACATCAATATTCTCATTAACTATATCCACCCTTACATTAGAATTGCTTTTTTAAAAAAAAATTAGGCTTTCTAAATCCTTATGCTTCAATACATAAACAATCCACTAAAAGATTGGGATTCAGTGTGGCAGTTCCTATGATATAGTCTTTCAGCCTTTGGCTGTACGTACATATGTATTCCCAATAAATCCAAAGTTTGATTATCTTTTATAGAAGCCAGAATAACCTGTTTAAAATCTTTCATCTTGATATTAAGTTAAAATGTCCATCTTTAGTGATTTTCATTTTTTTAGTAGAAAGTGCATTGTCAGTGGAAGAAAAATGCAATTTTTAAATGGGCATTTAACATATTTATTAAAACATTCAGTAAAATCATTAACCAAATGGGATGGCTCTAAAACCTGTCTGATGAGAAGTGCTATAAAAGATCTGGATGGTATTTATTTATTTATTTATTTTTATAATGAACCCAAAATCAGTTTTCTCTCTGAATGAGGGATAGTGGCAAGTTGTATATATCATATCATTAGAATTAACTTTAAGATGTTTCTAAAATGGTTTCGCTTTGGATTAGTTAAAATAAAACAGAACACTTTTAAAAAGTACTAGGAGAAATCGGGTGTGATGCTACAGACTTGTGTATAAAATCAGATCTTAATCCTTGCCAGGTATGCTGTAGAAGGGGATGCGTGACCCATGGTTGCATCCAGATTGGGTCAATTCTACCCTACAGAGTCGTGTGGATTGAAAGTTAAATTGTAAATGTCCAGTAGATGGCAATAGAAGACACAAACGGCATATAGTACAGTATATGAGCTTTTTCCTTTTCCTCGACAATTAAGTCTGGTTTGAGCTTTTGGCAAGTTTCTTTCTGATGGAATTTTTTTAGCCAGTTCTAAGCACTTTTTAAAGGGTGACTGCTGACTACTGTAACTCTTCAAAGATCTATAGCCTGGTCTGAAATTATGAAGAGACAGTAAAAAAAACTTGGAGCGGCTTGTGGAATAAATTAACTAAAGCTATAGTAAATTAATGTAAATACATAGACTGCTCTAATTAATTTACTTTTAGTCTGGAAAGAAAATGGAACTAGATGCATACGTGTTCTAGAATGTTACCTGTTACACATATTAAATATGCACATGTCTGCATTCAGTTCCTGAATGTTTTATGTGCACATAAACCCTGATTCCACAAATTCATCCATATAGATGGATGAGGCATTGACTTGAGTGGGGCTCTGTATTCACAGAGGTGTGACTTTCTGGATTTAATTGAGGGACAGGGGTCTTAAAAAGGACATAGTCAACTTTAACACACAATTTTTGCCAGAAAACATTGGACTTACTGTTGCACAACCAAGACTTAAGATTACTCTAGACAATTCTGGTTGTAAAATGACAAGATATCAAATTTTGCCATCTGAAATGGGCAGAAGTTGGTCCAGTAAAAGATATAACCTCACCCACCTTGCCTCTCTAATATTCTGGGACCAGTACAGCTACAACAACACTGCATACAGGAATTGTCAGTCAAGAGGAGTCCCTTAGCTCAGATTTTTAAACTTAGTTTCTTTGAGGATGGCATTGAAATTGTTCACAAAAAGATTCTTCTTTTCCATTAGCTGTTTCAAATCAGTGTTAGCAAGAACTTTCTTTTTTTGTCCCTGCTTCTTTTGACTTTATTCTTCACAGTTATCTGTGCATGAAAATGATGCTGGTCCTTTTGGTTCTAAATATATTTATAGTACTCCCTAATTTTATGTTGAATGCCTTGAAAGGACAGGCCACCATTAGGGATGAGTTAGGCATTCGCGAACTCTTGAACTTTTTATTAGCTCAGCAGATTTGTGGGTGTTTGTGTTTAAAAAAAAAAACAAAACAGAAAATAATGCAATAGCAATTTCAAGCTAAAACTTAGTTTTAGGTATTTTTTCAGGTGTTATGTCTAAAAGGCTAACTTTTCTAAGGAGCTTTAAAATAAACTAATAATCTGAATGAGCTGATGTTATTCTATCTTCAGTGGTGTTCTGGAATATTGCTTTATTGCAGGGTTTTCATTTACTTTTAAAAAAAAGTTTACATATAACTTGTGCTGTCCTAGGAGCAGCTGAGGTGGTGGTTGATTTTTGCCTCAGCTTGACCCTCCCTCCTTTGACCCCTAACACACACGTGCATCAGTGTTCCCTCTAATTATTCCCACGCATTTGCAGAATGGATTTGTTATGTGCATCAGTATTGCATATGGGTGCAGATAACAAAATTCATGTGGTGGGGTGGGATTGAGGGGTTCAGAGTGTGGGGGGGCTCAAGGCTGGGGCAAAGGGTTAGGGTGCGGGGGGTGAGGGCTCTGGGGTGGGGACAGTGATGAGGGGCTCAGGGCTGGGGCAGAGGGTTGGGGTGCAGGGTTGGGTGAGGGCTCCAGCTGGGGCTGCAGGCTCTGGGGTGGGCTGGGGATGAGAGGTTTGGGGTGCAGTGGGGTTCTCCAGGAGGACAGTGTGGAGAGAGGACCCCCCCTCCAGTTCTCTCTTCCCACAGCAGCACTTGGGCTGGTGGGGAGAGGCACCTCTCCCCCAGCTGCGGCAGGTCCATGATGGGCCGAGGGAGGGGTGTCTGTGCCATGGCTGAGTTGGGGCTGGGGGTGGGGCGCCTGCCCCCCAGCCGCAAGAGGTTTGGGGCTGAGTCGGGGCCGGGGAGAGGCGCTGCGGTAGGTCTGGGGCTTGGGGAGGGGCATCTCTCCCCGCCACAGCCCCGAGCGCCTGCGCGGTGCTTAGAGGGAACTTAGCTATGCATTTTCCCCTGTTGTGGTAGGGCTGGGAACAGCCAAAGTAGTACTTATCTGGTCTTCACTCTCCCGAAATCCTCCTCCCACCCATACTAGGAATGAAAAAGTGTAAACATGAAAAGGTTCAATAAAATTTCGTTTTAATAGCTAAATTACTTCTTGATTTTAAATAAAGTAGGCAAAATGATTTGTATGTAAATAAAGAACAGCAAAGGTAGCAAGAATTAATTTTGATTTGCAAACGATATGATATGGAGGTCACTGTAACAGTCAGCATAGAACTTGATGTCATTTAAAAATCACTCATATGACAACAGGTTCTTAGTCCCAGAGCTGGATAAATTTGTGGTCCACAGAGTTAACATCTTTTTGATTTTGTAAAATGTTTTCCTTTGAAAAATTCTAAGTGGAGGGTGGACTAGCCTTTAATGGGGTTGTCATTGCCATATTCCAGGTATTTTCTACAGCCAGCAATAATTCCATTTTACCCAGAGTGAACCTAGCTGATTGTCATGCAAGCACTAGCCTTTGGCAGGCTGTAGACAAGCAAGGACACTACACAATACAATCTTGATCAAAAAGCTGAAGAACTGCATGTCATCTGCATGCTCTACCAGATCTTCTATGGATATCATCGCACAGATCTACTTTACCTGTTTCTCAAAATAAAAGAGAACTTCTATTAAATATTTTTCTTGTTCTTTTAAGAAATGGACCGTGACTATGGACATGGAGCTTATGGTGGCCCAAGATCCATGGACTCTTATCTAAATCAATCTTACGGGATGGAGAGTCATGGAGGAGGAGGTGGTGGAGGAGGAGGAGGAGGCGGTAACAGGTAAAATAATCATTCAGTTGTCTCAAGAACTTTAAAAATCCAGTTAAAATTTTAAAGTATATCTTTTTCCAGCTTAAGTGTTCCTTAAGTATGTTGTGTGATATATATAGCGTTCCATTCTCTATAAGTCTTCATGTTCAATAAAGACTGGAAAAGTTATGCTATGACATCTTGACAGTCCAAATCAGTACTTTTGTGGATAATTCTTGCAATCATAATGACATACTTATTTTTTTTTTAACTAAAACTTACAATGCTCTTTTTGTATTTAGTGACTTTCAGCAGTCTGTGGCTGATCAGTAAATTTAGACTTGTTTAATGTCTCTTAATTTAGCAGTCTGTAGCTAAAATGTTTTAATTGGTTCAGTGCTTTAGATTGAGTTAAGAATGGAATCAGCATTCCATTTCCAAGGAACATTTAGGATCTATGTTTACCCCTTCAATTCTAATGTAAACTGTGAGAATGTTCACTGGTATTATGACTTAAAGTCATGTCCAGATTATTTTATTGGCAGGTACTGATTACACCAAAATTGCGTATTCTGGGCTATTTTGTAAAATGGGTTGGTCTAAAAGTAAAATTTCTGGTGCAGTGTTGCATATTTAATACGCAAGTGTTCCTGATACTCTTTCAGGCTAAATTTACACATACAGTATATACCAACTGGTTTATTTCAGGTTTTAAAATCCTGGGCAGAGTAGCTTGCTTCTAAGAACAGTGTTTCAACTGGAACAAAATAAAACTATAAGAAAATGTAAATAACTTGTTGGTGTCCTCATTTGCACAGTTGAATCCTCGACTGGAGGTAGCAGGACTACTGTATGGTAACTGTATGTAGGCATGGCAGTGCCATTGGGCAAGGACAGGTGGGAGGATAGAGAAAATGCCATTGGGCAAGTAGGGAGAATAGAGAAAATATACTTTGCAGTTTTGTTAGACTACTAGTTGATGAATATTAGGATTTGCAAATGATAAATGTTATGATCAATTAAGATCTGTGCACAGATCCAGGAATAAAATGTACCTACCATTTAGTAATCTGTATATGATTGAGGTTGACTGGAGACTTGAACACATTAAAATGTCTATTGCCATGAAACCTTGCAATTGTGCATGGACTGTTTCTGTAAATAGTGTCATTTTGTGTGTAGTTTTGGGTCTTCTGAGACTAATGTCTTTAAAATGAAGGCATTCATGTTACCATAGACATGGGAAGCAATTGAGTTCGTTTTATTAGTTTGTATTTCTGTTAGTAAAGGGCTTCCCTTTCCCAATTTCTGTGGAATTGCCCTCTTTTAATTCTCTGGGGAGACTAATGAGCTCCCCTTCCCAACGTGGTTAGAGATGCTAATGATTCCTTGCCCCGCCTCCTCCCTACCCCAAAAAACTAAAAACAAAACAAACCCCAGTGAATAACTAAAGAGTTCTGCTACTTATCACTCTATCTTGAGAATCCCATGGACCATCTCCATGTGTAATGTGTACATATTTGTACAGATTTTCCAAATGCTGAAGTTGCTAGACTTAATGGTCTACAAGTAAAAGATGGAGGGGTATTGGTGATCATGATCTCTGTGACTGGAAAATTTTAAATTTTACAAAAAGAATGTCCAAAAATACAAATGAACTATAGATCACTAATTTTCTATTTTTTAAAGTAAAACTATGGGGGTGTAAAAATCACCTCTGTTGTATTATAAATACTAAATATACTTTTAGCTTAATTTTCAATTGGGAAAATAGGCCATTTTAAATGCTGTTTAATTGTTAAAATGTTAGGCATGACTTTGAAAAAGAAACAGTTTGACTACCCTGTGAGCTTCTGCAGGTGATTATTTTCCTGAGACTAGGGCTGGGCTCAAATAATGTTTAGTAAATACTGCTAAGAAATTAAATTGAACGAAGTTCAGACATTCTGAACTTTAGAATTGTTTGTACAGAAAATGGCTCAGATAGTGTTCTATCTGGTCACAGCTTGAATTGCCCAGCCCTAATCAAGATAAAAACAGTAACACAACCGTACAAACCAAGTATAAATTGATTTTAGTTGATAAATGTCAACTGCTAACTTGTCTTTTGAAATGTATAACACTAGTAAGCTTACTTTTTTTTTTTTCCCTCACTGTGCAACTTTTCCAGGTTTGGACCTTATGAGTCTTATGACTCCGGGTCTTCTCTGGGTGGGCGAGATCTGTACAGATCTGGCTATGGTTATAATGAACCCGAACAAAGCCGCTTCGGAGGTAGTTATGGTGGTCGATTTGACAGCTCCTACCGGAATAGCCTTGACTCTTTCGGAGGTAGAAACCAGGGCGGGTCTAGCTGGGAAGCACCTTACTCACGTTCAAAATTGAGGCCTGGGTTTATGGAGGACAGAGGAAGAGAGAGTTACTCTTCCTACAGCAGTTTTTCTTCACCCCATATGAAGCCTGCACCTGTAGGCTCTCGGGGGAGAGGAACGCCTGCTTATCCTGAAAGTGGATTTGGAAGCAGAAGCTATGATGCTTTTGGAGGACCATCAACAGGCAGAGGCCGAGGCCGAGGAGTAAGTACAGAATCTTTTCAGATTCTTTTCACTAGTCACTCTTTTAAACCCTTTCGAGACCACAGCTTTAAAACTAATGCACTGTTCATCACAGTGTACTTCTGACCAAGCAAACTGTCATAGTTGATCAGCCTGGTAATCCCTTTGAAGTTGATTTATGAAGAAGCACGGAGACCCTCTGTTTTGGAAGTAAAGAGCAATATAAGATTAGTTGATAAGGTTTTGTTAAATCTCTCCTTTTTGTTTGAAAGGTGAAGATAAAAGTACTAGGTTTGGTCTAAAAGGGGTTAAAAGGAGTTGCCTTTTTCCTTGTAAACACTAGCATATTTGCTGGTGGGAAAGTTCTTGGATAATTACAAAAGGTTAACTTGAACCTTTTTGAAGTTTTGAGTAGGTTAAAGGTGCAATGTATATGTAAAAATAAAATGTTAGGCTGTGTGTGCCATAAAACTTTCTTCTTCGTATGGGCAGGTGAAATTTTAGCTAATTCTTTATTAAACACATGCTTGACCAAACAGGAGGTCTCATTTTTAACTTAATTCTTACTCTAACTTGTATCTGGGGAAAGGGGCGGAAATGTCAAAGGTAGGTGGCAAGCAGTTATAGTGGTTTTCCTTAAATTTAAAGTATTGTTTAAAAGGATGTCATCAACTTGAAATCTAGTCATCTTAAAAGGAATTAAAATGAGTTTCATATACGACATCTACTTATCCCACTACCTCTGCCAATTTTGTTGTACTTACACATTTCCCATGTTATGTAAAAGAGCCAGGCAAATAGGAAATAGGGAAACTGGCTGCACAAAGTACAAAAGCTGAAAGATTGGAGAAACATCTCCTACATTTTTCAGTTTGTTTAATCTGAGATGTTATAACAGTAGGAAAAAATATCCAGACAGAATTGATATTTAAGTTGATGGTGTCTCTTTAACTTAATTTTATAATTCCATCTTTGATTTTTTTTCGTGCAAATAGTTCACTTACTGAACATTTTTTGCCTATACCTTAGAGGTATCTTACTTTCTTATAAAATTTGTAAACATACCATGTTTCTTTATGAAGCAGTTTTGTTATAGTAAACAATAAAGCTTGTTTGTAGCTTAAAATGTAGATGAGAATAATTTGTATTGGGTCTTCTAAATGCCTGTGTGTTTTTTGTTTTTTGTTTTTGTTAAAAAGGTTTACTTACCCAATATTCTTAAGTAATATAGCTGCCACAATCAATTTAGCACAGCAAACTTACACATAGCTGCTAGCTAACGGGTAGCTTAATTGAAAGAGAGTCTAATTTTTATATCCCTCTGTTTGTCAAACTGAAAGTGGTGGGGTTTTAAATTCAGTTGCCCTCCTTTTAGAACTGTTTCCGAGCTAAAAGTTCTGTCTAAAAATATAGTAGAGTACTTTTATCTAAACTTTTTCTTAAAAATTAATGTTATCAGTTTTACCCTTCTTAAAGGAATTATTTGAGGCTAAACAACTTTCCATGTTTAAAATGCATTGCACCTTTAATAGATGATGGAAATATTTGCTTGTAAAAATGTGGATCACCTGTGTGTACTTCACATCAAATTTAAATACATGCAGTATGAACACATGTGCTACGTACCTTTGTAGTAGTACCTTGATAATTCAGTAGATAAATTGGAATTACTTGAGAATTTGTGCATGGACTTTTATTTTTTTAAAACTGTAAATATACCTATTTAAAATACGTACTATACTCCAGCCGTGTGTGTTTAAAATATATTCACAGTTTATGAGTATATATTTTTTTCATATAGTACGTTACACTAAATGATTGTAAGGTACACTTAATTTGATTAATAAAACATTAGTTTTGTTTTCGTGACATTACAGATATTTCTGCTTATCTGATTCATCCATCCAGTCAGGTGGGCTTTCCTGTCTACCCTCTGTTAATCAAGTAAATGAGCCAATAGGAGATCAGTTTTGTGCTGTTACGCCTTGGTTCCGCCTCTTCAGATTCTCCATTGCCTCCAAAGAATTGACTGTCACAGATACAACTCCCCAGACATCTGTACATTATACAGTCTTTCAAAGACAAGACAGAAAGGAATTAAAGGACTTGTCATGTAGCCCAATTCCTTGTCCCTGTTGCTGACCTGTTCTGCTCCTTTTTACATGGATGTTTTTGCCCCTAAAAGCAATTTTTTAAAGAAGTCCTGGGTTCACTGTCTTAAATCCTCTCGACAGGATAAAGTTACTAGAGAATTTGGGTGTTCTCCAGTAGTTAGTGGTCCACACCGGACAACTTCTATGCTTTTAGGTTGCCATCAAAATAGAAAAATCTTGACGGTCATCTCTATTTCCTTGTCCCAAACCCACAAAGAAAACTTATTTTCTGGCTGTCAGCTGAGTTCTAAAGAACTTGGATGGCTTTCTCGGCAGAAAAGAGAACAGACATATCAACTAGAGAATCTAAAGAGAAGGAGCTGAGGTGTTCTGATAGGCATACTCCTAGCCTGGACTAATGGTTCTGAATAAGCAGAAACCCAGTTCATAGGTGCACATTTAATCTATTAGTGAAGCATCAACAAAGTCATTAAGCACCCAATTTTGATGTTTTATTTTAGCAATGTTTTGTTCCAGAGTGCAGATTTTTATCTGCTTAAATGTATTTATAAATATTTACATGTAGCAATTGTGTTGTTTCTGTTGACTTTATATACTAATATTTTTTCTTGATTTCACAAATTTCCAGCATATGGGAGACTTTGGAGGGATGCATAGACCTGGAATTGTTGTTGACTATCATAACAAACCCAGTTCTGCAGCAGTTGCTGCAAGAGGAATAAAGAGAAAAATTATACAGCAGCCATATAACAAACCTGGTGGGACATTTATCAAGAAACCCAAACTGACAAAACCTATTATGATGAACCAGAATAAACTACCTAGTAAGTAATTTAAATGAAAAATAATACAAATGGCATTGTTTAATTTCCTTTTTTTAGACACGGGCATTTGTGATGTTTTGCAGTTCTTCATTCTTCAGCACTGAAGTACCCTACTAGGGCTTAGTGTTGGCACAAGTCAAAACTTTATTAAGTAGGGGCTTGAAAAACTATAGATCAGATCGTCACCTTGGTGTGTAGATATTATGGGCATGTTAGAAATGCATAAGGGAAGAAGGTAAGTCCCTATCTTTTTTTTTTTCTCCAACAAATTGTTTATTTAAATACACTTTCTTGTTCTTTTATTGTGAAGATGGCTTATCAAATGAGAGCAAGTGTCATGTTGGTGTGTTAAATAAGTATTGCAGAAGACTGTCTCTAAGCAAACAGTATCACAGCAAATTTGTGATAAATTCATTATTTAAAGTAATTTCAGATCTTAGGGTCACTTAAATGCAAATATTAAACCTGGATGTCTGACATTCAGTTTGAACGTGGGCACTCTTTTTAAGTATTGAACCTTACTTTGGGTTTCTTTTCCATGCTTGGCTCTGAGGCTGTAAGAATGGGATTGTGCATACCTTTATCCTTGTTGTTTTAAAATGTATTCCCAGTATAGCAATCCTCTGTGGAAAAACTGCAGTGTGACGCATAAGTGCCTGCGCAGATGCTGAGTTCAGAAAAGATGCATGATAAATGCTTGCTGTTCCATAGTATTTTGTATTGTAGCTGTTGAGACTTGCCAAGTCCTAAAAAGTGCATTGTTATATAAACCAGAGGAATGGAAACTTGACTCCTGTCATGAATTTTTCTACTGTGTTTTAGTTCTTGTCAGTTGCCATAACTGGGTATCCTTTTTTGGGGGGGGGTTGTTAGGTTTTTAATGTTCTTGACAAGGATGAAAGCAATTTCCTTCTGCTTCCCTGTAAACCAAGTCCCACTGGTTCTTTACTACAGTGCTCTATCCCAGTGGTTCTCAAACTTTTGTACTGGGGACTCCTTTCACATAGCAAGCCTCTGAGTGCGACCCTCCTTATAAATTGAAAACACTTCTAAATATATTTAACACCATTATAAATGCTGGAGGCAAAGCAGGGTTAGGGGTGGAGGCTGACAGCTTGTGACCCCCCACGTAATAACCTCGCAACCTCCTGAGGGGTCACAACTTGCAGTTTGAGAACCCCTGCTCTATTCCTACCTCGTTAGTAACTCCTGAGCATCCCTTTTGTTCACGCCACAAGAAACTTATCTACAGTACAACTGAAAGAGTGGCAAAGGTGATGGGTGGGGAGGAAGAAGGAAGGGTTTCCCAAGGGAGTGAGGAAATAATGAGTCATTAAAAGGTAAATGGGAAGGGAAGATGTTTGTGGCTTATAAAAGAAGAAATTCATTAATGAAGGAAAAGGAGATGAGTGAAGGGAAAAAAAGAGAGAAGAGACCAGAGCAAGAAAAGACAACATGTATAGCAACTAGCTTAGTGAAACTTATTTTTATACTTGTTCATTTTTAGCAGTTCATTTCTCCAGAAATTCTGAAGTTACTGGAACGAGGTAATGACAGAAAGTTGTTAATGGAACTTGAATTAATTGTTTGCTTTTGCAGTACATAAAGATCAAAAATCTTAAGTTGTATGCCCAGCAGTCACTTTTCTTACACCAGAACTTTTAAGTCCTAATTGCATACTGTTGTTGTATCCTTGCTAATTTAGTGTTGTTGATGGATCTGCAATGTTTTCTGTAAATCCTGTTTTCAAACTACACCTGCAAAATAAGTTTAAAAATCGCCTTATAAACTTGTGAAGTAAAGTTAATATGCAGATTTTGGAGAAACTTCCACATGCAAGCCATTGTCTAATATATTGACCTTGTAATAATACTTGTAATAATACTGTGAATTGCACAGCTCTAGATGGACAACTCGGAATTACAGATATTTGTCCCCTTGCCTTTCACTTCAGGAGTGCTGTAAAACTTTTCATTGACTAATTGCAGGGGGTGCTGAGGAAATATTCCTATACACATTACATAGGAAACAGTGTTGCTTGACTTGTCCAAAGTTGGTGTGACAGAACAGGTCTGTAAAATACACATCCAGGTACTTCAAAGCTGTGCTGTACATCTTAAAGATCTCCTAATTTGTCTTTGGAGCTGCGTAGCCCAGTTGTGCTAAGCTGGCATTTGTGGAGGTGACTCGATTCTAGAAATTTATATTCGTGTTCCCGGGTAAGTGGCACTGTAAGAATGATAAAGCATTTTTTTTTAAAACATACAAAAATAAGTAAGTCTAGTGTCTTGAGAGATACTATATTGACTGAACTAGAAAAGTGAAGTGCACTATTTCAAGAACAGATACAACAGCAACATTGAAAGCTTACACATGCATGCACAAACACTGGCCCTGCCATGGTACTTTGACCTTGAAGAACTTTTATCTTGATGTTGGATAGGCATTCATTCTCTCTGATCATTCAATTTGTGATCTCCTTTTCGGATCACTAAAAAGTAACAATTGTAATGTGAAGAATTATTAAGCTGGAACTAGAGATCCCCAAACTTACTTTACATAGGCCACATCCATCAGGTAACTGGATAGGTTAATAATGACAGTCAAGCAATTGACCCTAAGTTATGACCTGTTGATTAACAATATTCTAAGACATCCATTTCCCTTAATTAATGTTCTTTTATGCCATATTCAGATTTTCAGGGATATGCGCCATATTCAAAATGTTGCTATTCCTTTTGTAGGGAAAAGTGTGTTCTTGTCACAAATCCCTATGGGTCTTTCTCCAGCTGAACTGTTTCCAGGGCACATTTTAAGAAAGTCTTTACTTTCCCTGTATTAGTCATATCCTCAGAATTCAATCTTCCATGTTTAATTTAAGTGTTTTTGGTGTAATTTATCCAGTTGGGGGTGCGGGTAGGGGAACCTTTCCTCATGACTACAATGGAAAAGTCGTAGTTGCTGCAAATTGAAACTTACTGCATCAAGCACCAGATACTGTATTTGGTTAATCTCATTTATAAATGTCAGAATGTATTTTAAATTTTAAAATTTCCCCCATTGTAGCTTGCTACCTCTTTCCTTCCAGGTGTTCAAATAGGTTACTGGGCCCACATTTCCTTGTGTCTGCTTGTATTTTTTTCCATTTATTCAGGTTAAAGATGTGATCCCTGTGGTCATATCTGCATAATAAATCTTCTGTCAGTGGTGCTGGCAACAGGATTGCAAAAATAAAGTTGAGTGGCCCTAACCATTTTTACTCTGCTGCTGGCATCTTTACAGAAGTTCAAGAGAGCAGAGATTCTACTAATTTGAAAGGGATTGAAATGAGAGGCAGTCAGGAGATGGAGTTATGAAAAAAACCACTGTCATACAAAAATAGGTCTGGAGTATATCTGCCTCAGTCTTTTCCTCCAGAGCCCTGCACAGTTACTCTTCTTCCCACCCCCCTTATAAAGAGGCAGATTTAATTTTTGATTAAATTAATTAATTAAAATTATCTAATACACAAGTTAAGGAAAGAGTTTCTATACATCTGGGTATAATGCTTACATTATCTGAAAATACGAAGTTTGGTTTAAAAGCCATAAAATACATATAGTACATAATCTAGAGTATCCCAAATTAAGGTTAATGCATTTAATGGTACAGTTAAAATACTGGCATCCAAATATTCGGGTACATCACTCATAAAAAGTTATACTAAGAGTAGCTTGTGGGAAACAAATGTAGCAATGAGTGTAGATTGTCCCTCAATAATTTAGGATAGGTTGTCCTTCAGTAAATACAATCCGTCAGAGAAGTATTTCAGTTACTTTCCTGACTTCACTACTCAGCGGCACTCCAGCTCATCTTTCCTGATGTTGCTTATATCTGGTGAGATGTTCTAAATAGATGTCCCTTGACCACCCGATGGTGTCCGACACTGTAAGTTGCCACATCATCCGAGCATAGCGCTGATCGATTCCAGATTCTCGCAGCACTTGCTCGTTACTGGGTCCCATGCATCCAGACTTCCAGTGATCAGAGCTGTATTTGAACTACGTATCCCTAGCTCTCAAGGCGTCTGCCAGAGGGGCATATTTCTCTACTTTTTGAGCTCAGGCGTCGCAGAAGGCCGGGGTCCTGTTCTCAAAGGGAACTGTGATGTCCACCATGACAGTCGTCTTATGTTCCTCTTTAGTGGTGGTGGTGGTGATGATGTTCGGTCGCAGTTGACTGTTCATTCCAGGGATAGTGGAGTTCATGCCAACCTTTCCCATGGGTGGCAGGATGACTTTGACTAGGCGATCTTGGATGACGTGGCACAGCTGATAGGCTCTGGAATGGGTCTAGCAGCTACAGAAGTCGTGGGATAGCGTCTCATTGGCATAGCTGCACTTTTTGCATTGCTTGTTTTGATTCCTATGGCGGACAGTTCTGTTCAGCGGGACACAGTTGAGCCGGGCCCTGTGAATTAATCTCCAGTCAGCAAATGGGGTGAAACTGCCCCTAGGGAGGAAGTGGTTGCTGGTGTCCCACTTGCATGTCACCTCAAAGGCCTTCCGTCTCAGGTTTTTCCACATACTGCCAATGGTTGGCATCCTTCAGGGTCGTCTCCAGCATAGTTCTAGCTCTTCCAGCTCCTGATGTTCCTCAAACCATGTTCAGTGGTAGCTGACTCTTTTCTCCAGCTGTCGCATAACATTGTGGGCACAAGTCCAAAGTGAAGCAAAGTCTCCCCCCATCTCGTCCAAATTTGCCTTCCAGGGAGCTGGGTGGTGACATATTGGTTGGAGTGGGGCCTGGCGATTCGTTTCCTGATGACATCATGCATAGCACTCTCCACAATGTTTCTCGTGTGTCTGTGCATGTTAGAAGGTGGAATGCATGAGTAATCATTGCAACATCACACAGATCACCTATTCGAGGGATGTTGGTGCCACCCTGCTTGTGCGGGATGTACATCAGTTCATTACTGGCCGTCTCGGGAAGAAACATCCACTTCTTCACTCACTGCCTTATAGTGGTGTTCATCTTGTTGAGAGGTACCTTCGCCTTGGCAGATCCCCTCAGGATAAAGCCATGTCCAGAACATGTCTTATTTTCCCCCTGATCTTTGTAGACTAGTAGCATATTGAAATGGCTTAATGCACTTCCTAAAGTACTGGAGGACAGTGCTTCTCAGAATGGAGTTTGAGGGCTTGTCTACATTGTGTGGCAATGTGCGCTCTGGGGGTATGAATTCTGAAGCACACCAATGTGCTGCACACTAACTGCCCAATGTGGAGCCTATTGGTGCTCATTGGTGCTTTGTGCACAGACTTTTAATATGCACCAGCAGGGTCTATATGGGCCAGTTAGTGCGTATCATGGTGTGCTTTAGAATTCGTACACCCATAGCACACACTGCTGCATGTTGAAGATAGGCCCTTAGTCTGCCTGCCCTAAGGTTATGGGGAGGGTGGGAAATACCATTTAATTTTCTGTGTGGCAAAATACAAATCATTGGGACATAATCTGGAGAGTGCTCTTAGCAGGAATTGTGAAGTTTTGAAATTAAAAGGTGTGTAACAACGTAATTGAAAATAATTTACACAGTATGGAGGTTTACTTCAAAATGGTACTTTGCAATTTTCATGACTTTCTTTCCAGTATTGTGGAAACTGTCTGTTTGGGGTAAAGATAGAAAAATATTGATGCCTATAAGATGCTCTGTAATGGTCTTTCCATTAAACTGTAACACACCTTTTTGTTTGTGTGGTTACTCTGCTTACAAGACCAACTGAAAGCTGCAGAACAGTTTCTGAGACTTTCACTCAGTAATTGTAAAAAAAAAAATGCAAATCATTAACTTTAAATAGTAAATTGTGAAGAATGGACTGCTAGTTCACCTATTTTGCAGGTGTGCTTTTCCAATGAAGTCTGTATGAAACATTGCAAATCTATAGATCCATCAATAATGTCACTTTAGCAAATGCATGTGAAAATTTATGCAGCTTTTAAAATGAATGCAATGTCATGCAGGAAAGTGGGAGACACAAGTCCATATCTGGACTCAGGCTTCCATTCCCCTGGTCTGGTAGAGGCTGGGCATTTTAAAGGTATCTACTGATCTTGAGGGTAAGCAGCTCAGGCCATTTCACTCCACAAAAGTCCATACCAGATGATTTATGCAGCAGTTAAAGAAGGAATCCTTTGCTCATTTTCTGGGTTGAAGGTAAGGTGCTGCATTGAAAATTTTAACTCTGGAGGGCTTTATTGGGAAATGTTTAAAAAAAAAAATATGATGTGCAGGGAGGATACTGTCTTTCCCGCAGGAGCAGAGTAGTATTCAGGCCCTACATGAAGGGTGAAGAGTCTATTCCACAAAATAAAATACAAAAAGTCTTTGGAGTCCAATAGGGAAGCACAGCTCTTCTAAAGTAATTATGAATGTTTTGAACACAATACTACTTCTGGTCCCAGCTAGCTTTTTAAATTCTCTTCACTGAGATGAGTTTGTCATGGGAGTGTGTACACATTTTCTGCTATTGTTTGGCTGGACACACGTTTCAGGGGAAATGACCTTTCTTTAAAGTTGACCTGCAGAAAGAAAATCAAATTATACCACCTTACTTCTTGTGAACGGTGGTCTGAATTTTTTTTAACACATGTTCATAGAATTCTAGAGCAGAAATATAGAACTATTGTGATTAATAAAAGACTGAAAACTGAGCAGTTAAGAAAGGAAGGGATTTTTAGTCAGACATTTTAAAACTTAGTTACTTGTAAACGTATTCTTACTCAAATGCTTGAGAAACACTTGACAGAATTTCTTTAAGATTCTACTATCCCTGCTAAGAAAATTGATTCTCCACTACTCTAGTCCTCTAGCAAAAACCAGGAAACTCTATTATTTATCTTGAATGTAGAAGCCAGAAGTGTGTGTAGGAGGATTTCAAATTTGATATTCACTGCCCATACATCATAAATCAAAAAGAAACATTAACAATTGTCTTTTTTCATTGTAGATCATCTTTGTATTCGTTTCCGTTGTATAAGCTTTCTTCACAACAAAAAGGGTGGCTAGAGACTGATTTCATTTTAATAAATTATGTTTTATGCAACTGCAGATATTGCAATGAAACACTAAAATTGTGGGGTGTTTGGATAATTGCGATTTTTCCAGTGTCCCTCCTGGTCACTTACTTGGAAATGCCTTTAGTATCTAGGCAAAATGGGGTTGGGTTGGCTTTAACTCTGAATTTCCTCACTTTTGAGAGTTTAATTCAGGCCCTTAGCCACTAAACTTGCATTGAAATATTAATGTTTACTGATATTTTTTTTTAAATTAAAAATACCCAAAACTTACAGATGCCATTGAAACACTATGACTTGAATTTATTTCACATTTTGGGACTAGAAAAGATGGTTGTGAAAGTAGGGGAAGTCAAGCATTACACTTTGTACACTCTGGATTTTGGAGATATAAAGTGTTTAACCCAATTCACTATGTGTTAAGGTACAAAACCAGAGGTCAAAAGTGAAGAGGAGGAAAAACGCCGAATTGAGGCAAGAAGAGAGAAACAGAGGCGTAGAAGGGAGAAAAACAGTGAAAAATATGGTGATGGATACAGGTTTGTGCTGTTGTTGTTTTCTGTTTAACATCTATCATCATTCCCTAGCACCTTTTGCTGGTACCAGTACTCTCTATAGAGGAATACATCAAAGGGTCCTAGGTATACAACAGTGTTTTTAAAAAAAAGTTTGTCTTGGAGGAGAGGAGATTGCTCAACTAGAGTACTTGAAACATTTTGAGATATAGTAGCATTAATATTTCTGAAAATATATTAGTGCACACCACTAAGCTCATGAGATGTTCAAATAATCATCTCTTACAGTGGTACCATCTTCCAGTACTATGCCATATGTTTATAGTACAATTAGATGAATCTACATGCTGAAAGGATATTCCTGCTATCCTTCCTAAGCTCCTCAGGATAGGAATTGATCTTATTCTGTGTTTCATGTGTCTCCATTTTAAGCATTACAAATTATGTGGGAGACCTGATTTTCACACAAAAAGGCAATACTTTTGTAAATAAGAGGAATATTCAATTTCAAGTATATTCCACTAAACTGTGCCCCAGGAAAATGGTTTCATTAAGATTATACCGTGATCTCAAACTCTCCAGAGTGCAAGGGGAATTTTGATGTAAGACTTCAACTTTGTAGTAAAAATAAATTGAGATCTCCCTGATGTGATCTCATCCTAAAGTGGGTTTTTTGTTTTTGGTTTTTTTTTTGGTAGTCTTGTGATTATATAGGTTTCAGAGTAGCAGCCGTGTTAGTCTGTATTCGCAAAAAGAAAAGGAGTACTTGTGGCACCTTAGAGACTAACAAATTTATTAGAGCATAAGCTTTCGTGAGCTACAGCTCACTTCATCGGATGCATCCGATGAAGTGAGCTGTAGCTCACGAAAGCTTATGCTCTAATAAATTTGTTAGTCTCTAAGGTGCCACAAGTACTCCTTTTCTTTTTGTGATTATATAGGATTACGTATTATATGGGTGGAGGGAAAGAAGAGCTCTCGAGTTACATCTGTTCCTCAAACAGTCTCCATTTTTTTGATCCTCTTTCCTGTTCCTGCTGTTTGTACCTTTCCCCACCAATATGAGATTGACAAACTTTACAGATTCACTATTGCTAAACACTAAATGTTTTTGAATATCAGCAATAAAATTAACCAAGCTGTTTCATTCTGCAGTTAACAAAATGTTGAGTAACAGTTCAGTACATGCCTATTTGAAAATTCAAATAGACATCACTAGCTGGGTGTGTATTTGGCTCACTTTTGGCCCTTACCTTCAGAACCATAGCACTGCAAATTTAGCTTTCTTTTGTGTAAATGTCATTTAATAAAAATTATAGAAAAAGTTGGCTTAATGTTCTACACTTATTAGGGAAAGCTTTCCTACTTGCCACAGGTGACTGGATTTAACATGTCCCCACATAAGCCATGTAGGTAATTCTTGAAAAACACTGACTTAAAAAAATAAACAGAAACTTATTGAAGGGTAACACCTTTAACATACGTGTTTCTCCTGCTAGAATGGCATTCACTTGCTCATTTTGTAAATTTCGAACCTTTGAAGAGAAAGACATTGAAGCTCATTTGGAAAGTGCTGCTCACCAGGAAACATTGGATCATATTCAGAAGCAAACCAAATTTGACAAAGTAGTGATGGAATTTCTGCACGTAAGTCATTATGTTCATAGAATCATAGAAATGTAGGGCTGGAAGGAACCCCAAGAGATCATCTAGTACAGCCTCATGTGCTGAGGCATGACCAGGTAAACCCAGACCATCATTGACAGATGTTAGTCCAACCTGTTCTTGAAAGCCTCCAGTGAGTCTTCTACAACCTAAGGCTATTCCAGAATTTAACTACCCTTACAGTTAGAACATTTTTCTTAACATCTGACCTAAATCTCTCTGCTTGCTCTTCTTGTCCTGTCTTCAGTGGACATGGAGAACAATTAATTATGGTCCTCTTTATAGGTGCACTGATGGTGGCGTGTAGAGTTCAGTCATGGCATGCAAAGCTAGCACCAGTATAAATACAGTGTATACAGTGAGGCATGGCTTAAGTAGAATAGATTAAGTGCCCTGAACCCCTAGGGTATATATCCTACATGGCTCGCTACATGCTGAAGCCGTGCCTCCCATGTCTGCACTGCAGTTTTTAGTAGTGTAGTGCCCAGCTGCCTCCCCACTGCCAAAGCCTTTTCCCATGGTGGAGGAGAGGAGGCAGTGGGGAAAGGCTCTGGCAGGGGCGGGGGAAGGAGCAGAGAAAGGCTCTGATGGTGTGGGGGAAGGGAGCAGGGGAGGCAGTGGGGAAAGGCTCTGGTGGTGGGAGTGGGAGGGAGCAGGAGAGATAGTGGGGAAAAGGCTCTGGTGGCTGGAGAGGAGAGGGGAGGTAGGGAAAGACAGGTGGTGGGAGGGGAAGGGAGCGGGGTGGTAGTGGGGAAAGGCTCTGGTGGTGGCAGGGGGAGGGAAAAAGGAAGGTAGTGAGGAAAGGAGGAGGCAGCAGGGAAAGGCTTTGTTGGTGGGTTGGGGAGGGCTGCTGGAGCCTTTCCTTGCTGTGTATATCTGTAAACCTGCCTTTCACTGTCGCATGTAGCTACATATGTAGTGCCTATACTTTACGTATTGTTGTAAGTGTAGACATAAGCTATAACCAGCCCTTAAAATATTTGAAGTCTGTTTTCAGATCCCCCATATTTTTCTTTTTTCAAGACTAAATGTGCCCAGGTTTTTTTTAACCTTTCTCCATAGGTCAGGCTTTCTAAACCTTTTATCGCATTTCCTTAATTTGCTTATGAGAATGTCAAGTGGGACTGTTTCAGAAGCCTTACTAAAATCGGATACATCTCATCTAGTCCTCCCCTCTACCCACTAGGACAGTAACCCTGACAGTAACCTATGTTGGCTTGACTGGATTTGTCCTTGACAAATCCATATTGGTTATTCTATATAACCCTATTGTTGTGTAGGTTTTACATATTAATTGTTCAATAACTTGTTCCAGTATCTTTCCAGGTATCAAAGTTAGGCTGACTGGTCTATAATTCGTTGGGTCATCTGTTCCCCATTTTGAAGATAGGTACTATATTTGTCCTTCTCCAGTGCTGTGGGACGTCACCTGTCTTCCATGATTTCTTGCAGATAATTGTTAATGGTTCTGAGATTGCTTCAGCTAGTTCCTTAAAGACCTGTGGATGAATTTTGTCAGGCCTTGCCAACTTGAATATATCTAAACTATCTTGATTTGTAGGTCACTTGCATATTGGAGTTTAAATTAAATTGTACCATTTATCGTCTTCAAAACATGTACTTGATTTTTCATTAGATCATTTCACTTAGGAAGAGGGTTGTTCACAGTAAACGCTACTGAAAGGCAAGTTCAGAATTTTTGAAAAGTAGCATTGCTTCACAGCTAGGTAACAAAATAAGCCGTTATTGAAGTTAATAGCTTTGAATGTCTTTGTTAGTCATTATGCCAGAAAATTCCCTTGGAACTAATAATAGTCGATACAAACAAATCTAATAATCAAGAATAGAAAGAGCTGGGTAACTTTCAAAATTTAGAATGTTTCTGATTTGGGGTGTTATGTAGGTGGAGAAATACGTCAGTCATTTAAAATTGATGTTCTGTTTCCTGCATTCAAGGAGTGTATGGTGAATAAATTCAAGAAGACAGCTATGCGCAAGCAGCAGACCAACAACCAAACTGAAAATGTCCAAGTTGTTGAAAAAGATGTAATGGAAGGCAAGTAACAGACTCCATGTGAAAGTGCATGTTTTGGGAATATCCATGTCTTTTTTTTTTTCTTTTCATTTCATTTCATTTTATTCTCATTTGAACAATCTGATCTGATGTTTGGATTAAAATCAGTTCCAGTGCACTTTATAAAATCTGTTGGACTCTTCAGACTCTCTTTAAAGCTGTTTACTCCAAAGGCAAGTCTCCTCCTTTTAGTTCTACAATTCTGGTCTCCAGTGCATCTGTAGTGTTAAAGGTCTCAAAACTTTCCAAAAATAGGTTTTACTACTAAGATTTTGAGTCGGATTACATATCACTTTTTCCACACCCTTCCTATTTTGGGATGAGATTCTGTTCTGGGCCTTTAAGAAGTGCAGCACTAAACTCGCAACTCGGGGCGGTGGTGGGGCTAAAATGACTTTTAAGCCACTGTTGTAGCCATTCTGGGGCTGTCCTAGGGGCTGGAGAAGCTCTTGGTGTAACTTAACCCTAGAGACTTTTCTGAATGACAGTATCCTCCCTGCCTTATGAGCTGCAGAACTGTGTAAGCATCCCTGCCCCAACACCCCTCTCTGTCCAGGTGGAGCTTCTGTGCTAGGGTCTTACAAGTGGTTTTCAGGAGGCAGTATTGTGGCTGTTTTCCAGAGTGTGTGCACTAAGAAGAATCCTCTCTCATTCTACTCTGACCCTTTTATAGAGCATATAGTGGCCAGGATCTTATCCTTGATCTTGGTCTTGTGTTAATTAGCATAGCACTTATTAGATAAGACATCCACTGGATCAAAGATTCACACGCTTCATGTGTAAAGCAAGCCCTTAGACCTTTAGTCCAGTGGATGTCATATCCGCTAAATGCGGTGTAAAATACAGTGTACTATAAAACATGTTAAATAGTTAAATTAAACTATTTACAGCAGTTCTAAAAAGTACTCCCCTTAAATTCGTGTGTGTGTGTGTGTGTGAAAACCTTTTCATGTTAGCTTGTTAACAGAAAACCTTGAATGCAAATATTGTAAGTTTTTAAGTAGAATTTGAGTCCTGCAACTTTTCCTGTCCGGGGGGAAAAAAATTCATATGTCCTTAAGTAGGGCAGAGTGGCAATTCATACTACTACAATAGGATCAGTCCTATAGAAAATACTTGGGGTTTTTTTTGTATTTTGTTTTTACTTTAAAAATATCTAAGTACCCTAAATAAAATTAGGTTCTTCTTTGCTGGTCCGTATGTGTATTCCACACATGGGTACCAATGCATGCCGTGTGCCCGAGTCTGGAAATCCTTAGTAAGCAGTGTCTGGTGGCCTTCACGTGTGCAGTTGCTGTCCTTGTGCTGCAGACTGAGGGCATAAGAGGCAGTGCAGACTGACACTTGTCCCGTTCCTTCTTACTACTACATGGCCTGACTCAGAATCCTCTGGGTCCACAGTTTTCCCCAGCTTCTTTCTCATCAGCCTGTAAATATATATTGTAAATAGTTTTAATATTTAGCATAGTTAAAGTTTTGTGATAATATAGTTAGTTTGGCTTAGTTTTTCCCATTGTGGGGAGTCCCTCCCTGTGGACTGCGACTAGGCCTGGTGTCCCAGGATTCAAGAATTGCATATCTTGGTCTCGCTCTTTCTCCATGAGCAGTTAGCACCAGTGCTGCCACTACTGTCTGGGTAAGATGCATATCTCAGCAAAGTGCAGTATTTACAATTTGTTTCCCCCATGAATATGTGAAGTTCATGATGTTCAGCTTGGGAAGCACCTTATGGAGAAAGCCATGAGATCTCACTTGGATTCAGGCAAGGGAGACTCCCCTGTACGTTGACCTTAACCGACGAGCAGTAACTCTCTAAGGATGAGCTTGAGAGTGGAGCCTAGAGCTGCTAAGCCCAAGGTATTGTCACCATGGCTTTTCACAGGAAGGACGCACTCATTGATACAAGGACAGATCCCCATCCAGGTCTACTCCTAAAAGGAGAGACCCCTCTCTGACTCTGTCAAGGTCAGGTGAGCCTTCGCTTGCAATTCTGAAGGCTCAGGACCACTTAAGGCCCCCGGGCAGGTGGTTTTTAGTGAGAGCAATGTGATTGAATATGCTTTATTATTTTTGAAAATCTTGGTTTAACACTTTGTGATACAGCGGGCATTCAGGGTGGGGTGCGGGGTCTGGGAGGGAGTTAGGGTGTGGGAGGGCGCTCAGGGTGGGGCTGTGGGAGGAGGCTCAGGGCTGGGGCAGGCAGGAGGTGCAGAACACTTACTTGGGGCAGCCCCTGTTTGGTGCAGGGGATGTGCAGGTGGCTCTGCGCAGCGCAGCACCACCCCCATGTCCACGATACTGGGAGCTGCCCCCCCCAGCAGGCAGGGCCACCCAGAACGCATGGGCTTCAGGGCCCTGGGCTAAGGGGGCCCTTGCCTGCAGCTCTAAAGCCCCTTTCGGAATGCGGCCCTGCGAACACGGGCCGGAGGACTCAGGAGGAGCAGGGGCAGCCGCGCAGCCAGTGGCTGGAGAGAAGTGGCGCTTTCCCATTCAAAGCACCGCTTCTCTCCCGCCAGTTTTGAAGGGGAAAGTGCCGCTTCTTTCCGGCCGCTGGCTGCATGGCTGCCCCTGCTCCTCCACGGGCTGGAGGACTCAGGGCTGCCCCCGCCCCCCCCTTTTTTTCTCTCCAGGGCGGCGCTCCTCCTGCTGCGCCCCCCGATTGATCGTCTTGTGCACCCCACTTTGGAGACAACTGATATAGACAATAGAGCCTCATAATTGTGGTAATGTCTTGTTTTCTTTGCTAGGCGTTACTGCTGATGACCACATGATGAAAGTTGAGACTGTTCACTGCAGTGCTTGCAGTGTGTATGTTCCCGCACTACACAGTTCTGTTCAACAGCACTTAAAATCTCCTGATCACACAAAGGGAAAACAAGTAAGATTTAGTATTTTATAAATGTTTGTAATTACTTGTTCTGTGAATTGCTGAAGGTACAGTCTAATCTGAACAGAAAATAGAATGCAGGTTTCCTTTTTAACTTTAGAATCCTATGTTTTGATATTGGGCATCTAATGAGGAGCAATAAATTCAGCCCTCTTATCAAGTAGACGGCTTATGTTGTGATCTGTTGCTATTGGGTTTTATAGTTTTCTTGTGATTCAGTGTAAGATTTAGGTTTATGTTACTAAATGGAACAGTCATTTTAAGTTGTGATTTGATGAGAGATTTATATTCTGACTAATGAATATACACTCTGATATGCTAGTTTTCTAGTAAAAGTAATGGTTTACGAAGGTTCAACTTTCCAGTAACAGTGTATACATTAATAATGTGCTTTATGGCTGCCAATAAGGATCAAAAGAAAATCAGTGGTGACATACTTGTCTGTCAAATTCCTCGCTCTATTAGAAATTGAATCTAGTAAGAAAACTTACTGCATTAAATATTAATTAGTACTAAATACTGTTCTTGGTTGAATGCATGAGATAACTAAAAGAAATTGCTGGAACAATAGTTATTTAAGTCTATAAACAGGAGTTTAGAGGATTGATTTAGGTAATTATTTATAGTGATATTGCAATAATTCATTGTCCTTTCCTGTCTGTATCAGACTTTAATGTATACCTAGTGCAAGGCCTAAATTCATATATTTTGGGTGGTGCTGCTGCCATCATTTCCTCTGCAGGTATATAGACATACGCATATAGACATACGCATGCCACCTCACTGATGTTTAAAGCCAAGGTGTGTGTTCTGATTGTTAAGCACTTTTTTAATCAGAAGGAAAAGTCTTATATAGAAAGAATTAGAACAGTTGAGAAGCAGTAGTGATATACAGAAACAAAATTTCCATTGCAATTTAAAATGCTGCATTTTTAATTTAGCTAATCTAGTAAGGTGATTGGTTGAAAGAGGAACATGACTGGAAAAATGGTGGTAGCTGGTGAGCGCGGCTTGGAGAATAATATAAATCTGCAGTAGTTTGGCCATTCCTTGTCCATTATACAGTTACTGAGATTTTGTGTATTTTTAATAATTATAATAAATTATAGAAAATGATATGCAAGGCAGTCTGCTCTGATATGAAGATGGTAAGTCAGAGAACTTTTTTGCATTAGCGGCCAATGTAAGTTTAAATGTGCATTAAATACATTCAGAGAAACCAGTTACATGGTTGCAGTTTGTAATGTAGATGAGGGCTTAACTGTGTCCCTAGACAAGGCTAAAGCCATGGGCCAGTCCACTCGCCCACATACAGATACAGCTGTATTGTACCCAGTTCCTCTTATTTCATTTATTGTGTAGGTTAGACCTTTTATGCCAAGATTTAGTGTTTCCTGCTTTGACAAGTAAATGTGTAACAGCCTTAACCAATAGAGCATGAATTAAATTTGTATCACATAACTATTTAAATAGATCAGGTTTGTAATAGTTACAATTAAATCCATTTCATAGGCCTACAGAGAACAAATAAAAAGGGAGAGTGTACTGACTGCTACCAGCATCTTGAATAACCCAATAGTGAAGGCACGATATGAGCTGTATGTCAAGGTAAGATATGAATGGAAAAAATGATACTGTCATCTCTGATCTTGTTTATGGTGTCACCCTGTTCCCTCTACATTCCCCATTGATGCTAATCTCAGTGCATGTTTGTCTCCTCTGCCTTCTTACAGACCACCCCAATCCATGGAATACCCTCCCGTCTTGATTCACTGAGCCACCTCTCTACCCTCTTTTAAGTACCTTACAAAAATGTTGTGATGCTAATAAGTCGGCTATTAACATGGTGGTTTTTTTTTGGTTTTGTTGTTTTTTTTGTAATCCTTTTGTATTCCCATTTTTGGGTGTCCTTGTTTATCCAGTCTTGTGTGTCCTTTTTACTTTTTAAGCAGAGACTCATGTTGAGTTTGTAAATTAGGTGCATTGTTGATGCTTTATTAGTAAATAACAGTATGTATGACCCTGACTCTTGCAGAGGTTGCAAATCCTGTGACTTGGTATTAAAGCTGCAGTAATCCTTTTGCCCAAATATTCTCCTTCATCAGTAACATAAATGCAAAGATTCCATTGCACATCTCATAACTGTCATACTAAATTGCTAGAATGTCCACAGACCACTTGATTATTCCACTTGTGTTTGCTTCGGAAGAAAATGACTAGTCTGATATAGTTTATTTCAGTGTCCAAATAAATCAGCATTGCCAATAGTAGTCTATGCCACCATAAACTTAGAAAAAAGAAAAGGAGTACTTGTGGCACCTTAGAGACTAACACATTTATTTGAGCATAAGCTTGCGTGAGCTACAGCTCACTTCATCGGAAGCATTCAGTGGAAAATACAGTGGGGAGATTTATATACACAGAGATCATGAAACAATGGGTTTTATCTTACACACTGTAAGGAAAGTGATCACTTAAGATGAGCTATTACCAGCGGGGGGGGAGGGGGGTGGAGTGAGGAAGAAAACCTTTTGTGGTGATAATCAAGGTGGGCCATTTCGGGCAGTTGACAAGAACGTCTGAGGAACAGTGGCGGGGGGGAATAACATGGGGAAATAGTTCTATTTTGTGTAATGACCCATCCACTCCCAGTCTCTATTCAAGCCTAAGTTAATTGTATCCAGTTTGCAAATTAATTCCAATTCAGCAGTCTCTCGTTGGAGTCTGTTTTTGAAGTTTTTTTGTTGAAGAATAGCCACTCTCAGGTCTGTAATCGAGTGACCGGAGAGATTGAAGTGTTCTCCAACTGGTTTTTGAATGTTATAATTCTTGACATCTGATTTGTGTCCATTTATTCTTTTACGTAGAGACTGTCCAGTTTGACCAATGTACATGGCAGAGGGGCATTGCTGGCACATGATGGCATATATGACGGTAGATGCGCAGGTGAATGAGCCTCTGATAGTGTGGCTGATGTGATTAGGCCCTATGATGGTATCCCCTGAATAGATATGTGGACAGAGTTGGCAACAGGCTTTGTTGCAAGGATAGGTTCCTGGGTTAGTGGTTCTGTTGTGTGGTTGCTGGTGAGTATTTACTTCAGGTAGGGGGGCTGTCTGTAAGCAAGGACTGACCTGTCTCCCAAGATCTGTGAGAGTGATGGGTCATCCTTCAGGATAGGTTGTAGATCATTGATGATTGGAGAGATTTTAATTGGGTGCTGAAGGATCATCATCCCCCCCCCTCCCGTGTTATTCCCTCCCCTCCTCCCACTGTTCCTCAGACGTTCCTGTCAACTGCCTGAAATGGCCCACCTTGATTATCACCACAAAAGGTTTTCTTCCTCACTCTCCCCCCCGCCCCGCCCCGCCCCGCCCCGCTGGTAATAGCTCATCTTAAGTGATCACTCTCCTTACAGAGTGTATGATAAAACCCATTGTTTCATGTTCTCTGTGTATATAAATCTCCCCACTGTATTTTCCACTGAATGCATCCGATGAAGTGAGCTGTAGCTCACGAAAGCTTATGCTCAAATAAGTTTTAGTCTCTAAGGTGCCACAAGTACTCCCTTTCTTCAAGCTAAGGTAGTGGCGGGTGAGGAGGAGAGAAGAGAATAGAGGTAAATTTGTATAGGTGACTTTAAAAGTGCATTTCTATACTTGGAATTTCCTGGTTTTCTTGCATTTAGTTCTTAAAGCTGATAGTTTAAAATGTCTTTCCCTGAAGTTGCAGATGGTAAGATTGAGCATATACAACAGTTTAAAGAAGGTTCGGAATTTTGAGTTATATACACTTCACACTTACTGATTTATTAAATATTCATTTCACTACTACCAAAGACAAGTTGTGATTGTACCTGGACATAATAGCAACCTACAATTGACCTGCAAAGGAATTTAAAAAACAAACTATACTTCTTTGAGAATTTGTATACACGGATCCCACTATAGGTGTGTGCTCATAAATCTGAAATCTTTTAGCCATAAGTGTCCCTTTGGGCCGCACAGGCAACCGGTGTAGGTTTGCACCTCTCATAGCAAGGGTATAAAAGGCAGAGAAGCACCAACTGCCACTCAGTTCCTTCTGATTGCCTGTGGTTGTGAGTTGGGTGGCCAACTTGAGTCCTTCTCTGGCTCACGTTGGCCATCCCTGAGCTACATGCCATTGTAGGCAGTCTCATCATACCATCCCTTTCATAAACTTATCAAGCTCAGTCTTGAAGCAAGTTAGGTTTTTTGCCCCTATTGCTCCCCTTGGAAGGCTGTTTCAGAACTTCACTTCTCTGATGGTTAGAAACTTTCATCTAATTTCAAGCCTAAACTTGTTCACAGCCAGTTTATATCCATTTGTTTTTGTGTCCACGTTGGACCTTCAACTTAAATAATGCCTCTCCTTCCCTGGTATTTATCCCTCTGATGTATTCATAGAGAGCAATCACATCTCCCCCACAGTCTTCTTTTGGTTAAACCTAACCTAATTTCTGCGGTAGGATTCTGCAAAGATTCAGTTACTAATTGGTACTCTTTGTCTCCTCATTGATGCCTAAACATGATCAAGACCAAAATAAATAAAATTTTATAATGCATTACTTTGGGTTTGTAATTAATTATGTTATGGAATACTTACTGTCTTTAAAGCACTCAGGGTTTTTAGTTAGCTCTGTTAGGGTCCATCTGGCTGCAGATCAGCATATAATCCATATGTTGATGGTCATTAGATTTTCCCTTCACCCTATGTTACGTAGGTTTTTAAAAGGCTTAATTCATATATTTCCACCAATATTAAGGAACCATTTGCTACCTGGGACTTGCACGTGGTTCTTAAGTCTGACGGACCCTCCATTTGAACTTGTCATGTTCTTTCTATCACCTCTCTGTTTAAAGTGATGTTTTTGGTAGCCATCCCCTCAGCACACAAGGTCAGCAAAATTCAAATTTTGATGTCTGGCCCTCCATATGCTGTTTCATAAGGACAAAGTTACACTCAGGCTACATCCAAGATTTTTACCAAAAGTAGTTTTGGACTTCATGTAAATCAGTTTCTTTCCTTACTGGTATTTTTTCTTAAGTCTCGTGACTCTCTTCTGTGGAGACTAAACTCCATACACTTAGATGTTCTTAGGGATATGCCCTTTTATCTTTTCACAACGAAACCTTTTTGTAAATCATCTCGACTTTTTTTTGTAGCTTTGGTAGTAAGTTTGAGGGGTAGACTGTATCCTCTCAGACTCTATAAATAGGTTACAGACTGCATTAAAATTTCCTATTTTGAATAAACTACCTGTTCCCCCTCAAGTTAGGATACACTCTTCTAGGATCCAGTTGATATATGTAGCTTCTTTCAGAGGGCTTCCTATTTCTGAAATTTGTGGAGCAGCTACTTGGAGTTCTGTTCGTATGTTTACCAATCACTGCTTCATTGTGATAGGTTCTAGATCAGATGCCAAGTTAGGTAGGGCTGTTCTACAGTCGCCATTTAGATAGGACTCTATCACCCACCTCCTTGAAGGATAATTGCTAGTTCTGTAGTTGGATCCATGTGGATAAAGAGAGGTTACTTATATTACAGTAACTGGAGTTCTTCAAGATGTTTTTGTCCACATGGATCCCAGGACGCACCCACCTTCCCCACTGATACAGAGTTCTTACCTGGGTTTCTGAATTAGTGAAAAAACTGACTGGAAGTTTGGGTTGCTTTATACCTTTCCTGTAAGAACCATCCGTAAAGGTACACAGGGTGAATTCACAACCCCAGTGGACACTTGCATGCCATAGGTACATGTGTCTGCATTGGGATCCATGTGGACAAAAGCATCTTGAACTCCAGTTACCGTAAGGTAAGTAACCTCTGTTTTCAGGCTGTGTATTGTATCTCAAAAGAGGGCATAAATCCAGATTTAAGTGTTGCTTTTTTAACCTTAGAAATATTGAGGTTATCAAGTTCCAGTCATGTCTGGTGTTGTAGTCCTCCTAAGCCGACCTTGAATAACATCGTGGTGCTTGAAAAACATCTTAAAAATAAACAAACTCCAAACTTACATGGCTTTCTTGCACATCATAAGCAAAAAAGGCAGAAGCCCAATATTTTTTTCCTTTTCAGATCACCTTTAAGTAATACTCTTGGAAAACTAGTTGTGCTTTAATTAGCTAGCTTCTGCAATTCCATTGTTTTTATTTACTCTTAATACACAGTTCTTAAAGGTGTACAGCAAAACAAAAATGTTCTGTATTGAATGTCCCTACTAAACAGGGAGAGCATTTATGAGAAAATTAAGTTTTGACTAATCTATTTAAAATAAACTCCTGTCTGAAATCTCCTTGCTACTTCCTGGTTCAGTAAGGATAACCAAGAATGTGAATTTCAGATCAGACAATTTCAGTGACCATTAAAAGGTTTATAATTCTGGGTCTAACTTAGTTTTAATTTTGCCTTACAGTTCACCTTTGAAATAGAATTGTCTTCTTGAGAATGAATAGACTGACTTAGGGCATGGCTACACTTGCAAATGTAGAGTCCTTTGAGTTAAATCAGCCTTCGTAGACCGTAGTAGGAAAAGCGCTGCACACACTGACAGCTGCAAGTGCACTGGCACGTTCACATTTGCGGCACTTGCAGTGGCATTGGGAGCGGTGCATTGTGGGCAGCCACGGAACACCTCTTCTCATTCTGGCGCTGTGGCTTGTGGGAAGGGATAGGGGGTGCAGCGCATTCTGGGTCCTGTCTCAACATCCCATGACGCATCGGTTTGCATCCCAGCAGCCCCTCTGCTTCTGTCCATAATTGGCGCCATCTTTCAACATTTTTTGTACTGCGCACTCTGTCTTCCCTTTCAGTCTGTGGGAGTGGAGCCCGAACTGCCGAGGAATATGCTGACGAGTCTCACCAGCACATCACGTTTGGCAGTCGAGTTACTCCTTAAGATCCAAAGTGACAGTGAAGACTCAGACGATAATATCGACACGAGTAATGCATACGACATGAGATTGCTTGTGACATTCACAGACATGCTCACCACCGTGGAACGCTGCTTTTGGGCTCGGGAAACGAGCACTGAGTGCTGGGATCACATCGTCATACAAGTCTGGGATGATGAGCAGTGGCTGCAGAACTTTCTGATGAGAAAAGCCACTTTATGGGACTGTGTGAGGAGCTCGCCCCCACCCTGCAGTGCAAGGACACGAGATTGAGAGCTGCCCTCATGGTGGAGAAGAGGGTGGCTATTGCAATCTGGAAGCTAGCAACTCCAGACAGCTACCGATCGGTTGCTAACCAGTTTGGAGTGGGGAAGTCGACTGTTGGAATCATGTTGATGCAAGTTTGCACGGCCATTAATCGCATCCTGCTCAGAAGAACCGTGACTCCGGGTAACGTGCATGACATTGTGGCTGGCTTTGCACAAATAGGTTTCCCTAACTGCAGAGGGGCGATAGATGTCATGCATATTCCAATTATGGCATCAGTCCGAGTACGTTAATCCGCCTAGCTTCTGAGTATGTTAATCGCAAGGGGTATTTCTCTATAGTTCTCCAGGCACTTGTGGATAACTGTGGGCGTTTCATTGACATTAACGCAGGCTGGCCTGGAAAGGTGCATGACGCACACATCCTTCAGAACGCAAGCCTGTTCATGAAGCTGCAAGCCGGGACTTTTTTCCCAGACCAGAATATCGCCATGGGGAAGCCGAAATGTCCATTGTGATCCTTGGAGACCCCGCTTACCCTTTAATGCAATGGCTCATGAAACCCTGGACAGGGAGCCTTGACAGCAGCAAGGAGTGGTTCAACAACAGGCTGAGCCGGTCCAGAATGACTGTGGAGTGTGCTTTTGGCCGTTTAAAGGGCCGCTGGTGCTCTCTGTATGGGAAGCTGGACCTGGATGATGACAGCATCCCCATGGTTATATCCGCGTGCTGTACCCTCCATAACTTTTGTGAAGGGAAGGGTGAAAGCTTCACTGAGTCATGGAACTCGGAGGTTCAACACCTGGAGGCTGACTTTGAACAGCCAGAGAGCAGGGCTATTAGAGGGGCCCAGCATGGGGCTGCAAGGATTAGGGATGCCTTGAGGGAGCAATTTGAGGCTGAAAGCCACCAGTAATGTCTGGTGCCCTGCACAGGAGTGGAGTGCAGTGGTTCCAATGTTAGTAGGAATTTGTTTGCTACGTATGATACACTGACTTGCAGTGCCTGTTGCTTTCCTGGGCTAAGGTATCTTTTACGTTATGCAATAATAAAGAATGTTTTCAAAGCAAAAAAAATCTATTTAATGAAAAGAAAATGCATTTATTGAAAAGAAACACAGCTGCTTGGGAAACACAAAGGGCAAGAGGGTGGGGTGGGGAACAGTACAATCACAGATTTATGTATGTTCTGTTATCGTACTCAAGCCTTGCTGTTTGGAGTGCTGTGCAATGAGTGCTGCACTTGAGGATGACTACACTGCATGGTGATGGGGGTTGAGTGCTGTGGGTAAGGGTCATAGTTTTCAGGGCTGGGTGGTGAAGCTACAGGTATTGGAGGCAGCTGGTGGCGGTAAGAACCCAGATGTTGGGGAAAGTGGGTTGGAGGTGACATGGGACACAAGGGAAAGAGTTTGGGGATGAGGGCTGCGGGGGAGGGAGGAGGACGTGGTAGAGCTCTGTCTGCATGGCTACGAGTACCTGGATCAAGTCCGCTTGGCGCTCCATGATGCTTATCAGCTGCTCTGTGCTTTGGTGCCAGCGATACGCATTCTGCTGGCGGACCCTCCTTTCACTCTCCCGCCACTCCTGCAGTTTTTGATTTTTATTAAGGGAGTTCTGCATGATTTCATGCAGCATGTCCTCTTTGCTTCTGTGTGGCCTTTTCCTGATTTGTTGCAGCCTCTCGGCCGGTGATAACACGGACGGCTGAGATCTCAAGGTTGCATCTGTAAAGGCAAAATGGAACACTTAACAGGAGCAGCATTGTTCAAGCCAGACAGAGCAATGATTCCCCATACTTAAGGAGGGTGAGCATAGTCTACACAATCTCATAATTTGCCTGTCCCAAAGCAAGTGCGCACAACCCCCAGGAGTCCCAGAATGGTGAGTAAGCACAAGGTCAAGGGGGACTGATTCTTTCATGGCTGTACTGTCCTCTGGGTTTCTGTGCCTTGGGGAGAGTCAACAGCTGCAGGGGGCCCCATACTGAACACTGTTCCCACATTTTCCACAGGAGTTCATCCTGGAAGATACCTTGCTGCTGAGGGTGACCTGGGAAGCAAGGGAGGGTCTTCTACTACAATGCAGCTTCTGCCCTGGCCCATATGCAGGTTGCCTCGGTGCAGCAATGGTCCTCCCGCCCCTCATGGCACAGTAGTGTGGACATGTTAGCCTGACTGGGATAAAGACCACAGTGGCTCTCCCATGAAACCTGCGCAAGCGCATTGCCCAAGTTCTGGATGAGATCTTTTGAAGAGATCACTGAGGCCGATTACCACAATGTGAGAGAGTACTATCAGCACCCTATCTTGCATCTAGGCATACATGCAGCCCTAACCCTCCTCGCCCCAAGAGCCTGCACCAAATAACTTCCTTCCCAAAATAAAAGCCGCTTACTGGGAACCTTTTCTGGTGGTTATCCTTCCCCAAGCACCGGCCACCTTCCTCCTGGCTTGAGAACAGCTCCTGGCTGCATGCATCTAGGGATGCCGGGGTGTCTTCCTCCTCCTCAGCATCCTCGCTCCCACTTTGCTGCTGCTCCTCCTGCCTTGTTGGACTGTGCTCTGAAGTGTCCATGGTGGTACTTGGAGTGGAAGTGGGGTCGCCTCCAAGTATCGCGTCCAGCTCTTTGTAAAAATGGCAGGTCGTGGGTGCAGCACTGGATCGGCGTTTGCCTCACGGGCTTTGTGGTAGGCATTCTGCAGCTCTTTCACTTTAACCCTGCACTGCAGAGCATCCTGGTCATGGCCCCTTTTCATCATGTCCCTTGATATCTGCCCGAAGGTATTGTAATTTCTACGACTGGAGCGCAGCTGGGACTGGACAGCTTCCTCCCCCAAACACTGATGAGGTCCAGCACCTCGCCATTGCTCCATACTGGGACTCGCCTGGCACATGAGGCATGGTTACCTGGAAAGATTCGCTGAGAACACTCCACGCCTGGCTGAGCGAACAGGAAGGGGATTTTCAAAATTCCCAGAGAATTTAAAGGGCAGGTCTGACGGTTGGTCACCTGAGGGCAGGGCAGTAGCGTTCAAAGTGATGACCAGAATGGCTAGAACAAGCATTGTGGGACACTTCTGGAGGCCGATCAGAGCACATTAACAGACCAGGGCATCCACACTGGCACCGTGGCGCTCCAGCGGGGGTGCATCAAACGTTATTCCACTCGCCAAGGTGGAGTACCGGCAGCGCTCTACATGCCTTGCCAGTGTAGATGCGTTGTGAGTTAGAGCGCACTGGGCTGCGTTAAAGTGCTCTAACTTGCAAGTGTAGCCATGCCCTTAGTGTGAATAAGAGATGGAGAAGGAAACCAGCTTTTTCAAATTCACCCTTCAATCCAGGAAGCAAAACTGTTGGAGCTACATGAAGAATTGCTTTTTTTGCAAAGTTTAAGCATGCTCTTTTATCTATTGAGTTGTTTAATGCTGAAGTGATGATGAAGTTTTATCTGCATATCTAACACATGGGTGCATCAGCTCCAACTGTTAAGTGCCAGTTCTGATTTCATTAGATTCAAATATTGAGATCATGATTTCTAACATCTAGAGATTTGTACTTCTGTTTCTCACTTTATACTCATGTTGTCTGTTTAAAATATAAAAATTAGATGCATCTCATCATGAACCTCAAAAATCCATTTTTTGATCTCCATGTGTTGCCCCAGAGATAGTGTAACAAATTCCAGCATTATTTCAACAGTTTTTTCTCTTACATGACTTGACAGTGAATGTTTCTGCTAAATAAAATTAAAGTTTCATTTTTAATGTCTTAGATTTCAAAATATTTGAACAGTGTAATTTCTCTATTTTAGGGTGAAAATCCTTTTGAAATTACTGATCAATCTCAGGATCAGCAGGCAGGGGAGGAGGAGGAGGAAGAAGAAGAAGAAGAAGACAAGGCTGATGAGCCTGCTGAAGAGGAAGAAGAAGAGGAAGAGGAGGAAGAAGAAGAAGAAACAGAAGAACAAACTGACTTCACCCTTGACCAAACTGAAGATAACTAAATGCATGAAAATGAAAAAAATTCAAGTTGAAAAACAGCTTTTTATTTCTGTTCTAAAGTGGCTAAATGCAAGACTTTGTAATAGTATCACAGATGAGACTTGTGTAACATCCCCACCCTATGCATGCATTCCATTATGCAGTAACTTGTTTATATAATTTCTGTTTGCCATTTGTTTAAAATGACATTAAGACCATTTTAGTTGAGCTTTTATAGCAGCCAGACTGTTAGAGCTGATTAAACCATTTTGTGTTGTATATTTTTTTAAGCTTCCTTTTTCTTTTTTTGGTGTTGAAAATTGGCTATATTATTAGTGTTTGTTCTAATCACTTGAGAAAGGTAGTTTGAGGGTAAATATTCCAAGTGCAGTGTGACATAATACATTATGCAGCTCATAATATTTACCCCTTAGGGCTACGATGCATAAATTTAAAAATTGTGCTGTGAGTGTGGTTATTTTTTTGGAGTGTATCGCACACTGTATAGTAGTGTACATGTTATAAACAGGCCTTGTAGCTTTTTGTGATAAAATGTACCAGTTTGTAGTAATAAAATGTTTTAGAAACATTTGTGTTCTTATTTTTTGTAATTAAATACTAGCAAAAATTAATTTTTTTCAGTAGTTGTGAAGAAATGTCTGCAAGTAAAAATTCAAATATAAATCCCACTAACCCAATTTGCAAACCTATTATTCCATTTGCAGTTCAGTGATTGACACAGCACCCTTTATTGTTTGATGCTTCAGAGTTTCAGTCCTCACCTATCAATATGCCTTCCATGCTTCCACCTGCTTTGTAGGTGTACATGGGGAGTATGTGTGTGCTTGTGCACACTCTGCATACAGTTCTATCCAGTTGGGAGGTAGAATATCTGTCCTTGTGGACCCTTGTGACGTGCATTTAACATTTAATATGCTTTGATCTAGTCCTCTTTTGAACTGGATTAATCAAAACACATTAACAAACTTAATTTGTAGCTATTTCACTGCCATTTTTATGTAACAGAGAGGGTTGAGATAAAGGAGCAAGGGCTAGGGGGAGGAGGGAGGAAAGTAGTTGTGGTGGAAACAAAGCCCTGGTCTACACTGGGGGGGGTTGACCTAAGATATGCAACTTCAGCTACATGAATAGCGTAGCTGAAGTCGGCGTATTTTAGGTCGACTTACCTGGCTGTGAGGATGGCGGTGAGTCGACTCCTGCCACTTCCCCTTCAATACCGCTTCCGCCTCTCGTGAGATGGAGTTCCGGAGTCAACAGGGAGTGTGTTCGGGGATCGATTTATCGCATTTTACACGAGACGTGATAAATTGATCCCCGATAGATCAATCACTACCCGCTGATCTGGAGTAAAAAGGTGAGCAGGGGTTGGCTGAAAGAGAATTTTACTTCTTGTGAAATATAACAGGTGGTCTGTAAGACTAAAACATATTCAAGACGTGATCATTGACACGGACACTATGCTCCATATTCTTTATGAAAATATGCTGAAAATATGGATATGACAACAAATATACTTTACGCAAGGTGGGTCTTGTAAGGTATCATTGGAAATGTTATGATTTACTGAATGTGATTATCCAATTCATATGTATGTATCATTTCTGTACCTAAGGTTAGGAATATGGACTATGTAACCATTACAACTCGGTGTGTATTGGGAAGACACCCACCAGACGACAGGCCATCAAATTTGATGGGCCATCAGGAAGGAATAACAAAACCATGAAGATACTAATCTCTCTCCCTCCTGGGAGGTCTCCGGGGATGTAACTGTGACACTACTAGGTCAGGTGGTCTTGTTACCTGATTATCTCAGAGTGGTAGCCATGTTAGTCTGTATCAGCAAAAACAACGAGGAGTGCTTGTGGCACCTTAGAGGGAAGGAAGATCAAGTTTGGGAAACAAAGGATTCCCACCTTATGTCAATCTTATTTAAGGGTGGGGAGGAAGGCAAATGCCCAAGAAGAAAGACTGCTAAAGACACCTGAAGGGAAGGCAAGGGGGGAGTCCAGACTGAAAAGAAATATAACTAACTCTAAACCACAGAAATTTTGCAACCTGCCTAAAATAACATTTAGGGTAAGAAATAATATTTTGTAACCTGCTTCTTAAGTATATTGAGCTTAGCTTGCTTATTTTGTTTTATTTGCTCAGTAATCTGCTTTGTTCTGTTCTCATATTTACGTAAAATTCACTTTTTGTAGTTAAGCTTATTTCTTGTTTATAATATAATCCCTATTCACAATTCACAAAGGGGTGGGGGGAGAGGGTGTGTATACCTTCCTCCACATTGAGGGAGGAGGCAGATTTCATAATATATCTTTGGGTCTGCACCCCAAGGGAGGTGGACACCTGAGTGCTGGGGCAAGTCCCTTAAGGTGAGCTTTCCCAGAACTGTTCTGTGTCTGTTTCATTCTGGAGTTAGGAGTGGCCTTGCCTCTGTGTGTGCTGGATGAGGCTTAATAGCTTGGCTCATCAAGACAGGTAAAAAGGGTGCCCAGGCTGGCATAAGGGTGCCCAGCCTGGTGGGCTCAGCAGTATCTTAGCACATCAGGTGACATCCTAAGGGGGGCAACCTGTCACAGATACGGTCCCTGAATGCATGTATTACTGAAATATGTCTAAGCTGCTATTGGCCCAAATATCTCATCAGGTACAAAGAGCAGTTTGAACTGAGGGAAAATAAAGGCAGGCATGGCCATAATTGTTGCACCAATCTGAATTGCAAGCCTCCTTTTCCAAAGCTGGACTTGGTCGAGTGTGTCCATTTTGTGAAAGTCGTGCAATGGAGTTAAGATGGAATGTGGTATTGGGAGATTGTTCATCCCATTGCACTTCATAGCCTCAGGTGAGCTGGCAGAGTTCCTTTCTGGGATGATTGTTCTGGCCAACTTGAATGTCTGAATGAACAGCGCTTCAGGGTTAGCGTGGGATCTCTTGGCTTTCATGGCAATCATAAGACAGGTGTTTAATAGGGAAGGGTGGTTCTGGCTATCTAGATACACGTGGTCCCCATTACTGTAGTTTGAGTATTTCAAACATTAATTACTTTATCCTCTCTGTACCTCTGTGAGGTAGGGAAGTATTCCCATTTAAACAGATGAGGAAAGTGAGACAGAGATTTGTGAAGAATTCTGTGGTTTAGCCAAGAATTAAACCCAGGTCACCTGTATCCCAGTCCAGTTCCTTGGTCACAGGACCATGCTTTTTATCCCATTCTCAATAAATATAGGTGACCACATTCTGGATTTGGTTGGTGCTGGAATTGGACTGATATGGAAGTAAAAATCTTTTGCAACAGAACGACCATTCACGTACCTTTTCTATTTTGATGCCAAGATGTATCTTTTTTACTTTGGTGTGCAAGTTTTCATTCCCACACCAGTCGCCAGAAGGATTTTCCCCTAATGGCACCTGTCGGGTCAGCTGCAAAGCTCCCTGGAGTCGTGCCTTTGTGGCTGTGTATATAGGTCCCTGCCAACCCGCCACCTCTTCAGTTCCTTTTTACTGCCAGTGACGGTTGTTGGAGCAGCTTCTCTCTTGCAAACAGCAAGCAATCCCTTAGTTGACTTTTGTTCAGTGTGACCTGTAAATAGTTAAAATCTTAGTGTAAATAGTATAGTGAGTTTAGATGGGTTTTCCCCCTTCCCCATCATGTTTCCTCTCCCGGGGACCAGGGCATGCCTCTGTCTCAGGGTTTCAAACTGTGCGGGTCCTGTCTGGCGCCCAAGCCAAAGGGAGACCCACATGACTCCTGTCTGAAGTGCCTGTGAGAGGCACACCAAACAGATAAGGGCAAGTTTTGCAGAGGCTTCCGATCGAGGACCAAAAAAGAGAGGGACTTTAGGCTGAAACTGCTGCTCATAGAGTCAGCCCTTTGTCCCCAGGCGGCATCCAACCCCAAGCCCAGCACTTTGATGTGAGGTGGCCACGATGCCGAGAAAGGACTCTCACTCCAGGGACCCTCAGTACTGCCATTCTTCAGTGCCAAAGACCTCTTCCGGTGTGAGTGTTTGGCACCGCTCCCATTTGCCTGTGTTGCACCAGCAGAAGAGAACGGACAAAGGTCGCTCTCCCACTAAAGTAGTGGAGTGAGCAGGTACCAGCGGGGTGTGTCCCACATCAGGACACCGTGCTCCGGCTGTGACTCTGCCGGCACCATTGACTCCCACCTCGCAGGAAGGTCTGTCGAGTGTAGTTCTTGTGGACTTCCTGGTGTGGGAGATTCAGGAGGAGGACATAGACCTCCCTTCCACACCGGACACTTTTGAGGTGGCTTGGGGCCTTATTGCGATGATGGCACAGTCCTCTGCACTGGCACTGGCACCGCAGAGAGGATCCATGCCCTTGAGAGGCAAGCTAGCTGATGCAGCACCTCTTGCCCTTGCTTCACCACTGCTGCCCGGCACTGTCTGGGTCTACACCACCCTGGTCGCTGAGGTCAGACTATTCATCAGACTCTGAGGTGGAGTCGTATGCCTCTAGGCGCAGCCGGCACTGCTCCCAGCACCACTCGAGGCAGGAAGAAGGGCAGCCGCTTCCCATGATATCTTGGCCTCCGCAGTGGCAGGCACGGGCTCAATGGCCCTTCTGGACACCTAACACCAAGCCCAAGAACTAGGATCCAGATCCCTGTCAGTGGCTTCGGAGGCTTGGGTCCCTCCATCAGCTACTTCATTAGCCTGGGAACCTCTGTGAGGGCAGATGATGGGCATGCAGGTCGCCACTGATACCAGTGCAGGTTCTGGAACCGAGGCAGGCGCAGGCCCGGGAACCAGTACCGGCACCGCACAAGGTGTCTTGACGGGGGGGGATGAAGTGGTGATGGGCAGTTCCACCACCACAGCCTGCCATGGACACCAGGGCACACCAGGAGCTGCTCAGGAGGGTGGCTCAAAATCTCAACATGCAGATGGAGATGGACCCTATGGTGGATATTCTGGTCTCTGAGGGGGACCTTCAAGGGTGGCTTTACCACTAGTTAACACCACTAAGGTGCTATGGCAAATACCCGCCTCTCTCTCCCCCCCCCACGGCAAAAGGGGTAGAGCTGAAATATTTCATGCCATCCAGAGGGTATGAGCTCCTGTTTACCCACTCTCAACCGGGTATTCTGGTGGTGGACTTGGCCAACTAGAAAGAGAGATGGAGAGCTGGGGCTGACCTTTAAGTCTAAAGAGACGAAGAGGCTGGATCTCTTCGGTAGAAAGGTGTATTCTACCGGAAGGCTCCAGCTTTGCATTGCCAACCAGCAGGTGGTCCTAGCTACAATTCCTGGAACATGTCCAAGTTCCAGGAACTGCTACTGTCAGAATCCCACTCCAAATTTGTGGCAGTTCTGGAGGATGGCAAGGTAGTCGCGAGGACCTCCTTACAGGCCTCCCTGCACTCATTGACTCGGACTATGGTAACCATGATAGCCATGAGGTGCAGCTCATGGCTTCAAGTCTTGGGACTCCTGTATGAAGTCCAGAACACCATTTAGGACTTGCCTTTTGACTGTTCAGGACTCTTTGCAGAGCGAACAGACACTAGCCTGCATAGCCAGAAGGACTCCCAGGCAATCCGTAAGTCCCTGGGGCTGCACACGCTAGCCCCCCAGAGAAAGCCATTCAAACCACAACCTGCCCCTCACTTCTACTCAGCTCCTCCCAGGAGGAGGTCCCCTCAGTCGTCCTCTGGTCAGGGCCAGGGCACAGCAAAGCAACCCTCTGCTGCTAAGCCAAACTTCTAATGATGCGCCCGCGGGCGACACACCAATTCAAATCCCGGATTTTTCCCCTCCCTTTGTGAATCATCTATCCCATTTCTACTGTGCCTGGGCTCAAATAACCTCTGATAGATGGATCTTGAGCATGGTAGCATTGAGATATTCTCTCTCCAATTCTGTTCGCTCCTGCCTTCCGACTCGCCCGCCCCATCCCTCTTCAGGGACCCTTCTCACAAGCAACTTCTACAACTCAGGAGGGTAGAAGAGGTCTCTCTGGAGTTCAGGGGCAGGAGGTTCTACTTCCCGAGGCCAAGGCTGGGCTCATGCCTATTTTAAACCTGCGAAACCTAAACAGATTCATGAAGAAGTTAAAGTTCCATGTGGTCTCCCTGGCTTTCATCATTCCCTCTCTGGATCCAGGGGACTGGTACACCGCCTTCGACTTGAAGGACATGTACTTTCACGTGTCCATAATTCCATGCCACAGACGGCTCCTCCAGTTTGTGGTCAGCAACACCCACTGTCAGTTCACGGCCCTCCCATTTGGCCTTGAGGCGGCCCCTTGGGTGATCATCAAGTGCATGGCCATCGTGGCAGCCTTCCTGCAGAAGCAGCAGGTGCAAGTATTCCCATACCTAGACAACTGGCTAATCAAGGGCTGCTGCTGGGCACAAGTGGAGGACCACATGAGCCTGGAACAGACAACGTTCCACAGACTCGGCCTCATTCTGAATGTGGCAGTCAACCATAACTCCACTCAAAGGATAAAGTTCTTCGGAGCCCTCCTGGGTTCCAGTCAGGTGAGAGCATTTCTCCCGGAATCTCGCTTCCTTGCCATGAGCGCCATCATAGAGGATCTCAGAAGAATTCCTACCACTACAGCGCAGAATTGCCTGAGACTACTTGGGTATATTGCTGCTTGCATGTATGTGGTACAGCATGCCAGGCTGTGGATCCGGTCCCTTCAGGCTTGGCTAGCCCAGGTGTACAGGCCAAACTGGGACCACCTACACTGGTCAGACTCACTCCTCAGGTCCTCGAGTCCCTCAGGCTTGACCTGCAAACAGTATGTGTGGGAATACCCTTTTCCAGACTTCAGCCATTGCTGTCCCTAGTCACAGATGCATTGTTGGTGGAATGGGGGGGGCACATCTAGGAAAACTCAGGATTCAAGGTCTTTGGTCTCAGGCAGAACTTTCGCTCTGCACATCAACATCAGGGAGCTGTGTGTGATGCACCTTGCTTGCCAGACACTCCAAACCCATCTACAGGGCAGATGTGTATTGGTATTGACAGACAATACCACAGCAATGTTCTGTATAAACAGACAGGGTGGTGCTTGCTCCTCTCCCCTGGGTCAGGAAGCCCTCAAGCTGTGGGACTTCTGCATCGCCCACTCGATATGTTTGAAGGCATCGTACCTTCCAGGCTCGCAGAACAATCACCCCAGCAGGTCTTTTCATGGCCATGAGTAGTCTCTCTGCCCTGATGACTCTATCAACATTTTTCAAAAGTGGGGATTTCCCAGATGCACCGTATCACAAACAGGTCTAACAGGAAGTGTCAGCAATTCTGCTCCTTCTTGATTCATAGCCTGCACTCGCTCGCGGATGCCTTTCCTTGGAAGGGGCACCTGATGTATGCATTTCCACCTTTCCCGCTCATCCACAAGGTCCTCCTCAAGGTCTGATGAGAGGAAGCATCAATAATTTTCATAGCATCAGCATGGCCACGTCAGCGCTAGACGTGTCAGTCTGCTAGATGTCTATAACTCTGCTCATGGTCCCAGGCTTGATAACACAGAACCATGGTCACCTCCAGCATCCCAATCTAGAGACTCTTCACCTCACAATATGGAACTCCATGGCTAAACCTGTTAGAGCTTGCATGCTCAGACTTGGTTAAGGAGGTTCTCCTTGGCTTCAGAAAGCCATTCATTTGGGCCACTTATCTGGCTAAGTGGAAGAGGTTTTCAATTTGGTCTCTGCTGAAGGGCACTCCTCTGTTGCAGTCATCAATTCCCTTCACCCTGGACTATTTACTTCGCCTAAAACAGCAGGTCCCAGTGGTATCGTCGATAAAGGTGCACCTGGCCGCTATTTTGGTTTTCCATCCCAGCTCAACTGGATGGTCAGTATTTGCTAACCTCATGGTTGGCTGCTTCCTCAAAGGGCTAGATAGACTGTATGCGCAAGTAAGGTAACTGATTCCCCCATGGAATCTCAACCTGATGCTCTTGAGGCTGAAGGCCTTTGAGCCCCTAGCAACATGCTCTCTCCTTTACCTTTCTTGGAAGGTGACATTCCTAGTGGCTATAACTCAAGGCCTTGATGTCCAAGCCCCTTACACTGAGTTTTATAAGACGAGGTGCAGTTGTGGCCGCACCCAGCTTTCCTCCCAAAGTTGGTCTCGCAGTTTCACATGAACCAGGACATTTTTCTTCCAGTGTTCTTCCCTAAGCCACGTGCTAATAACTGGGAATGGATGCTCCATTCTCTAGATGTCAGACGAGTATTAGCTTTGTACATTGAGTGGATAAAGCCATTTCGGAAATCGACACAGCTCTTTATTGCAATTACTGAGCAGATGAAGGGGGCTCCCAGTGTCATCCCAAAAGATCTCTTCATGGATCACGGCATCTATCAGGGTGTGCTGCAACCTAGCAAAGGTACTGGCCCCAGTATTAATGCGCACTCCACAAGAGTGAAAGCTTCGTCTGCAACGTGTCTGGCACAGGTTCCTATTCAAGACATCTGCAGGGCGGCGATGTGGTCATCTATTCACACCTTTATGTCACACTAGCCATTACACAGCAGGCTAGAGATGATGTCTGATTTGTCAGAGCAGTGCTATGGTCTGCGACTCAGTAAATTCCAACCCTTTCTCCTAGGGACTGTTTGGGAGTCACCTACTTGGAATTGACATGAGCAATCACTCGAAGAAAAAATTGTTACCTTTCATAATTGTTGTTCTTCGAGATGTGTTGCTCATGTCCATTCCAAGACCCACCCACCTTCCCTCTGTTGGCGTATCTGGCAAGAAGGAATTCAAGAGGTGGTGGATTGTCAGGGAGTTATATATACTGCCATTAAGGCGCGACTCCAGGGGGTTCCACAGCTGACCCGGCGGGTACTGCAAGGGGAAAAACCTTCTGGCGACTGTGCACACAGCATGCACACGCCTACTTGAAATGAACATGAACAATGCATCTCGAAGAACAACAGTTACAAAAGATAGGTAACTTTTTTTTTTTTTGTTGCTTGCAAGCCAGTGGCCCTGCTTAAGTGGGATCAACAGGCAAATCAAAGAAGAATTTGGCCCCTTGTAAAAGGCTCCAACTATAATCTTTAGCAGCAGTGGTGGAAACTAACAGAAACTGTGGCAGCATGTCAAAACCCATTCCTCAGATAGTTGATGAGAAAACTGAGGCATTGTGCTGCTGATAGATTTCTGTAAGCATCTTCTGCCATGTGCTTTGCACATGTATTCTTAGCCTGGTTCAGAAAGGTCAAGAAGCTGCTCCTGTTATAGGGTTAGCATTCATAATCCCTTCTAAACAAACTCTCAATATCTTTTCCTTAGTTGCCACTGCCACTACAGACTCTAAGGATCTCTTTGCATCTTTGAACTTAGTGGCAGTCAATGGGAGACAACTGGGGGACAGCATATGGAAAACAATTACGAGGCACACTAAGTGGCAGCCTTAACCCAACTTCAGAAAGCTCAACAATGTCATTGCAGATGTAATGCAAAAAAAAAAAAGTGGGCTCTGCCATCTGCTCTTCCATAAAAACCAGGATTACGTTTTGTATCTATTTCATCTGATTCAATCAAAAGGATCTTCCACCATCCAGAGGAAAAGTATGGCGGTAGGAACATCAGAGACAGAATGTGACTTCAGGTTCCCCTTCTCCAGATGATGCAAATTGCTGGTATGATTACACATCTACCCAAGAGTGCCAATCTGAAATCGGCTTACTTTACTTCTAGAATCTCAACAAAAATAAACCTAATGACTCTAGGGAGTTTGGGAGGGAGATGCTGACACTACCCTAGAATACACCACAAGTACTTACACACTTACCAGGAAGGCTTGTATGCATTTCCCTATCAAAAAGCCACAGGAAGCTCTTCAGGTTTACTTTCATATTCTGTGACAAAGCTCAGCCATTCACAAATGTCCAGCTCATTGTGAGACCAATGAGTGTACCAGCCCCTTGGAGTCATTTCTAAATGACATATGAGATGTCAACTATCAGGAGATGCTAGCCAAAGAACTGTGAGCACTTCTGAAACACAGCTTTACCATCAGTTTCCAAAAGGGCAATTGTACTGCTTCAAGCAGTTCACATGGTGGGAGTTAGATCAGTTAAGAAAGAGAAATAAATCAACTGATTTTTGTCAAATGGGTCTAGCAAAAGTCAATCATCACTATGATGATATCCCAGAATCAAAATCAAGGATCTTGGGACTCTTCTGTTGATGAGGGAAAGCTGCATCATGTATTACTATGGACAGTTGGCACATCAGGACATATTAAAAACTCATTCAGAGCAAGTTGCTTGGGGAACAATACATGAAAGACAGAGTTAGTTTACAGATAGACCATTCTCTACACTATTTGTCCTAGTGGTCTCCCTGATCGCTCCTGCGGGAGTCTTCAGAGGCTTCAGTTCCTGTTTTCAGAGAGACCCTATCACAATGCCTGCCTCAGTAAACAGGGAGAATGTGCACAAACTGTACTTAAAAAGAACAGCAGCATTGGCCTCTTGGAGGTAAGAGGCTGACATCTGGCAGAGATACAACCATACCTGTAGAGACTGTAGCCCATAGGATTATTTTGCTAGCTATTATATCCTACTAATCCAGCCAGCAATATCATTTAGTATGTTTCTTTTTCTGAAATTAATCCATTTTATTCTTATATTTTATCAGTATTAATTCCTTGGAATGTAGGATGTGTTGAGGCATGTGTTTCCTAATAATAAGTTTTGCTGAAATGAAAGAAGCTTACCGACCTGTAAGATCTGGTAAGATCTGCTATAAAGCAAAAAGTATAATCAATTATAAATATATCAACATAAAAATTGGCAACCTTTGGCACAGATAAGAATGGTCCCTTTTGGGGAACCAAAGGGAGGAATTATCCACATCACATTACAGGTTATCTGACTTCTACAACTGATTGGTAACTGCAGGGTGCACCACAACTTGGAGGTCATCAAGAGAGGCTAGGCTGGCAGTTTTGGAATGAAATAATCCTAATTAATATATTTAGAAAGTAAGTGTTATCATTCTAACATATAGGAGAAGGGTACCCATAAATTTCTTAGGGTACGGAAATAAGATTTGGGTATAGTAGGTTGGGCCTGAATTACATAGGTCAGGATCCTATAAAATACTTTGTAAGAGAGTGCAGTCCAGTTCTGCTAAGTTCAGCTCTTAAGTTCTGACCTCTATCTATCAGCTTAGTATTGGGCAATATAGTATAACTACTCAACATTCCTAACCATTGGGGAAGCTAGCACCATCGTGTAATCGGGCATGCCAGGCGTGAGGCTGGTGCTTCACCTCCTATTACTGGGTCCTCAAGGAAGGATGAGAGTATGTTAGGTTAAAGTATAATAGAAATGGTACCACCAGGAGTTTTGAAATTTTTACTGTTTTGCAGTTATAAGATTCATAGCATTTCTTATTTTTATGTTAATTTCAATAAAGGCTTTATCAATTTAGTATTGTCCTCAGTGTACTTGTTCTTGCCAAGCACCCTGAGAATCCTCTCCCAATATTGAACTCTGAGTTCTTAAACTCTGTAGTCTGAATTGGATAAGAACCTATAAATCTTCTGGTTGGGTGCAATCAGTGGCGAGCCACCACAACTAACCCATCCAATTCAGGTCAACAAGGCGGCCGCTACTGTGTGATGCACCATAACAACCTACCTCCCACTAGGCAAGGGGGCACAAAGGGTACCAAGCTGCACCAGAACTTACGACTTAGCTCCCTTTGTGCCTCAGCTGAAAGACAAAACACCCAGGAAAGCCACTTGGGTCTTCCAATCGATAGTATCCAAGATTGGAAAACTACAGGTTGATCAGTTTGCATTAGAAACAATGGAAAGGTAGATTTGCATCTTTAGAGGGACAAGAGAAGCAGGCATGGTGGACATGATGTTGCAATGTGAATTAAGATGCTTTCTTTATTTTCTCCAATACTTTTCTGGTTTAGGGCAATTTAGAAGATTTGTGCAGGGAGTGGGCAGGATTATTAAATGTGCATTCCCATCCACATCCCCCTGCACACACCTAGTCCAAGCAATTCGACTTCCTATTAGACACAAGCCTGATCTCTCACAGCATAGCAACTGAATAGCAAATGATGACTGCCCAGGGTACGTGGAGGTACTTGAAGGCTAGATGGTGCTCACTGAATGTGTAGCTATTCAATATTTTTTTTATCTTCATTGATAGTGTGGCCCCATGCTTTATTTACTGTTCTCCGTCAACACAGTGTGCTAAATGCAGCATTGTTAAATTCCTAATAGGCTTTTCTATGGCATTCATCACGAATGTATCTGAGTGCTTCCCAAACATTCATGAATTTATTTTCACAGCACTGTCCCATGAGGTGTTTGCATTATCGCCATTTACAGATGAAGAGACTGAGACAGAGAATAAAGCCAAAAGTGTCAAGTGTCCACTAATTTTGGGTTCCCAACTTGAGATACTTGGAACCTGATTTTTCAAAGTACTTGCCATTTTGATAGCGTATATTCAGAACAGTTCCTACTGACTCCAGTTGCAGCTGAGTGCTCAGCACTTCTGTGAGTCAGACCCTATGGTCTCAAGTTGGGCACCCAAAAAATGAGGAACACACAGTGACCACCCATGAAAAGTTTTGTTTAAGTCACTTGTGAAGCATCACACATGGACTCTGACAAAGGTGGGGTGGAAACCAGTTTTCCAAGGTAGCATTCATCTGCCTGAATCATGAGACCACCCTTTTTCTGCAATCCCTTGTCTCATTCACTACACACCTCACTTCTGCAACAAATGAAGCAAGAGGGTCCTTGTGATGGGGGTGTCCACCCCAGATAAGGCCTGAAGGGGTTAAGGGGGCTAGGTGGGCCAACTAACTGCCAAGACTGCACCTGGAGAAAGAACCAGAGAGCAGAGATTAATTAGATGAGACTTAGCTGGACAGGAATATGAGGGGCTCTGTAAAGCCCAGGAGGAGCTAAGAGCAGCTGAGGCTTCATGATTCAGTAGTTTGCAGTTACTCCATGGGAGAAGGGAGATGTGTTGGGGGCTACAAAGGCAAGTAGCTTACAGTTACTCCCTGGGAGGAGGGAGCATGGGGTTGGCAAACCCAGGGAAGTAGGGAGATCCAGAAGGTAAGGAAAGGCTCAGCAAAATTAAATTCTGCTTCAAATATCAGTTTAGTCTTCAATATTTTCTAGAAGCCAATATGTGAAAATTTGATGAGCAAGCCTTAGAAATTGTCCTATTGCTGCATATTCTTTGTAAGTGATCCTAGGATATGAGTAATACAGCCTCTCTTCAGATAGGTTTGCTCCACCTAAATGTAGTCTTTGCACACTGCAGTTGTTAGAACTCTAGGGAAAACCTTTATCAGAAAAGATTCCATACCAGTCAGAAGCAGAGTCTCTTTTCCTGTCTTAGAGAAAGGGAAGGCAGAAACCAGGCCGTAGGTAAGTCCCTGTGTTCTCTGTAGTGAGCAGAGTCTACAATCTGCAACAGCCTTTGAATTTTTGTGGTTCGCTGGTGTAGCAGTTTTGAAATTCTGCAGCAGATTAATTTAAATAAAAATGGAGATTTGTTATGAATTAAATATGAAAATGAATGAATAATTTATATTATACATAGTGGTATAGTAGCTCCAGTTTATTCTGATATTAAATTCATTTTTAATTTTTTTGTCATTTTTAGTTTTCAGTGTTGTACAGGCTTTTGTTCTGACCAGTGTGACAAAGCTCTGTCCTTGCCTCCATGGGTCCCACGTTTCCTGGCGGATTTCGCTAGCCTCAGAGGCTCACTGTGACCCTCCATGTAACCCTTTTTTCTCTAGAGACAAGGGTCACAGTCTACTGAGCCATTTTCATCATAAGCCAGTGAGGGAGGTGAGGAGAAGTTATCCTTCCTTGCATAGTCTCTGTTGTTTCCCAGTCTTAGTGATTAATCAGGGGCAAAGGTGGAGGAGGAGGGAGCCCTCACTTCCTCAAGCTCCACTTCACCCTTAACCCCCACACTCGGGTGCTGCTATTGCTCCAACTGCAGCCCCGGGGGGGAGGAGGGGGCTGCTAGCCCACTCCCCAGAGAGAAGGAGTGAGGGACCCCAGCCACTGCTGTTGTGGACACCACCACCACCACCTGAGAGGGGTCCTGACTGCCTGCCTGAACCACCACCTGGAGTTGCTGGAGCTGCTGCTGCTGCTGTGGAGTCTGCTGCCTGGAGCTGCTGAAGCCCCGAGGAGGAGAAGAAGAGGACCATCTACCAGTGGGGGAGCACCTAGAGACTTTGCAGACCATTGTGGAGGGGTCCTAAGACTGAGTAATTTTCAAACTGTGCTCTTGTGGTGGGGGTCTTGACTGTGTTTGTAGGGACACGGGGCGTGACGTGGAGCTGCCCCCTGATCCATCTGTGTCCCCCCCAACCCCCACCACTACTACCACCACCGCTGCCCCCTCCACCACCCCCACTGGCTGTATACCATCTGCCTCAGCTCCTGCCTCTGGACTCAGCTGCTTGCTTGGCTTGCCACGCCCTATTTCCACCCTTTGGGCCAGAAGCAGCAGCCAGCCTAAAAAGACTTGTGCAAGAGCACGTGGGTGCATGTACCCCCACCCTGGACTGCCCACTCCACAACTTCGCCCTTTACTACCTGCCCCATTTGCCACTTGCAGCCTTCCCCCCTCCTTTTGCCCCAGCCCCCCTTACTAGCTTCAGTTAGTTTGCCTGCCCCACCCATTTTCCTTCTGCAGCCTTTGTTTGTTTGCCCCATCCCAGCCTCTGAGGCTAGCCCCTTGGTTTCCCTGCCCTACCTCCAGCCTGCTTAGCCCCTTGCTTCGTGTGCCCATGCCCCCTCCCATGCGCTTGTGCAACTCCCCATTTTAGCTTCAACCCTCTTCACTGCACTCCCGATGTTGTTGTATCCCCCTCTCCCCTAGTGCAGCCAGAGGAGCCGGAATTCCACCTTGTGTCAGTGACTGACCCCTAACCCCTGATTGCCCCCCATCCAGCCCACCCCTTTTGGCGCCCTCCTCTCCTGCCTGCAGCCTAGCTGGGAGGAGTGGTCGACCTGCTTCCCCTTTCCCCTCCTTCTTCTGGTATCTCCCCTTCCCTCCCTGCTCACGATGCTGGGGGATGAGACAGGTGGGGCCCCCCCAGCAGCCCCAGCTACCCCTCCCCCGCCTGCCCCTCTGTCACCCCCCCCAAACCTCTACCTCCCCTGCCGAACCATCTGCCATCGCCCCTGCTGGGGCACCAGCAGCAATGGGCACCTGGGTGACCTCCACTGCTGCCATGTCTCTCAACCCCTCAGATTCAGGGGGAGCCCCCCAGCCGGCGGGAAGGGCCAGGGTAAGAAGAAGGGGAAGGACCCCGCTAAAAAGACCAGGCCCTCCATGGCAGGGGCTGCCCCAAATGCCCTGGCCCCACCGCTAGCTGGGGCATCCGTCCCTGCTGTTCCCTCCACCAGCTCTGCGGGTGTCCCTCCCCTGGACCCCAGGGCGTACGCCCAGGTGGTGGCAGCCCCCCCGCCTACCACTTCATCATCTCTCCCACCCACCGCCTCCTCTACCATCTATAGCGGCCGGGGCCCCTTTCCCACCATGACCAGGAAGCAGGGCGTCCGTTGCCTCCTGGTGCCCGCCTCGCCCCATGTGGAGACCTATGGGCGGGCGTTGGCGAGGGTGGTGGGGCCCACGGCCATTGTGGCGGCCTCCAAAATGTATGGCAAGGTCGTCTTCTTCTTAACATCGGAGGCCGCCGCCCAGAAGGCGGTGGAGAAGGGCCTGACAGTAGGGGGCGTGTTCGTCCCCTTAGAGCCGCTAGAGGACCTGGGCGTCCGCCTGGTCCTGACCTCTGTCCCTCCCGTTCTTCCCAATGCTGCCCTGTTACCCGCCCTCTCTACCCTGGGGAAGCCCATCTCTGTCATCAGCCCTCTCCTGTTGGGCTGCAAAGACCCCGCACTCCGTCACGTCCTCTCGTTCTGCCGGCAAGTGCAGCTTCAACTGCCGCCGGCGGCGCATGACGGAGAGGCGCTGGAGGGGTCCTTCCTAGTTCCCTACCAGGGAGCCCATTACCGGGTGCATTACTCCACGGGGGAGGCCCGGTGCTACCTGTACCAGGCGATTGGGCACGTCTGGAGGGACTGCCCCTTGGCCCAGCAAGGAGGGGTATCTGGGACTCCTGAACCCCGGCAGGGCACCGGCCCCGTCATCGCTGGCGCCCCTGTCTGTCCGGCGCCCGAAACCACCCCTCCTCCTTCCCAGTCCACCATTGCTCCCGCTCGGGCCCAAGGGGCACCTCCCCAACTATGCCCAGACGAGCGGGAGAGCCCCGCCCCCGCTGCTTGCAATCTGGAGGGGCCTGTGGAAGAGGGTGTGGCAGGGACACCGCCGGGCATGGGAGAGGGCCCGCCCCAAGGGGAATCTTCCCTCCCTTGTGCTGCCCCACCGTTATCCCCTTGAGTCCCTGAGCCACCGCCTCTGCCCCCTGACACGACTCGTGCTAGCCAGCCCCTGGATGATGCCATGGTGATATCTCCCCTCCACGGGAGTCCATCCCCTCCGAGGCCCCTGAGGGAACCCCCCTGCCCTGGTGCCATCTGAAACCTCAGTGTGTCCCGAGGCGACTGTCGCGTCAGGTGTCGGCAGGGAGAATCCCGAGGTGGCGGAAACTGATCTCCCATCCATATATGAGGAGATCGAGGCCCTGGGTCTGACCCCGGTCACCCAGGGGGAGGAGGACCCTATGCCAGCGGGCCTCGATCTAGGTGACTTCACTCCAGCCCCCTTTCCCCATGCTTCCTCCCCCTAACCGTTGCTTCCACTCCCACCTACGAGGACCCCCTGGACTCCTCCATCAACCCAGCTGCAGATGGCACCCAGCTGAGGGCCGCCGAGCCTGTTGAGGTAATGGCCAGTGCCACGCGGCTGGGACCTGAGCCACCATGGTCACCCCTCGTTGGTGAGGAGCATTCGACCTCCTTTCCGGAAGAGGGCCCTACAGGAGAGAGTCCACCTCCTGATGCCGTGGCTGCCAAATCCACCATAGAGCCTGCGCCCGGCATCACTGAGAGCCCTCTCCCAGCCCAGAATCTCGCCTCTAAACCTGCCCCTGCCCCTGCCCCTGTCCCTATCCCATCCACCTCCCGAGATGTTATTGCCGGCCCTTGGGCTGTCTCCTTCCCTTTGCCAATAGATGACCCCCAGGGAGCGGCCTTTGTGTTTACCCGTCCCAACCCACCAGGGCTGCTATCTTCCCTCCTCCGCCCCCTAACGCCCCAGCGTTTGGGCCAACCCATCAGGAATCCCGCCGGGGGTCCGCACCCTGTCTGCCCGTCTTGGTGGGCCATGGGTCTGTACCAAGGGCCCCAGCGGGGAGTAACCAGGACACTGTAACCCCAGCCCCCCATGCGCTGCGAGAAGAGTTGCAGGAGTTTTTAGAAGACGTCCGTGGCTCCCACAACAAAGTACAGCTTGCTCTCCAGCGATGGGGGGACTTTAATCAAATCCTCCAGGCCGCAAGGGCCCTCATGGGGGAGGGTAAAAGGACTGGGAGGCAGGGCGCTGTGGCATACCAGCGGGTCCGCCTCTTCCGTGACTCCTTACTCACCTACGGGGTAGGTCACGGACTGCTGTGTGGCCCGTCGGGAGCCGCGAGTGTCCCTGCTGGCGAGGATCCCCCCCAGCCCTCCTCATGGCACCTCTTACCATTGCAACATTGAACACCCACGGCTGTGGGATGGGTCTCCACAGGTCCCAGATGCTCTCCTTCCTGTGGGATGGGGGGTACTCTGTGGTTTTCGTGCAGGAGATCCATACAGATCTGACCTCTGAAGACAGCTGGCGGCCGGACTGGGGGTACAGGGTCTACTTTAGCCATCTCACAATTCGTACGGCTGGAGTGGCGACCCTGTTCTCCCCCGACCTGCGACCCAAGGTACTGGGGGTCGCCGAGGCTGTGCCGGGCCGCCTGCTGCACCTCCGGGTCCACATGGAGGGGCTCGTAGTCAACCTCATCAACATCTATGCCCCAGCAGCGAGTCCAGAGCGGCTGCAATTCTATCAGCAGGCGTCCGCCTTCCTCGGCACCTTGGATCCTCAGGAGTGCCTGGTCCTGGGAGGGAACTTTAACATCACCCTCGAGGAGCGGGACCGCTCAGGGACCGAGCAGAGCCCGGCTGCTTCCGCCCTCCTGCAGGAGATAGTCGAACACTACTCCCTGGTGGATGTCTGGCGCGACCACCACCCGGATGACACTTCCACGTTCACCTATGTCCGGGTGGAGGCCCATCGGTGGTGCCACTCCCGGTTGGACCGCATTTATTTATCACGCTTTCATCTTTCATGAGCCCACTCCTCCAGCATCCAGCCGGCCCCATTTTCTGACCATCAGTTAGCCACCGTGACAGCCTCCCTCTGTGCGGAGAGGCTGGGGCTGTTCTATTGGCATTTTAACAACAGTTTGCTGGAGGATGTGGGCTTCATGGCATCCTTCCGGGAGTTCTGGCTGGCCTGGCGAGGGCAGCGGCATGCCTTTCCCTCGGCGCAGCGGTGGTGGGACCTAGGGAAGGTGCGCACCCGGCTCTTCTGCCGTGACTACACCCGGGGCGCCAGCCGACGGAGGGATGCGGCGATAGAGCAGTTGGAACGAGAGGTCTTAGAGCTGGAGAGGCATCTGGCCGCCAGCCCTGAGGATCCGCCCCTCTGCGGAGCGTGCCGGGAGAAGCGGGAGGAGCTCCGGGCCCTCGAGGACCAATGGGCCCGGAGTGCCTTTGTTCGATCTCGCATCCGTCTCCTTCGGGAGATGGATCGCAACTACCGCTTCTTCTATGCCCTGGAGAAAAAGAGGGGGGCTAAAAAACATGTCATCTGCCTTCTGGCCGAAGATGGCACCCCCGGCACGGATCCGGTGGAGATGTGCAGGAGGGTGAGAGCCTTCTATGCAAGCCTTTTCTCCCCGGATGTGACCGATCCTAACGCTTGCAGAGTGCTCTGGGAGGAGCTCCCACTGGTCAGCGCGGGCAACCGAGACCGGCTAGAGCTGCCTCTCACTCTGGCCGAGTTCTCGGAAGCCCTCCGTCGCATGCCCACCAATAAATCTCCGGGCATGGACGGGCTGACTGTGGAGTTCTACCGCGTGTTCTGGGACGTCCTCGGCCCAGACCTAGTCACCGTCTGGGCCGAGTCTTTGCAGAGCGGGGTCCTCCCTCTTTCATGCAGTCGAGCCGTGCTCGCCTTATTGCCGAAGAAGGGGGACCTCTGCGATTTACGAAATTGGCGTCCCGTCTCGCTCCTCAGCACAGACTAGAAAGTTGTGGCAAAAGCAATCTTGCTGCAGCTAGGGTCCATGCTGGAGGACGTGGTCCACCCAGACCAGACCTACACCGTCCTGGGCCGCAGCATCTTCAACAACCTATATCTGGTCTGGGACCTTTTGGAACTCGGGTGTAGGGATGGTCTGTTGTTCGCCCTCCTGTCCTTAGATCAGGAGAAGGCGTTCGACAGGGTGGATCATGGGTATCTCCTGAGCACTCTGCAAGCGTTTGGCTTCGGACCCCAGTTTGTGGGTTTTCTCCGGGCGCTGTACACCTCCGCAGAGTGTCAGGTCAGGCTCAACTGGATCCTGACTGAACTGGTCAGCTTCGGGCGAGGAGTACGGCGGGGTGCCCCCTCTCGGGCCAGCTGTACGCTCTGGTGATCGAGTCCTTCCTCTGTCTCCTCCGAATGAGGTTGAGAGGGTTTTGCTGCGGGAGCCGGAGCTGCGGCTGGTCCTGTCGGTGTACGCTGATGATGTGCTCCTCGTGGTCCAGGACCCGGGCAACTTGGCGCGGGTGGAGGCTTGCCAGGCCATCTATTCGGCAGCCTCCTCTGCGTGGGTCAACTGGGTCAAGAGCTCTGGCTTGGTGGTAGGGGAGTGGCGGCAGGCGAGCTCCCTCCCACCTGCGCCTCAGGCCATCCGGTGGAGCACGGGTCCGCTGCTCTATCTGAGCGTTTACCTTTCTGCCACGCATCCCTCTCCACTGGAGAACTGGCAGAATTTAGAGGGCGGGGTGATAGAGCGGCTCTGGAAATGGACAGGACTACTCCGGTGCCTCTCCCTTCGAGGGAGAGCGCTGGTGCTTAATCAACTAGTCCTGTCCATGCTCTGGTACCGGCTCAACACCCTGGTCCTGGCCCCGAGTTTTTTGGCCAACCTCCAGACATCGATTCTGGAATTCTTTTGGTCAGGACTGCACTGGTTCCCTGCAGGGGTTCTCCATCTACCTCTGGAGGAGGGAGGGCAGGGCCTGAAATGTCTGCTTACTCAGATCCTTGTCTTCTGCCTCCAGGCCCTGCAGAGGCTTCTTTATGGTGCAGGTAGTCCGGCGTGGAGCATACTGGCGCACGCCTTCCTGTGCCGCATCCGAGGGCTCCGATATGACCAGCAGCTCCTTTATCTCCATCCAAGAGGTCTTCCGCCTGACCCCTCCGGGCTGCCGGTCTTATACCAGGACCTTCTCTGGACCTGGAAACTCTTTTCAATGACCAGGTCTGTGGCGGCCACCGAGGAGGCAGATCTCCTCGCGGAGCCCCTTCTGCACAACCCCCAGCTCCGTGTGCAGGTGGCGGAGTCCCGCTCAGTGCGCCAGAGGTTGGTCCTGGCAGAAGTCACAAGAGTCGGAGACCTCCTGGACTATGACCAGGGAGACTGGCTGGATCTCCTGACGCTTGCTCAGCGCATGGGACTCTCCAGACCTTGTACTTCCCGGCACATACTTCAGGAGGTGGAGACCGCTTTGCCGCACACTGCTTGGGTTTATCTCGACCGGGTCCTGCATGAGGGCACGCCCCGCCCACCCGCTACCCCAGACCCGCCGGACCTTTTAATTGGATCCCTGCCCCGTGGACCCAACCGATCCCCTCACCCCTTCACTGTAAGCCGGCTGCATGAGATGCAGCCAGTCTGTTTTCAAACCGCGCCAAGAAAACATCTATACATGCTCGTTCTCCACACCCTTCACGCCCTCACCCTCGTGTCCCGCCCCGATACAAAATGGCGGGACCTCCTGCCACCTTTGGAGGGTGAGGCCAGCCTATATTCCACCTTAGTCCCGAGGCCTGCTGGGGATGTCAGTTGGCGGCTCCTTCATGGAGCCGTGAGCTCGAGCATGTACTTGGCGCAGTTCACCTCAATCCCAGACACCTGCCCCTTTTGCGGCGTGAGGGAAACCCTGGCACATATATACCTGGAGTGTGCCAGGCTGCAGCCCCTATTCCGACTCCTCACCAATATTTTATTACGCTTTTGGTTGCACTTTTCCCCTCACCTTCTTATTTATGCACTCCATATCCGTGGCCCCACAAAGTCACGGGATCTCCTGGTCAACCTCCTCCTGGCCCTAGCTAAAATGGCCATCTATAAAACCAGAGTGAGGAGGTTGGCCAATGGAGTCTCCTGTGACTGTGGGGCCTATTTCCGATCCTCAGTCCGTTCACGTATCCAGGCAGAGTTCCTCTGGGCGGCATCCTCTGTCTCCCTTGATGCCTTTAAGGAGCAGTGGGCACTGTCCGGGGTTCTCTGCTCGGTGTCCCCGTCCAGTTCCCTTCGTTTGACCCTTTGACCAAACTCCTGTTCCTGTTATTTCATTAGTTGTCCCCCGGAATTTTTTGGGTATCTAGGTCCTGTGGATCCCCTTTTTAGGCTGGGGGGGATACTTTAGCCATGGACGGGCTTTGCCCGCCCACTTCCTGGATCCCAATAAGACTACTTCCGTAGCCTTCTAGCTTGGAGGGAGATGGGAAGCTGCTACTCCTGCTGCTAGGCCCTAAGCTCTCCCTGCTGCTCCAGCTGCTCCCCTGGCTGGGCCAGACACGCCCCCCTCCGCTACCTGGTTCTGGACCCCCCACACTCGGGTGCTGCTATTGCTCCAACTGCAGCCCTGAGGGGAGGAGGGGGCTGCTAGCCCACTCCCCAGAGAGGAGAAGTGAAGGACCCCAGCCACTGCTGTTGTGGACACCACCACCACCACCACCTGAGAGGGGTCCTTTCTGCCTGCCTGGACCACCACCTGGAGTTGCTGGAGCTGCTACTGCTGCTGTGGAGTCTGCTGCCTGGAGCTGCTGAAGCCCCGAGGGGAGCACCTAGAGACTTTACAGACCACCGTGGAGGGGGCCTTAAGACTGAGTAATTTTCAAACTGTGCTCTTGTGGTGGGGGTCTTGACTGTGTTTGTAGGGACACAGGGGGTGTGGCGTGAAGCTGCTCCACAATCCATCTGTGTGTCCCCCCCAACCCCCACCACTACTACCATCGCCGCTGCCCCCTCCACCACCCCCACTGGCTGTATACCATCTGCCTCAGCTCCTGCCTCTGGACTCAGCTGCTTGCTCAGCTTTTTTATTCATAGATACTAAGATCAGAAGGGACCATTCTGATCATCAAGTCCGACCTCTTGCACAGCACAGGCCACAGAATCTCACCCACCCACTCCTACGAAAAACCTCACCTATGTCTGAGCTATTGAAGTCCTCAAATCGTGGTTTAAAGACTTCAAGGAGCAGAGAAGCCTCCCTCAAGTGACCTGTGCCCCATGCTACAGAGGAAGGTGAAAAACCTCCGGGGCCTCTCCAATCTGACCTGGAGGAAAATTCCTTCCCGACCCCAAATATGGCGATCAGCTAAACCCTGAGCATATGGGCAAGATTCACCAGCCAGATACTACAGAAAATTCTTTCCTGGGTAACTCAGATCCCATCCATCTAATATCCCATCTCAGGGGATTAGTCCTATTTACTCTGAATATTTAAAGATCAATGACTTACCAAAATCCCATTATCCCATCATACCATCTCCTCCATAAACTTATCGAGTAGAATCTTAAAACCAGATAGATCTTTTGCCCCCACTGCTTCCCTTGGAAGGCTATTCCAAAACTTCACTCCTCTGATGGTTAGAAACCTTCGTCTAATTTCAAGTCTAAACTTCCTGGTGGCCAGTTTATACCCATTTGTTCTTGTGTCCACATTGGTGCTGAGCTGAAATAATTCCTCTCCCTCTCCTGTATTTATCCCTCTGATATATTTATAGAGAGCAATCATATCTCCCCTCAACCTTCTTTTAGTTAGGCTAAACAAGCCAAGCTCCTTAAGACTCCTTTCATAAGACAAGTTTTCCATTCCTCGGATCATCCTAGTAGCCCTTTTCTGTACCTGCTCCAGTTTGAATTTATCCTTTTTAAACATGGGAGACCAGAACTGCACACAGTATTCTAGGTGAGGTCTCACCAGTGTCTTGTATAATGGTACTAAAACCTCCTTATCCCTACTGGAAATGCTTCTCCTGATGCATCCCAAAACCGCATTAGCTTTTTTCACAGCCATATCACATTGGCAACTCATAGTCATCCTATGATCAACCAATACTCCAAGGTCCTTCTCCTCTTCTGTTACTTCTAATTGATGCGTCCCCAACGTATAACTAAAATTCTTGTTATTAATCCCTAAATGCATAACCTTACACTTCTCACTATTAAATTTCATCCTATTAGTATTACTCCAGTTTGCCACGCCCTGATTCCACCCGAGGGCCAGAAGCAGCAGCCAGCCTAAACAGACATTGTGCAAGCGCACGTGGGCACATGTGCCCCCCCAGACTGCCCACCCCACAGCTTTGCCCTTGCAACCTGCCCCATTTGCCCTTTGCAGCTTTTGCCCCCTGTATGCCCCAGCCCATGCTTACTACCTTCAGTTTGTTTGCCTGCCCCGCCCATTTCCTCCTGCAGCCTCTGTTTGTTTGCCCTGCCCAGCCTCTGAGGCTAGCCCCTTGGTTTTTCTGCCCTACCTCCAGCCTGCTTAGCCCCTTGCTCCGTGTGCCCATGCCCCCTCCCATGCACTTGTGCAACTCTCCATTTTAGTTTCAACCCTCTTCACTGCACCCCCGATGTTGTTGTATCCCCCTCTCCACTAGTGCAGCCAGAGGAGCTGGAATTCCACCCTGTGTCTGTGACTGACCCCTAACCCCTGATTGCCCCCCGTCCAGCCCACCCCTTTTGGCGCCCTCCTCCTCTGCAGCCTAGCGGGGAGGAGTGGTCGACCTGCTTCCCCTTTCCCCTCCTTCTTCTGGTATCTCCCCTTCCCTCCCTGCTCACAATGCTGGGGGATGAGACGCGTGGGGCCCTCCCAGTAGCCGCAGCTACCCCTCCCCTGCCTGCCCCTCCGTCACCCCCCCAAGCTTCTACCTCCGCTGCCGAACCATCTGCCACCACCCCCGCTGGGGCACCAGCAGCAACGGGCACTGGGGTAACCTCCACTGCTGCCACGTCTCTCAACCCCTCAGATTCAGGGGGAGCCCCCCCAGCCGGCAGAAAGGGCCAGGGTAAGAAGAAGGGGAAGGACCCCGCTAAAAAGACCAGGCCCTCCATGGCAGGGGCTGCCTCCAGTGCCCCAGCCCCACCACCGGCTGGGGTGTCCCTCCCCGCTGTTCCCTCGACCAGCTTTGCGGGTGTCATAGAATCATAGAATAGAATCATAGAATATCAGGGTTGGAAGGGACCCCAGAAGGTCATCTAGTCCAACCCCCTGCTCAAAGCAGGACCAAGTCCCAGTTAAATCATCCTAGCCAGGGCTTTGTCAAGCCTGACCTTAAAAACCTCTAAGGAAGGAGATTCTACCACCTCCCTAGGTAACGCATTCCAGTGTTTCACCACCCTCTTAGTGAAAAAGTTTTTCCTAATATCCAATCTAAACCTCCCCCATTGCAACTTGAGACCATTACTCCTCGTTCTGTCATCTGCTACCATTGAGAACAGTCTAGAGCCATCCTCTTTGAAACCCCCTTTCAGGTAGTTGAAAGCAGCTATCAAATCCCCCCTCATTCTTCTCTTCTGCAGACTAAACAATCCCAGCTCCCTCAGCCTCTCCTCATAAGTCATGTGCTCTAGACCCCTAATCATTTTTGTTGCCCTTCGCTGTACTCTTTCCAATTTATCCACATCCTTCTTGTAGTGTGGGGCCCAAAACTGGACACAGTACTCCAGATGAGGCCTCACCAGTGTCGAATAGAGGGGAACGATCACGTCCCTCGATCTGCTCGCTATGCCCCTACTTATACATCCCAAAATGCCATTGGCCTTCTTGGCAACAAGGGCACACTGCTGACTCATATCCAGCTTCTCGTCCACTGTCACCCCTAGGTCCTTTTCCGCAGAACTGCTGCTGAGCCATTCGGTCCCTAGTCTGTAGCAGTGCATTGGATTCTTCCATCCTAAGTGCAGGACCCTGCACTTATCCTTATTGAACCTCATTAGATTTCTTTTGGCCCAATCTTCCAATTTGTCTAGGTCCTTCTGTATCCTATCCCTCCCCTCCAGCGTATCTACCACTCCTCCCAGTTTAGTATCATCCGCAAATTTGCTGAGAGTGCAATCCACACCATCCTCCAGATCATTTATCCCTCATCATGTGTCCCTCCCTCGGCCCCCAGGGCGTATGCCCAGGTGGTGGCAGCCCCCACGCCTGCCGCTACGTCATCTCTCCTGCCCACTGCCTCTGCTACCATCTATAGCGGCCGGGGCCCCTTTCCCACCATGACCAGGAATCACAACGTCCGTTGCCTCCTGGTGCCCGCCTCGCCCCACGTGGAGACCTATGTGCGGGTGTTGGTGAGGGTGGTGGGGCCCACGGCCATTGTGGCGGCCTCCAAAATGTATGGCAAGGTCGTCTTCTTCTTAACATCGGAGGCCGCCGCCCAGGAGGCAGTGGAGAAGGGCCTGGCGGTGTGGGGCGTTTTTGTCCCCTTAGAGCTGCTAGAGAACCTGGGCGTCTGCCTGGTCCTGACCTCTGTCCCTCCTTTTCTTCCCAATGCCGCCCTGTTACCCGCCCTCTCTACCTTGGGGAAGCCCATCTCTGTCATCAGCCCTCTCCTGTTGGGCTGCAAAGACCCCGCAGTCCGTCACATCCTCTCGTTCTGCCAGCAAGTGCAGCTTCAACTGCCACTGGTGGCACATGACGGAGAGGCACTGGAGGGGTCTTTCCTAGTCCCCTACCAGGGGCCCCATTACCGGGTGCATTACTCCACGGGGGAGGCCTGGTGCTACCTGTACCGGGCGGTGGGGTACGTCCGGAGGGACTGTCCCTTGGCCCAGCAAGGAGGGGCATCCGGGACCCCCGAGCCCCGGCAGGGCACTGGCCCTGTCATCGCTTTCGCCCCGGCTGCCCGGCGCCTGAAACCACCCCTCCTCCTTCCTAGTCCACCATTGCTCCTGCTCGGGCCCAAGGGGCACCTCCCCAACTATGCCCAGACAAGCGGGAGAGCCCCGCCCCCGCTGCTTGCAATCTGGAGGGGCCTGTGGAGGAGGGTGCGGCAGGGACACCGCCGGGCATGGGAGAGGGCCCACCCCAAGGGGAATCTTCCCTCCCTTGTGCTGCTCCACTGTTTTCCCCTTGAGTCCCTGAGCCATCGCCTCTGCCCCCTGACACAACCCCTGCTAGCCAGCCCCCGGATGATGCCATGGAGGGCTGGGCCCTAGTCCAGGGGAAGCGGGGCAAGCGGAAGGCTCGAGCTCCGCTCCTCCCATCTGATGCAGAGGCCCCCCGGAAGACCAGGAAAGGGGGCACCGATGCCGAGCCTTCCGCTTTACCCACGGGTGTGTTCCATCCACCGGTGCCAGCTGTGGAAGATGTGGCAGCACCGGAAGGCAGTATCTCCCCTCCACGGGAGTCCCTCCCCTCCGAGGCCCCCGAAGGAGCCTGCCCTGCCCTGGCGCCTTCTGAAACCTCAGCGTGTCCCAAGGCAACTGTTGCGTCAGGTGTTGGCGGGGAGAATCCCGAGGTGGTGGTAACTGATCTCCCGTCCATATATGAGGAGATCGAGGCCCTGGATCTGACCCCGGTCACCCAGGGGGAGGACGACCCTATGCCAGCGGGCCTCAATCTAGGCGACTTCACTCCAGCCCCCCTTTCCCCATGCTTCCTCCCCCTAACCATTGCTTCCACTCCCACCTCCGAGAAGCCCCTGGACTCCTCCATCAACCCAGCTGCAGATGGCACCCAGCTGAGGGCCGCTGAGCCTGTTGAGGTGACGGCCAGTGCCACGCAACCGGGACCTGAGCCACCAGGGGCACCCCTCGTTGGTGAGGCGCATTCGACCTCCTTCCCGGGAGAGGGCCCTACAGGAGAGAGTCCACCCCCTGATGCCGTGGCTGCCAAATCCACCATAGAGCCTGCGCCCGGCATCACTGAGCGCCCTCTCCCTGCCCAGAATCTCACCTCTGTCCCTATCCTATCCACCTCCCGAGATATTATTGCTGCCCCTGGGGCTGTCTCCTTCCCTTTGCCAATCGATGACCCCCAGGGAGCGGCCTTTGTGTTTACCCGTCCCGACCCACCAGGGGCTACTATCCTCCCTCCACCGCCCCCGATCGCCCCAGTATTCAGGCCTACCCATCAGGAGTCCCGTCGGGGGTCCGCACCCTGTCTGCCCGTCTCGGTGTGCCGCGGGGCTGTACCAAGGGCCCCGGCGGGGAGTAACCAGGAGACCATATCCCCAGCCCCCCATGCGCTGCGAGAGGAGTTGCGGGAGTTTTTAGAAGACATCCGTGGCTCCCGCAACAAAGTACAGCTTGCTCTCCAGCGATGGGGGGACTTTAATCAAATCCTCCAGGCCGCAAGGGCCCTTACAGGGGAGGGTAAAAGGACCGGGAGGCAGGGCACCGCCACCTACCAGCGGGTCCGCCTCTTCCGTGACTCCTTATTCACCTACGGGGTAGGTCACGGACTGCTGCGCGGCCCGTCAGGAGCCGTGAGCGTCCCTACCGTCGAGGATCCCCCCCAGCCACAGGAGTCTCCTGTGACTGTGGGGCCTATTTCCGATCCTCAGTCCGTTCACGTATCCGGGCAGAATTCCTCTGGGCGGCATCCTCTGACTCCCTTGACGCCTTTGAGGAGCAGTGGGCGCTGTCCGGGGTTCTCTGCTCGGTGTCCCCGTCCTTCTTTTGACCCTTTGACCATACTCCTGTTCCTGTTATTTCATTAGTTGTCCCCCGGAATTTTTTGGGTATCTAGGTCCTGTGGATCCCCCTTTCAGGCTGGGGGGGATCCCTTAGCGGTGGACGGGTTTCGCCCGCCCACTTCCCGGATCCCAATAAGACTATTTTTCCATAGCCATCTGGCCTTGCCCCATCACACCAGGCGTAATTTAACTGTAGAAGATGGAGGGGAAATTGGAGATTTTGGAAGCTGACTTGGGGACAATCTGGGTTTTTTTATATTGGGGTTGTAGGATAACCACATTAGGTGAATGTTTCTCTTGAAACAGGAATGAAATGGTTAATATTAACATTTTAATTGTCATTAGGCTTGAGACATCAACTCATGGCGATTAATGGGACTGGTTATACCTCTGAGCATTTGTTTCAGACTGTCTGCAGACTTTGGAAGACAACAGTGTTGGTTTGCACTACTGTTTTCAAGGATACCTTCACGACCCTGTAGACTGTAAACTTTTTAAAATAAAAGCTTAGCTTGGGTACTGGAGCACAATTCTTTGGCAACAGGTAGATTCTATGACAGAAAAGGATTGTTTTTTGCTTGGTCATTGTTGGTCGGGGGAGTTAGGTGAAGCAGATGGAGTCTTAAGTTGTAAGAATTGTAATACATTTCAGCCTTAAGTGCCTAAAATTCTAGGCATCTCAAGTCATACACAGTAAGATAAATAAAAGTAGTTCTATTTTTAGAGGAGCTGAGCATCTACAGCTCAAGATGGTCCAATTTAAATAAGATTTTGAATGTTTTTAAATACCGTCAAGTGCATATAGAGCATGGGGTAAATTTCTTCATATATAAATAATAATACAAATATAACAAATTGGTCTAATGCCTAAAACCAAAAAGTGTCTTATTTCCCTCCACAAAAGCACTGTCCAATCTCACTCTCCTGTCCATTCAACTTAGCCCCACAAAAAGCCTGAGCAAACTTCCGTAGTGGGATTTGCAGGTCAGGTCACCAAATCGACTTCGTAGAAAAAGGAAAAAAATCATCCCACTGTCGAAGTCCTCCTCCCTGAGAACAGCCTGCCTCCAGTTCTTTCTGGTTTAAGCCAGAGGACTGTTTGCTTGAGCACCTCAGTTGACCACAGTAACAATTCAATGGGCTTTTACAGTGTACAAGCACACTAACAATTTGGGGATAGTTCCCCACTTCTGTTCACAGCTCCCTAGTATTAAGATTTTCATTACACTGCAACTTGATTTTTCATGCTAAGCATGTGTCTCTCATTCTGGGGACTCTTCTTTCCAATGCCATGAAAGAAAGATTTCTCCTCCTTGGGGGGAGGAGGCTCTTGGTTATGTAACTTCATACCCTTTGATTTCTTTTTTTATTCATTGGCTTCTCTGTGGTGTTAATCAAGATTGGAGAAGACTCTGAGGAACTTCAGAGGCACCTGACAAAGCTAGGGGGATGGAGAATACAATGGCAGATAAAATTCAGGGTGGATAAATGCAAGGTAATGTGCATTAGAATGAATAATTTGAGCTACTCGTACAGCTTCCTGGGTTCTAAATGAACTAAAACAACTTAGGAAAAGATCTGGGCATTGCTGTGGGCAAAGGAATGAAAACATCTGCTCAATGTGCAGTGATGGCCAATAAAGTAAATGAGGTTATGATGCAGTAAGCAATGGGATGAAAAATTACACTGAAAATATGGTACCATTATGTATATATTGGTAAGCCCTCACATGCATTTGTAGGCCTGAGACCAGATCAATTCCCCCTCCCCAAACTAGCCTTGAGTGAAACTCAGGGAATTCATCACCAAAACTAAAAAAAGAATGTTCTGCTGTTGATAAAGCACCCCTCTTCCCCCCTACACACACACCTCAGGAATGTCCCTAACAAGAGTTATAATCACCAAGGTTGTAAAGTAGAGACATCCAGGTGCTGGGAAATTAGGGAGGATACGGAGAGAGACTCAATAAATGGTAAGATAAGCTCTACCCAGTGTTTTTATGCTGACTATTGGCATAAAAAGAGAAGGTCATAACTATTTACAATTTGGGCATGAAATATAAAATGTAAGATACTTGGGTAGGAAGGAAGACACATAGGTGCCAGTGTGTAATTGGTTAAAATTTTTGTTGTTTAGGAGTGTGGGATAGTGTGCTAAGTTTAGTAAATTTGAAGGAGGGAAGATTGTTTTTCATTTACATTATATAGCTAAAACTATGCTCTTTGGGAACCATTTCCAGACTGCAGTTCAAATTCAAGCTGCTGGAACTCTGACCGTCTGCATGACCGTGATGTGCAGAGGCATCACTGGGAACCCCCAGGTGAGTGGATCCTCACTGGCCATTGGGTGAAATTTGTCTGTATATTGGGAGTGGTGAGCATAAGATATTTGCTTGGTATACATATTCTGTGTGTGCTGCTAATAAATAGATGTTCAGAGCTCAACTGTGTAAGGCTCTTTCATTGGGAAAAGGTACCACAGATCTGTAGAGCCCTAAGCTCTGAGGGAAAGGGCGGGTACTTAAATTGACCAGGTTTCTTCCTGTGCCCTCAGCTGGGGATGTCGGTTGGTGGCTCCTCCACGGAGCCATGAGCATGGGTGTGTACTTGACGCGGTTCACTCTGTCCCCGACACCTACTTCTTTTGCGGCGTGAGGGAGACCCTGGCACACGTATACCTTGAGTGCGCCAGGTTGCAGCCCCTATTCCAGCTCCTCCTATATATCCTTTGATGTTTTTGGCTGCACTTTTCACCCCACCTTCTTCTATACTCACACCCTATCCGTGGCCCCACAAAGTCGTGGGACCTCCTCGTCGACCTCCTCCTAGCGCTGGCTAAAGTGGTCATTTATAAGACCAGGGAGAGGAGGTTGGCTGAGGGGGTTTCCTATGACTGTGGGACATACTTCCGATCCTCCCTCAGTTCACGCATCCGGGCAGAGTTTCTCTGGGCAGTGTCCATTGGCTCCCTTGCCACCTTTGAGGAGCAGTGGGCACTGTCCAGGGTTCTCTGCTTGTTATCCCCTAAAGGTTTCCTACTTTTGACCCTTTGACTCTCACAACTTGTCCCTGTTGTATTTTTCATTGTCCCACATCATTATTTGAGTCCCAGGTCTAGTGGATCCTCCCCATAGGCTTGGAGAGGGTTCTTTAGCAGTGGGTGGGCTTGAGAACCCAACATGAAACCCTGAGCCGTTCGAAGGGAAAGGTTGGGGATGCCTAAGTTGATTGCATCACACCTTGAGCTCTCGGTAGGGTATAGGGTGCCCTAGATTTTAGAGTGTGACAGTTTACTCTAAATTCATAGATTCATAAATCCAGAAGGAACCACTATGATTATCTAGTCTGACCTCCTGCATAACACAAGCTATAGAATTTCATTAAGTGAATCTTGTGTTCCATTCCTGACTCAACCATAGGCTTCTAGGAGTGTTGTGAAGTTAACTCAATGTTTGTGAAGTGCATTAAAATCTCTGGAAGGAAAGCACTATACAATTGCACATTGTTAAGTTTTACAACAGAATTCACTATGGGGAAAATGTAGTCCCCTCTTTGGCTGTGGATGCCCCTTTGGTTGTAGAAGTGGCATGATTCTGCTGCCTAAAGAGGGGAAAGGGGTTGGATTTGAGGATGCATACCTTTCATGGTGCTCCAGTCTATGCTAGCTCCCTGTGTGATAGTTCACAGAGAGTGGGCCTGGGGAGGGCAGGGCATGGCTAAAGGTTCCATCACTGCCCAAATCCTCTTGCCCTTCCCAGCAAAGGCTTACTGAGGCTACCTGAGTCATTGGGTTAGGGTAGTCTCCATGACATGTGAAAGGGTTCCTTCCTGGCACATCCATCAAATGTGTGGTACTTCTGAGCAGGCTTCCATGCCTGTGCAGAGCCCCATTGATTTCAGTGGGACTCTGCATGAGTGTAAGGGTTAGTTTGCACCAATCAGACTGCAGCACTCGATCTTAGCCTTTACCGATGAAAAACCTGTGCAGCTGTCCATCAGGATCTATAGAGCATCCCCATACTGCATCTGATTGGCTGAATTCCAGATTGGTGTAACAAATAGTTGCCTTTTATTTTTGAACTGCTAACATTAATGTAGGAGTTCAGTCCTTTCATGTGCATGTCCAGGTTTTATTAGTAGCACATTTATAAAAATGTTTGAATGAGGAACCTAATGCTGCCCATCAAATCCTAATGCCCCTTTATCGGGCTGTCCATTTTGTATAAGTGAAGTTAAATTAATATATGAATAATCTTTTGTGTGCAGCAATTTTAATTAAATTATATTCTAACACCTTATTATTATTTTATTATTATTCTGAGGCTAAAAGCTGAGGTACCATGCAGCAGCCCTAATGCTAGAGGTCTCAACCCATCCTTTACCAAAGGGTTAATATGTTTCCATCACTGGGGATTTGAATTGCTTGGCAGTGCTGAGGTCACTGTCACTGTTAAATGACAGATGTCTTCCTGAAAATCCCTTGCATCTTTCCTTGTGATATAAAGTTCAGTGACTGCAATAACAGGGTGTTGTTCTTTAATAACTGTTAAATTTATTCTTTAGAGATTTTACAAAAATGTCCTATTGCTTCTGGAGAGCTCCCTTGACACAAACTCTGCATTTTCTTTTTGCATAATGCCTACAGATTTAGAGTCACTGTACTCCCTGTTGTATAGCTTCTGTATCCCTGTTCTGTGCTACTGAAATACTCGTAAATCTCCTTTCTTCTACTGTCTTTGTGCAGCAGCTGGGGTATGACAATAAGGTCCCTGATCTATAATTCCAGACAGCCCCTGAGCGTGAACAGATTGACCAATCCTGAGCCTCTACGTCAGTTAAAGTGATGAATCCTGGAGAACTCTGTATCCCCCAGAGGTAGTCGTCTAATGCTTCCTATTTATATTCTACATGAAACTCTTCTTCATGCTGGACTGTTTTTCACTCAGAGAATTGTCCAATGTGCAAGGTATAAACTCCCACTAGAGATTGAGTACATCTTAATAAAAGTATGCCTAAAATCTGACATAATGTAACTCTAAATCTAAACACCATTTAAGGCTGCATACTCTGTAGAATGATTACTAAAATCAGTATCTGCACTTAAATATGGCATTAGTAAATTCAAAGACAGTATCTCTCTGAAATTTCTAATTATAGGAATTTCTTTTTATTTAATTTGATTCAAAATTACAAAATTGTCTGTTCAAACTAACTGGGCTGTTTTCAAAGTACTAATGTGAAATATCAACATGTAGTTCCTTATGGAATATGATAAAGAGCACAGTTTGAAAAACTAGCTTTTATTTTATTATTTTGGATTTGTCTTGTGGAAATGTGATTATATAGGTGTTTATTTCACAACACCCAAAAGCATGCCAAACGCTTCAGAGTGCAGATAGAAAAGCAAGGTTCCTGCCCCAAAGACCGTGCAATCATTGTAACCTCTAACTGTATTAATGCTCATTGGGGGGAATGGGAGAATTGGTGGTGTGACTTTCATATCTGTATAATGTTTTTAAGTGTCTTGTGTATTTTAATTATAGTACATTTTAAAAGGTTTGTGGAGACAAATGGATATATCTAGAGACTAACATTCAGCTTTTCATAAATGTTACACAACTACTGTAAACTTTAGGATGGAACAACATGTAAAGAGTGCTATATATTTTAAAAAGTTAAAAAATATAGCCCTTGTATATTTGCCTTTTTTTTTAAAAAAATCTTATCAAGGGGGTACTCTTATGTTATTAACCTGTAACTGCACTTGGCTCAACTATGCAGAGTTAGTACTGATTCAATTCTTGGAGTTTGGGGAGTCATGTTAGATGTTAGCTTAATTTTATTGCAGATAGCAATTTTAAAACAATTAACAATGTTCAGTTCTAGGGATTTAATATTTGCCAGAAAAAATATTGTAAAATATTTTTGGTTAAATGAAGAGCAAAACATTTGTACAAGAAGAATGGCATGGGTGAAATCCTGGCTGCATTGAAGTCAATGGCAAAATGCCGATAGATTTCTGTGGGGCTGGGATTTCACCCTGTGTGTTTAAAATACTGATAAAGTGCCTAGTTACTTTCACGACAAAAAGTCTACAAAAAGCAAGAATAGAATGACTACTACTTTAAGAATTTCTTTACACACATACTGTAAGAAGGTAATCCACAATTATAAAAGCATTATCAGATTCCTTCCTTGAAATTTCAGAGTAGCAGCCATGTTAGTCTGTATTCGCAAAAAGAAAAGGAGTACTTGTGGCACCTTAGAGACTAACAAATTTATTAGAGCATAAGCTTTCGTGAGCTACAGCTCACTTCATCGGATGCATCCGATGAAGTGAGCTGTAGCTCACGAAAGCTTATGCTCTAATAAATTTGTTAGTCTCTAAGGTGCCACAAGTACTCCTTTTCTTTTTCCTTGAAATTGTTTACTACTTCATGTCATTTCATTCTAGTGGCCTACATATTTTTAAAAATTAGTTATTAACTTTTACATTTTATACACTACTATGTATGAGACAGATCCAACTCTTCCTTAAAGTCACTGGGCGGCCTGGCTGTCAGAACAAACAGGCACAGTTAAATCCAGGCTCCAGAGAACAAACAAAAAGGGAAATCCAAATAGGCATCTTTGGCTTGTATTTCAGTCCCCCGCATTAAAGATGGCTATGTTCATAACCATCAGTCTGTCCTCTTTCGCAAAGAGAGTTGAGGTGGGGTAAGGAGAGGAAATCCTGTATAAAAGTTAGAAGAGGAATCCATGTCCCCTGCAGCCTGTGTTATTATTTTAAACAAAGCATTATCTTGCTCACATTTAATTTGGAAAGTGTATAAATCCATCCCAAGTAAAATCAATATTGTACTGCAGCAAACTGAAGCAATGTATAATATTTATTAAGAAAAAGGATATAGTGAGTCATAGAATTCAGCATGTTCTGAAACGAAAGCAAGAGCTGCATAGTTACTATCCTACAGGTTTCAGAGTAGCAGCCGTATTAGTCTGTATTCGCAAAAAGAAAAGGAGTACTTGTGGCACCTTAGAGACTAACAAATTTATTAGAGCATAAGCTTTCATGAGCTACAGCTCAGAAGTGAGCTGTAGCTCACGAAAGCTTATGCTCTAAAAAATTTGTTAGTCTCTATGGTGCCACAAGTACTTCTTTTCTTTTTACTATCCTGCAGTAACTGATATCATACAGTTACTATCATAGTACCACAAGCTACCTATTTTTAAGCTTTTTAGTTTTGTTCACTGTGGGATCTTGTGCAGAGCAGAAAACAACTGTTCTACTCTTTCTACTAGAAAAATAGTAACCTTCATGCACCTGTGAAAGGAAAGAAGAAAGCAGGGTGGATAAAAATCAAGAATTTTAAAAAATCAGATTTTTAAACTTACTTTGGATTTTTTAAATTTAAATTAAATACAGGTTTATTTTAAGAAATGTATTTACAAATAAATTTGAAATTGACAACCTATGTTAAAGCCTAAACATATTATAATCTATTAAAATCATTTAAACTAAACACAAAAAATATTAAATGGTACACATTTGCTAGCAAGCTTTAAAGAAAGTCAAACCACTGAATTAGTTGAAGTCACTGGCTAAGCACCTAGAACTGAAGTGTATTGATGCTGAATCTGCTTTAGACAGCAGTAGCCTCTTCTGCAGGTACAAAGAGAATTTTTTTTCACTTCAGTTTATTCAACTATTTCAGTTCAATGACTAGTTCATTCAAAGTTAAGAAACCATTTGGGAGATTGGAAAACTGGAAAGCTTGATTTTTGCTCTACCAAACTATGAATTAAAATTAGGTGTGAAAGGATGAGCTCCACTAGTTCTAAAATCTTGAAGGACATGGTGACCAGAGATAATCAATTTAATTAATTAGCTTCAGATAATACTTCCTTTGTTTAATTAATCAGTTTTAAATGCAAAACATGTTTTAATAAACTATGTTAAAATTTTTGTTTCCAGCATATTTAAGATAGTTTTATTTATAAAATAAATACATACATAAAATGCTGTTTTTGTGCATTTTTAATTGAATTTGAATTTCTATCCAAATAGAGCTTGACACAAATCAGAAGTAAATTAATCATCACCTAGTAAATAAGAAAGCATGATTCACTATTTCTGAACTTAATACAAAATGTAAAAATTGAGACTCTCAATAAATGTAAGTTAAGCTATATAATTGTTTAAATATATGTGTATAAGTATAGTGTATCCTCCTGGTTACCAAAAAGAAGCATCACATTTTGTGTAAAGGCTATATTTAGTTGTAAATCAATGCTTCTTTAGGAAAATGACTAAAAAGTACAAACTCAAGATACAATTAAAATCAAGTATTTAAATTAAGGTTTCCTGCTTGAAGATTTAAATCATGATTAAAATCCATGTTTTAAATCACTTAGTTTTAAATCAGTCCACTCTGGAAGAAAGAAACAGAAAATAAGAGATTACAGAAGGAAAGTAACCAGATATAAAGGAGTATTTATGGAGTATTAAACTACCATAATCTGTTTGGAGTGGAGGAAGGGAGTAACATGTATAGTATCTCAGTAGTTTTTTTGGCATCAGATAGTCTAAATGAGATGTTGATCTGGGGTCGGAAAACAAGATACTTCTTATTGTCTTTTTAAAGTCTTGGCTGAATGCAGTCATAATTTGTGCTTACCAAATCCCAGTGAATTTCAGACATTTTATATAAAAGAAAGGTAGACAAATAACAATTTCATGACAAGATGCTACAGTTAAATAATTATTGTTTAAGCACCACTACTGTACTTGGTGCTGTTCAAGAAACACAGAAACTCATGGACCCTGCCTGAAAGAACTTTCCAATGTAAAACACATGGCCTCAGTCAGCAAAAATAAACTTAACATCAGAATCTAATCAATCGGTTCTTTATTCCATCATGCTCTTTAGAGATTCTTTTTAGTACCAGATCTGTGGCTGTTTGATCCCAGAATATTAGACCTGTTTGAAAAATGCAAAAAAAAAGATTTTGCCAATAATATTAAACAGTTACTATTTTTCAGTGTTTGAAATGCACCAATTTTCAGCTGTTTTTGTAAAAATTTCTGTAATATTTTTACCAGAGTTTGTAAACCAAACTTGAAGTAATTTTAAAATGTTTTAAATTTTTTCATTTACCATTTTTAATAAGAAAATGTGGTTTACGGTAAACAAATTTCAACAATGATTTTCAAAACCAATTCAATATAAAATATTGATTAAAGATATTGTAGAAAATGTCAAGGTGTGTGTGTGTGTGTGTGTGTGTGTATTTTCCAGATTTAAAATTGTGCCTAGTGTTTATCTGGGTTTTGGGTATCATACACTTAGTTCCACTACCTGTGCCATGAAATAGTCACTTAATTTCTCTAAGATCCTTTTCTTCTTGCCCCAAGTAGCACAAGTAGAACTGGTGAAGGCCAGATTTCTTCCCTTCCATAGGATTTATTTTCCTCCTTTTTCTGCTGCATTCAGGGCTCTTTACATGTCTCAAGTGCATGAAAAGTGCTCTAATGGTACCTCCAAGTTATTGCTTTCATTCTGCTTCTTCACAGGTATTCAGTTGCTCTTTTCCACTTGTATTCAAGTTAAGCAATTTGGGCAGCAGCTTTTCCATAAATGCTTCAGGGTCCTGATTTTCCTTCTCTGCTGGAGTGCCCAGAATGCATACATTCTGGAAACACACCTGGCTTTCTAATCATTCTTCCTGTCCCAAGTAAAGCATTACTTTTAACCAGAGGTTAATACTTAGAGTTTGATTGTTAATATTATCCTCAGTTAAGATTGGTTTGCTTTCTGTTTTTTCCATTATTTTTCCACTGTTATGTTTTTTTTTCTAATTTTTTCCACTGTGGTCAATCTACCATTCATATTCTCTGATTTCCCCTCTAATGAAGTTATAGGGTATGTATACACCAGTGGTGCAAGTAGATTTTAACTCTTACTGGTACGGTACCACCCTCCCCCACACCCCTTCACGATATATGTTCCATGACTAGAGCCCTGTGCGGATACAAATTTATACCTACAGATATGGATATCCACGGATAGAAATCTGTGTCCCCTGAACTGCAGGGCTCTCCCGGGAACCACAGCGGTGAAAGGAGCAGAACCTGGGGCCACCGCAACCAGGAGCCAGTGCTGTGCACTGGCAGCTCCTCTGGTGCATCTGTACTGCCCCCAGACCTTCCACGCAGCTGTGTCTCCTGTCTGGAGTTTTTACAGCCCCACCAGAGGACAGGGCTGGGGGTGGTACAGCCGCACCAGAGGAGCTGCCGGCGCAGGACTCTGGCTCCTGGGAGCGGCGTATCTCAAGTTCTGTTCCTTTCACTGCTGTGGTTCCCAGGAGAGCCCTGCGGTTCAGTGGGCACCAATTTATATCCATGGATATCCACATCCATGGATATAAATTTGTATCCACGCAGGGCTCTACAATTCATTCTTGAAAATGTCTTTCCAATATGGCATGCCGGCTATAAATGTCTTAATGGTACAGCGTACCTGTCCGTACTGTCTTACTTGCTCCACTAGTATTCACTGCAATGTAAGCCTGGGCTCAGACTCAGGCTCACCCCCTTCTTCCATCTACACACAATTCTGTCTGACTTGGGCCCAGGGCCTGCATGGGAGAGAGGATTTGAGTTGGGTCCTATGGGAGCTTGGGCTCAAATGCCATCATTTTGCAGTGGGGGCCAGACTGGGCCCAGGGTCCCCATACATGGGCCCTGAGAGTCCACAACACTATCCCACAATCCCATGAGCCGGTGTTCTTTAGTAACTCTTGGGATAAAGGGGACAATCAACTCCAAGGAAGCAGAAGCAGCCCTGACTGACTGCTGAGCTACAAACAGAGTGAACTATGTCTTGCATTAGCTATGGCCACCAACAAAAAGTAGTCCTTTGCCAAGTGTGCCACTTCCTTGTTAGGGGAGCATAGCCAGATTTTGGTGAATCTGTGGGGCGAGGCGAGCAAGAAATTTGATTTTAGCAAGAAGTCTAGGAATGACCATGTGTACCAGGAAATAGCGAAGAAGCTGGTAGCACTGGAGATTCACCAGGCCAGTGCCTGGTGCAGAGAAAGGATTAAGTGGCTCAAGACAGACGATTGGAAAGCCAGGGATGAGAACCACATCTCTGGGAACTTGCTGTCACACTGCACCTTTTATGAGGAGTTAGACCAAGTACTGGGTACTGTGCCAAGCACTGAGCCACCAGCACTTCACGACAGCCTGGCCAGCCGGGGGACTAACCTTCTCATCCATTAATCTAGTAGAGGCGTGGAGGAAGCCAGCAGGCACTTGATGAGGCTACTGAAGTGACTCTAGTACTGAAACCAGTCCCCGAGGAAGCTTTGCTGCTGGAGCAGGTGCAGAACATCAGGGGTCCCTACTTGGTGGAGCTTTTTGATGCAGTCAGAAACAGAAGAGGCAGAAGTTGCCATGGAGCCTGGCAAGTTTTTGGCTCCATGTTTGTTGTTAATGGGGAGGGATTTCCAGTTTATGAACCAATGGAAAAATTATTACCAGCTGTGTGTAACTGCACATATCCACTAATGGTGAATTACATGCCAGTGGCTGAGCGTCCCCCTGCCCACCCACCAGCAGCATTACGTGGAATTTTAATAGAAACCTCGCACATTCTTGCTACCATGTGCTGGAGTGTTCAAAATATTAACCTTACGTTAACTTCTCTGTTACTACTCTGTTTTATACCAGCCTGGGGTAGGGGTCAGGCTGGAATGTAGTCCTTTTACAAATGTAGTTCACTGAAGCTAAATGGAGTCGATGGGTGACTAAATCACTTGCTTGAAATACACCTAAGAGTTTGAATGCAGTCCAGAAATGTGCCTGGGTGGGAGAAGTGACTGTGGAGTTATTTGCAAAAGTCTATATTAGTGGGTATATTTGCATACATAACAGGTTGTATTAGAAGCCGGGGGAGCCAGTAATCCATGCAGATGCTAACACCGCATTCTACTGATTGCCCCATGAATTTTGACCCAGTCCTGGGTGCTGATGGCTGCAAACTTTTCCCATAACAGGACTTCCAGATAGGTAGATGCATTTTGGGGAAGGGTGTATTTTTGGGGGCTACTTCAGTATGCAATGAGCCCACCCCACTCATAGATGTGCTATTCAGTCACCATACATTTGAAAACTTCTGTGGCACACCTGGCTGGCTTGCCATTGGTAGCTTGGGATAAAATATCCATTTTCTATTCTGGAACCCCAAGAATTATGTCCTCCAAAATGTGGAATGCCTGAAATGCTAGAAAGGGTTTATGTAGTAAGCCATGGTTCATACCCTCCCATAAAGCCCTGTGTGGTCTGCAATTTCTAAACTAAACCAATTGTGGTTTTTAACTTGCCATTTCTGTGCACTTTTTTCACTGCAATTTAACCCTGTTGTATCCTTGGAGCTTTTGTGATCTGAAACACTCCTCTCACAATATGTGGAAATTCAGTTTTACAAAGTATTAATTTCTGGCCATGAGATTCCACAAAGATTTTTCCAGTGCTCATGTACTGAACCCTCTGTGAATTATTGAGACAATAACACGCTGTTTGCAGGTTCCTCAACCAGCCCCTGTACTTCAGCAGCTTGGGCACACTCCAGAAGAAACATGGGTATCCATACTGTCATGGATTGGTCGAAAAGGAAATGTTTCCAGGTGAACTTATGGTTGACATTCTGAACAGGACCAATAAGCAAGTTCTTCTTATCTAATGGCCATGGGCAACTGAAAGGCAACTTGCAAAGGAGAGAAAAATGAGTTGGACATTTTTGCTTGTTTAGTGGGTTTCCTTAACGAAAGATTTGTTTTTTCTTGTTTTTAACCTTCATAGTATTACTAACATTGTTTGGGCTTCTCTGGTTTTGCTGGACTCCTTGGGGATCTAGGAGGTGTGTATTAGAATCTTTCAGAGCTTTTGTTTGAAGGGATGGGGTGGACGTGCTGCTGAAGATTCAAAGACATCTTTTCTCCTGTGCTTTTTAATTAAATATGCATTAACAAAAACCAGCCAACAAAGTTTTTACGAGGCAGAGTAAAATTCAGTTCCCATCTAACTAAAAAGGTTTGTCTTGTTCAGATTACTTGTAATAACATAATGATCATACCAGTTCTTCAGGCATCACAGTCTCCTGGCAAAGACTAGACTTGAATTTCTAATGAAAAAATAAAGAAAACCAACATGTCTTAGCGATAGGTGGAAGTTAGAGACTTTCAGGCCTTTATCATATCAAAAAGAAACAAGAAGGGGCTTGAGCCTAATTCTTTTTTTAAAATTATCTACAGTTCATCTTTAAACAAACAAAAAACCTATGATCTACAATAAGAAGGGCAACACGCCCAAATAATTCTGTCCCGTCCTCCCAGCATACAGCAAGCACAAAGCTAAATAGACATTGGACAGGAAATAACTTTGCCCTGAAGGACGTCCTATTGTTGGCTCGTTGGCTTAATCAACTGAAGTTACTGTCCAGGGCAGTGACTGCCACCTGAACACAAGCAGATGTGCTGTTTCCTCTGACTAGATGTGAACAGTCACAGTGCGCATTATAGCTTGTAGAAGTCAGTCTCCGTACGCTGGACAAGGAGACTCCATGAGAGATTATTTCAGTTTGTTTTTACACCTTAACTATGAATTTAAACTCTCCGAATAGCTTTATAATGTGTCCTGTTTTTTATTTAAAAAAGACAAACAAGCTTAAGTGGGAACAGAATGAATATAATTTTATTGGAGCTCCCCATGAAGACAAACCATGTAATCTGCAGCTAAAGCCTGTCTCCTTCAGCATTCTTTTTAATGTTTGATGGAAGTCCATCAATGTTTGATGACTCAATGAGCATTTTCAATTCTTTATTCTCTGTCCAAGTTGTCTGAAAATTGACAGGCAGAGGGCAGCAAAGCCACATTTTTAAATAAAGTTTAAACTCTTTATCCATAAAAGGGGATTTTGTTTCTTATTAACTTAATGAAGCCTCTGTCAATTTGATGAATGGCTGGCTCACTTCTTTACTGATTAAAAATTAACAGAATAAAAACTTCAATCAGGAAAACATCATCTTCATAAAAACACAAGAAACTTAAAACACCAATCTCACGGTGTGATTAAACTGGTTGTCAAGTAGCAGTGACACACACACACACATCCATTCACAAAGCCAATTAGAGGGCAGCTTTTCAACCTCATTGGTGAGAAACTTGTACTGTTCTACACCATTATCTATAATTGCTACATATTGAATGGTATATAATGGAAATAAAGTTATGAAATCATCATTGCTGCATAAATATCTCCCACTTTGTTTAAAAAAGAAAGAAGGAAAGAAGCATTGCCTGCAGGTATGGATTGATTTTTTGATAAATGCCCTATTTTCGCTTTATTTATCTAGCAGTGTGAAATTATTCAGTGATGGCATTCTATTCCCCAGTCATCTCTTAAATGCAGTTATGAAATAATGGCACCAAGTTTAAAAACAGTTACTCCTCCAGCATCTGTGCCTAAATTGTAAACATTCTGCAAGAGGAACTGAAAAAGTGTTAAAGCAAAGCACAAGTGTAAGTGGAAGCTTATGATTTTATCCAAAAGGGAATACTCCTTGCAGTATGATAGCCATTAATAATGAATGCTAATCATTAATGCAGAGAGTAGAATTTGCTTCATTAAATACATTGGAACATTTATTTTTCTAACAGAGTGATTGTAATGCTTTATTATTTAACTGGTTGTGTTTGCTTGCACTAGTACTAAAGTATTGTATACAACAAATCCCTAGGAAACTTGAGTGCATATCCCAGTATAGCTAGTGAAGAACAGCATTCTAGTTTGGAGACATCAGTGTGTTAATGTGAGTTTGAATTCTTGCACCAATATGGTTAAAGATTATTACTCTGCTTCAACATTATGGCCCAAATCCTGTGCTGACTTTTGCATCATGCAGATCCACTGAAAATAATAAGATTGCCTTGGGTGTAAGTGCATATAACTGTAAAACTTCATATTTTATATTGTGAGATCTGAGCTCAGGAGTGAATGTTCAGTTACATCATCTGTATGCTGTATGTGCTCAAAAAGCAAACCTCAGTACTGTATGAACATTTCCCCCAAGTATTCCTTATGTAGTTACTTGCTTTTTTTTTTGTTCATGAAGATTTAATTAAATGCAGAAAAAAGCTTAAATAATGTAAAAGTTCAGTGTTAAACTGACAAAGCCCAGAAATTCAAACTTAAGGATGACAGTTTGTTTTCAAGAGGTGATGAAACAAAATGTAGCAGTTAAAATTAGGGAGATACTTTAAGCCCCACTTTCATTTTTTTGTTTTTTGTTGGCCTGTGTCACAAGATTAATAGTATTTTAAATGTACTGAGCCCCGCATTTGGCCTCATATACTTGCTGGTGGCTTCCCCTACAACCAACAGCAGTCCCCTGTGAGTGCAATTGAGAGCAGGTTTCAGCCCTAAGTTTTTTGTTAATCTTCTTGGTGTTTTTTTAATAATCCGTTTACTCATGAGACATGAATGGCTCTTGGGTAAATATATTCTGTATTTAGACTTGCTTCAATACCCCAGAGCTTCCCTGTCCCCTCCCTTATTGATCTGAAAACCCCCACTTATTCTGGGTAAGGCTGTAACCCCAACATGCATCAAATACATTGAAAAATCTCCAATTTGTCCAAAACCATGTTTATCCTTATTACTTTAATCTCCATCTCATTTGCGGTTTAAACTGTATTTGACCAGTTTTTTAAAGCTCATCATACATGGGAACAGTTTGGAATGAGTGCTCCTACTTTTATCAAATAAACACACGTTTAGAAAAGGTATATCATACCCAATGATCTCAGCTGGCTGTGAGCTAAGTATTAACATATTTATTTTAAAATGCATATTAATTTTATATTTAGATGAGAAGATATTTGGAAAACACACATTAGTTGTAGAAAAATTCATAGGAAATGTTGTTACCTTGTACACATTGAAGCCATTTAAAAAAAATGGAAAGTCTTGAGTATCTGAAAAATATCCTTTGAAACTGGATATAGTGCAGTATGAAATCATGAGTTTCCAAAACAGAAATCTTAAAACCCATAATAGCATGAAACAGCACCCAGGTCAGGTAGCCTATTTTAATTTATGGTTGGTTGTGATTTGGGGAAAATGGCTGATTTGTAAATAAAAATAAAATTAAACTAAACTAAATTATATATATATAAAATGGGGAGGGAAAACAAGCTTTTGAGCTTCAATTCTTTAAATGAAGGGTTGTCTTGAGATGAAAATTCTTATGATCATTTTACATGGACTAAAATATGTTAATCTGAAACACCGATACACCCTTAACTTTTGTGTCACAAAGGCATGGTGACCATAATGGGTAAAATATTGTATTTTTCATTGGTAGGCTAAGTCTATAGAGCTGCTGGTGGAAAAACAGATTGACATTTGGTCATTATTTCTTATCAAGGGTGTTTTACTTGTAATGCTATTTGACAGCTATATTCTAGGTCTGACAGTATTGAACCAGCTTAATTCCCACTGAACTACTCTAAATACGTGGTATTGCAATCAGTTTAACAACCCCTGGAGGCAATAAAATCTGTCCTTTGAACACACTCAAGGGGAAGAAATCTAAGATTTATAAAGGGCAGCAAGTATTCAAGAAAGGGGCAAAGTTTATGTGTGAGCTTATAATTGATGTTTTCTTTGTTGGAAAAGAAAGCTTGAGGATGCTTTAAGAATTAATCTTTAACAAGTTCTAATCTGCGCTAACAAGATCTGTTTGAGGTGAGTGAAAGAGATATGTGATACTGAGAATTGTGTCAGTTCCAGCCTACTAAGAAACTTAAAAAGTACTATAGTTCAGGAACACACAATTGAGATAAGGAAACTTCACAATTAGAAATTAAATCTGCAGCATCTCCCTGCTGCCGGTAGGAGAATACAAAAACTGCAGTCAAAGTTGTCTGCTCTCTGTTATTTATCCAGGTGACCATTCCCATTGCTCCAGGGGCTTCCCGCTATAAGTATGTAAGCAGACAGATAGGAACGGTTTTGTAGGCTGGTCTTCCTCTGCTATTGCAACATGTAATTTGGTACATAAGACAATAGCAGAACTAGGAATCATGGTGATAAATTTGCATTCCAAGGGAGTCCAAATTCTTTAAAACATAATATATTAGACTTCATGAAATAAGATTAAAGATGATAACTTTTTAACAGCAAACATTAACATGCATGTGTTAGAGGTGGCAAAGAAAGATGTCTTGTGTAATTGAAACTGGGAAGGATTCTTAACATCCTTTTACTCAGTTTTATGTCCAAAAAATACCTTCAGTAGCACAGTGAATCCCTTAAAACTAGGGCTGTTGATTAATCACAGTAACTCACGTGATTAACACACACACAAAATCATGATTAAAAAAATTAATTGTGATTAATCACACCGTTAAACAATAGAATACCCAATTGAAATTAATTAAATATTTTTGAATGTTTTTCTATGTTTTCAAATATATGGATTTCAGTGATAACACAGAATACAAAGTGTACAGTGCTCGCTTTATATGATTGTTACAAATATTTGCACTGTAAAAAACAAAAGAAATAATTACCTCATACGAGTACTGTAGTGCAATCTCTTTATCATGAAAGTGCAACTTACAAATGTAGAGGGTTTTTTTTGTTACATTGTTTTGCTTTTGAGTGCAGTTATGTAAAACTTTAGAGCCTACAAGTCCACTCAATCCTACATCTTGTTCAGCCAATTGCTAAGTGAAACAGGTTTGTTTACATTTATGGGAGATAATGCTTCCCTCTTCTTAATTACGTCACCTGAAAGTAAGAACAGCTGTTTGCATGGCATTGTTATAGCTGGCATTGCAAGATATTTACATGCCTGATATGCTAAAGATTCATATGCCTCCTCATGCTTTGGCCATCATTCCAGAGGACATGCTTCCATGCTGATGATGCTTGTTAAAAAAAATGTTAATTAAATTTGTGACTGAACTGGTTGGGGGATAACTGTATGTCTCCTGCTCTGTTTTCCCCACATTCTGCCATATATTTCACTTTATTGCAGTCTTAGATGATGACCCAGCACATGTTGTTCATTTCAAGAACTTTCACTGCAAATTTGACAAGATGCAAAGAAGATACCAATGTGAAATTTCTAAAGATAGCTATAGCACTGTACCCAAGATTTAAAAATCTGAAGTGCCTTCTAAAATCTGAGAGGGATGATGTGTGGAGAATGCTTTCAGAAATCTTAAAAGAGCAATGTTCTGCGGAAACTATAGATTCCAAACCACCAAAAAATAAAATAAAATAAAATAAAAATATCAACCTTCTGCTGGTGGCATCTGACTCAAGAGGATGAAAATGAACATGCGTTGGTCATCATTGCTTTGGATCATTATCGAGCAGAGCCTATCAGCAGCATAGACAAATGTCCTCCATAATGGTGGTTGAAGCAACAAGGGACATATGAATCTTTAGCGCATCTGGCATGTAAATATCTTATGATGCCGGCTACAACAGTACCATGCAAACACCTGTTCTCACTTTCAGGTGACATTGTAAACAAGAAACAGGCAGCAATATCTTCTGCAAATGTAAACAAACTTGTTTGTCTGAGCGATTGGCTGAACAAGAAGTAGAACTGATTGGACTTGTAGGCTCTAAAGTTTTACATTGTTTTATTTTTAATTGCAGGTTTTTTTGTACATAATTCTAGATTTGAAAATTCAACTTTCATGATGAAGAGATTGCACTACAGTACTTGTATTAGGTGAATTGAAAAATACTATTTCTTTTGTTTTTTACAGTGCAAATATTTGTAATAAAATAAATATAAAGTGAGCACTGTACACTTTGTATTCTGTGCTGTAATTGAAATCAGTATATTTGAAAATGTAGGTACCTATTACCCCCCACCCTCTGTCCCGATTTTTCACAGTTGCTGGTCACTCTAGGGGTAGCAGTTCAAAAGGATTGTTTGGGGAAAAGGAGGAGGGACTGAGCTGATGGAGGAGTTTGAATTGGGGATAACATGGATTTGCTCATCTTAGTAACTCTAAGTCTGCCCACCTAGAAAAATATGCAGGCATAAAATGTTATGCAAAAATATGAACTCTGCTATTTTATAGTGATCATGTTATTTAATAAATTATAACTGATGTCCTATCAACCTTCTATTAAAATTTATACAAGAAGCCATACTTTGTATGAACAGAGACAGTTTGTCATACAAGAAGAGGTTTTCAGAGGAAAACCCTTCTGAGCTCCCACTGACAAGAGTACGTGGCTTACAGACTCGCTTGTTAAGATGAGAAGTCTTCATGCTCCTGGTTACCAGCTGAAAGCACCACTCGGGAAGTCATGTACCTTCAGTATAGAGTGGGAGGAGGGTTACGGATTGTTTACAGATGTGGAAAAGCTTGGGATAAAATTCTGTATCCCTAAGAGGGGCAGAGTGACAGAAACATTCATCTAATGGAATGAAAATACCTCATCTTGGATTGTCTTCATGAGTTCAAGGACTCTGAATATCATGAAAAATACCAGTGTTCCATGAAATTAGAGCAAGGGTGCCATTTATTTAATTATTAGGGCTGCAGATTTGTCATGGCACATTTGTTTATCAAAAAATCACAGAGTAATCACTGTACAATTAGTAAAAATTATGGGTTTAGGGAGCAATGGTGTGTAAAGTTACAGGTGGGGTACATGGCAGGGGAGGGGAGGTTGAGTCCTTGCCCCAGGGATGGGAGGCTCTTCGGGGGGGTGTGTGCTATAGAATGAGACCACCCTGTATCTCCCTCCCTCCACCCCAGGATCAGCTCCTGTCCTGCAGGGCTGACTTGGCTCCCCACTCCAGCTCACTGATTCTCACCACAGCATTGGTAGGGCCATGCCCCCTTCCTGGCCCTGGTGCCACTGGATTGCTTGCCCTGAACTGGGATGTGGTGGCAAAAATGGACACAAGGAAATATCCCAAACAAAAAGAAAAGTGACAAACAGAAAAATCAAGGTATTTGTGACATATTTACCACCATGACAAACTTTCAGCCCTATTAATAGTATGTGGAACTATGAATTAGCTTGTGGCCAGTATTGCTATGACAGATTAACATTGGAAATGTAAAGGGACAGCTATTGGTGGCTACATGGCCAAAGACCCAAGCACTGTGCAATTGTGTGGTTGAAAAATTTTCAGTAGAATAAATTGTGTTGTACTTTTTTTGTTTTTCTTTCTCAGCTTTTGTGCGGCTCTATATGAGAAAAACCTACATACCTCTACTTTTCACCTGGATTTGTTCAGCATTTTCCAAAGGATACAAAGGACATATCTGAGCTAATTTATCTGACAAATATATTTCCTTCTTGCGCGAGCACAGATATCAGCTGTATGTTAATAATCAAATTGTGTAGCCCCTTTGTTGCAATAGTTAGCATTTGTTGAGGCTGACCGTTCCTTCAGTAATGAAGAGTGCGTTTTGTCAGAGTTATATTAGCCTGAACTAAAGCTTATCTACAAACTCAGTTTTAATGTCCGTATAGTGGAATAGATCATTGCAGTTTCTCATGCAGCATTTGTTTTTGTTTAACTATGCTTAGTAGCGAAACTGTCTGATAGACCCCGGGAAGAAGTCTTTAAAGGGTATTAAATCTTCCTTGGTGGATTGAATATTTGAGCAATAATTTGTTTCATGGAGTTTGAGAAACAATAACATTCTTGCTTTTACTGAGCTAGACAATCATAAGAAGAGAGCAATATTCTACCCCTAACTTGTCAGACAGATGCTACAAACAGATGGAGCAGATCCTCAGCTGGTGTAAATTTGTCAACGGTCCATTGAAGTCAATGAAGCTACCACAACCAGATGAGGATCTGCCTTAATATTTTTGAATTTTTTAAAATTCTATTTCATTATTTAACAGACATTTTCTGAGAGTGTTGTCTTTGCTGTTACGGACCAGTGTGGGTGTATAATTGTGTTCTGGAGGGCCCCGATTGTCTTACTACTTGAACATAAAGAGGGTCCATTCATGTTGGTTTTTAATAATGTTTTTCAATTATGCAAGCCTTTCATTGAGTTAGTAGGGGGGTATTTCTGTATGCATCATTCAGTTGTTTGATGTGTGGCCGTTGCTGTGATTCACTGACCATCATTGTAAGTCTGAGTGTGGCATAGTTGTGGTGAAATCACTAGTGGACATTGGCATCCACATTCCACAATGGACCTAGCTTTGACAGTTTTACAGTGCTCAGTTTATACACTCAGGGAGTAACTTGGTGACATGGATTCTTTCATGACTGGATTAATTACATAACATTTATTATTCAATTATTTTCTCTGCCTCACTCTCAATCAGCCTGAGGTAGAGCTTTAAAAAATGGCATTATAGATTGCAAACAACTTGAGACCTCAGTCCATTTGACTGCATTCAAGCAAAGCTCCTTTGCTTTTCTTGCCATTGTTATCAAGTATCACTCTGGTCGAAAGCCATGAACTTTCTTAAATGATACCGTTTTTAAAGTGTTTATTCCCAATGCCAGACAAACTTTAAAATTCCTGCCAATATGGACATGTGGTAAAAGAAGAGGCTTCATTGACAAACAATTCTTTTAATATTACAGTAGTACTTCATTAAGGCACGTGGGCCCATAGTTTTCATGCTAAAGGGAAAAAAATGCAATCCTCCCACATGCCAATAAGATTTAATACCAGAGAGCAGTAGTGAGGCCTTGTATTCTAACACTTAATTATTTATATAAAATTTACTACATAAAATTTATTCATATAATGTGAAGTATTTGCAGTAATTCTTAAATAAGCAACTCTTGTGTAACTCAAATACCTTTTGTGCTACCTTGCATTTTATTGTGTATTTGCTTACTAATTGGAAAAAGTCAGTAATTTCAAATGGGTTTTCCAACTGTTTAGTGTGAATTTGCAAGGTTCAATGCTAAGTAAATTTTTTATTATTTTTTGTCAAGTGAAGGCAATAAATATGTCTCATAAATGAAGTACTAAGTAGGTGAGAAAACGCACTTCCTGGCCATAAAATGGATTATGGATGTGCCAGTGAATCTAGTAGATCATTTCAAATTACTAATCTCGGTCAGCCAGGTAAACTAGAATGACTTTAAATTGGGTTAATTGCTCTAGCTCAAATTTTAGCTCAAGAGCTCTTAATTTCAACTTTCAAAGGCTACACAAACCAATTTTGTACTCTTAGATTATAATGAGCAGTCTTTATTCTTTAATCAGTTCATTCAGTATCTAGCTGTCTTATGTAGCATTCCTTTGAAGTCTAGAAAGATCTAACATAATTGAAGAAATGTCGAACTACTTGACTCTCTCTTTTTTTTTAATATAAAGGAATTAAACATTAATCAGACTTGTGCATCTCAATTAAGCCAATTAAAACTATCACAGAATGTAGTGCGCACAGGAATAGGTAGCTTTAATGTTTGAATACATGATTAACTTTTAGCTAATGCTTCTTACTTAAGATGTTTGTTACTCAGAAAGGGAAATACATGCAGCTCATTATGGAAAGTCATTATTGTTTTAAAAAAGTTTGACTAACTTTATGACCTGGTAGAAGTTACTATTGTATATGCACAAGATATATTAAAAATTTGTTGCATTTAGTTAAAGGTAATACCATGGATTACTATAAATCTTTCTAATGCAAAGTCATTTCTCTATTTTTTGTGATGATTGGTTTCTTTAGTAATACAAATAGTATAATATGTGTTTGAATTTGCTTCTATTACAAGGAAGTACAGTTTGGTCTTGCAGGCTGAAGTATATACACAAAGTCCATATAATTACTAATAATTTGTAACAAGTGTTAATTGATAAACAGCTCCCTCTGGTAGCTTAATTAAAGCTGTAGGATAGCTAGGCGATTTACAACTGGGATTGATCTCAATTAGTCAACAAAATCTGTGTAGTCTGTTCAAAGAAGAATAAGGAAATTTAGCCTAGTGAGGCTTTGGGGATTTTGTCTTGTAGTCTTTACTGTTCCTTTTTTTTTTTAAAACAACAGAAGTAAAATCACAAGTATACTAATGTTGTCTGCAGTGATCTATCCACTGTACATTATACTTCTCTTTAACACTACCCAACACTTGTTCTTTCATTTGTTTGTTCATTGTCAGGTTACAGAACAATATTCAAACATTTCTTTTCATTATACGCAATGTGATAAAAAAGTCATTTCATACAGAGATGTACATTTTAGAATAACACCCTCAAGAGACCACAAATGAGAGAACGAGAAACATTTAAAATATGTCAGTTTTTGATTTATCTTAGAGATTTGTTTATAAACTGGCATTATGTAGCTTTAATTAAAAGATAACACAGGAAAGATGGCACTAGGGAATAACTGGGTATGTGGAAGCAGAGTGATCTTATAAAGTCAGCTATGCTGTTTCAGGATTCACTACTCTTTTATCATTTGAACTGATAGTAAAAATATAATCTAAGGGTGCTTGAAATTGCCCCGGTGGAATAAAAGGAAAAAAGTGTCATCTGTGTTAAAACTAGATCACAGACTGGCTGCAAACAGCTGCCGAAACATTAATGAATTTGTTTGCAAATAAATCATGGATATGTACTAACTGAATAAACCGGTATAAACCAGCATGAATGTTGTGCTTCTTAGGGTACCTATGGATCTTTGGTTCATCTACATTTTTGAGGTACTTTTGTATACCCCACAAAACCAACACAGAAGCCAACGATTATAGATTTATTTCTGGAAGCTCTGAGCCCTTATCATTAATATTGTCATATGGACATTTTGATCTGCTAAAATGCAAATCTATTTCAGTGCTTTCAAAAATACATATCTATTTTAAATTTGTGTAAATTTGAATCTTATTTACGAAAGATTTGTTAATCAAAGAGAATGAAATATTTTAGTGGAGGCAAATGAATGTGGTTTAACAATTAAAATATGATTTCGTGGTTTTGGTTGCTTAATTTGTATATCTGTATAGAATATAGAAAATAAATCATAGAATCATAGAATCATAGAATATCAGGGTTGGAAGGGACCCCAGAAGGTCATCTAGTCCAACCCCCTGCTCAAAGCAGGACCAAGTCCCAGTTAAATCATCCCAGCCAGGGCTTTGTCAAGCCTGACCTTAAAAACCTCTAAGGAAGGAGATTCTACCACCTCCCTAGGTAACGCATTCCAGTGTTTCACCACCCTCTTAGTGAAAAAGTTTTTCCTAATATCCAATCTAAACCTCCCCCATTGCAACTTGAGACCATTACTCCTCGTTCTGTCATCTGCTACCATTGAGAACAGTCTAGAGCCATCCTCTTTGAAACCCCCTTTCAGGTAGTTGAAAGCAGCTATCAAATCCCCCCTCATTCTTCTCTTCTGCAGACTAAACAATCCCAGCTCCCTCAGCCTCTCCTCATAAGTCATGTGCTCTAGACCCCTAATCATTTTTGTTGCCCTTCGTTGTACTCTTTCCAATTTATCCACATCCTTCCTGTAGTGTGGGGCCCAAAACTGGACACAGTACTCCAGATGAGGCCTCACCAGTGTCGAATAGAGGGGAACGATCACGTCCCTCGATCTGCTCGCTATGCCCCTACTTATACATCCCAAAATGCCATTGGCCTTCTTGGCAACAAGGGCACACTGCTGACTCATATCCAGCTTCTCGTCCACTGTCACCCCTAGGTCCTTTTCCGCAGAACTGCTGCCGAGCCATTCGGTCCCTAGTCTGTAGCGGTGCATTGGATTCTTCCATCCTAAGTGCAGGACCCTGCACTTATCCTTATTGAACCTCATTAGATTTCTTTTGGCCCAATCCTCCAATTTGTCTAGGTCCTTCTGTATCCTATCCCTCCCCTCCAGCGTATCTACCACTCCTCCCAGTTTAGTATCATCCGCAAATTTGCTGAGAGTGCAATCCACACCATCCTCCAGATCATTTATGAAGATATTGAACAAAACGGGCCCCAGGACCGACCCCTGGGGCACTCCACTTGACACCGGCTGCCAACTAGACATGGAGCCATTGATCACTACCCGTTGAGCCCGACAATCTAGCCAGCTTTCTACCCACCTTATAGTGCATTCATCCAGCCCATACTTCCTTAACTTGCTGACAAGAATGCTGTGGGAGACCGTGTCAAAAGCTTTGCTAAAGTCAAGAAACAATACATCCACTGCTTTCCCTTCATCCACAGAACCAGTAATCTCATCATAAAAGGCGATTAGATTAGTCAGGCATGACCTTCCCTTGGTGAATCCATGCTGACTGTTCCTGATCACTTTCCTCTCCTCTAAGTGCTTCAGGATTGATTCTTTGAGGACCTGCTCCATGATTTTTCCAGGGACTGAGGTGAGGCTGACCGGCCTGTAGTTCCCAGGATCCTCCTTCTTCCCTTTTTTAAAGATGGGCACTACATTAGCCTTTTTCCAGTCATCCGGGACTTCCCCCGTTCGCCACGAGTTTTCAAAGATAATGGCCAAGGGCTCTGCAATCACAGCCGCCAATTCCTTCAGCACTCTCGGATGCAATTCGTCCGGCCCCATGGACTTGTGCACGTCCAGCTTTTCTAAATAGTCCCTAACCACCTCTATCTCTACAGAGGGCTGGCCATCTCTTCCCCATTTTGTGTTGCCCAGCACAGCAGTCTGGGAGCTGACCTTGTTAGTGAAAACAGAGGCAAAAAAAGCATTGAGTACATTAGCTTTTTCCACATCCTCTGTCACTAGCTTGCCTCCCTCATTCAGTAAGGGGCCCACACTTTCCTTGGCTTTCTTCTTGTTGCCAACATACCTGAAGAAACCCTTCTTGTTACTCTTGACATCTCTTGCTAGCTGCAGCTCCAGGTGCGATTTGGCCCTCCTGATATCTTTCCTACATGCCCGAGCAATATTTTTATACTCTTCCCTGGTCATATGTCCAACCTTCCACTTCTTGTAAGCTTCTTTTTTATGTTTAAGATCCGCTAGGATTTCACCATTAAATGTATAACTCTCTATTCTATACTCTCTAGGTTATATTTATATATAACATAAAATATGTTACTTTGTATGACAACTACCTTTGTGTGAAGTCTTAATATTATTTAAGGTATACAGTATGTAAAAAGTAATGGACCAATGGCCTGGGGCCCAGCCAGATGTACACAATCTGTACCCAGGAAGGCTTACACAGATCCTGAGTGGGGGCCCATATCTGCAATGGTGCTGTTCATTCAAGGAGCAGGATCGCTGACTCACTTCAGTGATGCCTCAGACGCTGCCTATGGCAAATGGAGGACAGGAGATGACCTGGAGGCATTACTTCTCCCTGATAACAACTAAAGTTTTATTCTAGAAAATTTCTTTGTATTTAACATGATTAAGAGCAAGATCCTGCCTCAAAATAGGAGGCACATACACAGTTAGTACAGAGGAAAACTAATAGCAATGTGACATACTATGCTAAAAAGAGAGATCCACATTTGTGGAGCTGTCCATGGAAGACTTTCCTGCCCTGGGGACATCTGCACTTGCTCTGCTCCTATCAGTCTCTAGCCCCAGATGATAGGGCTGGTGTGAAGGGTTAGTAGACACAAAGTTTTTATTTTATTCTTTACCTTTTAAAGGGTTTTGTTTCATTTTTTAATTTGGTAGGTGTCATTTCTAGCATTTGGAAAACTTCTTTTTCTTTTCTTCTTCTTGACTTGAGAACATCACCAAGATCATGGAATTAGGTTCTTTTCTCCTTCTCTTCCTTACCAAATACAGTCAAACACATTTTAACACAACAAATAAGAAAACCCTGAAAAGATTTTTAAAAATGTTTCTTTAAGAAAGAACCTAATTCCATGATCTTGTTGATGTTCTCAAGTCAATTTTTTCCCCCTGCACTTTGAGCAGCCTTGCCAAACTGTCATTAAAAATGTACCAGCCCCTAGACAAATTCAACTTGCTCACCCTTTCCCAGTATGATGATTGAAACAAAACCCCTAACTTTGCCTGCCTGCAGATGAATGGATTTTCATAAGGGTGTTTTAGCAGAATTCCATCTCTGGTAATTACATTGCACTACATTTTAGGACCCCACCCTGTAGGCAGTATCAGTTGTAGTGCTAAATGCCATGAACAGTCCCATTAGCATCCACAGAAGTACTCCTCCTGCAAAGATCCTCACGTGTGATTTTTAGCATCAGGATATTAATGCATAGCTACTTTTGCATTAATATGTAGAGCCCTTTATCAGTTAAGTGAAATACCTGAGCAATTTCCCATTACCCTTTCCCCTGCCACTCATTCACCATTGGCGGGGTGGATTCTCTTTTCAGTCCCCAAGCACAGTCAGAGCAGGGGAGGGGCAGGCTTTCCCAACCATGGAACTGATTCCCGGAGGATGTGTCAGAATTTCATACTGGGTACCTTTGGGGTATGAGGCAAATTTCATTTATTTAGGCAGGCTAGGGTGACCAGATAGCAAGTGTGAAAAATTGGGATGGGGTGGGGGGTAATAGGTGCCTATATAAAACAAAGCCCTGAATATCGGGACTGTCCCTATAAAATTGGCACATCTGGTCACCCTAAGGCAGGCTCATCCATGACTGTTTCTTGGGTCCCCTTCTGTCTTTTTCTTTTTCATATCCCTTTCTTTATCTGAATGCTGTCCAGATCATTCCCACTGAGTGGCAAGTTTCAAGTACCCAGCAATTTAATCTTTATTTAATCTGTATCTGGCTCATTCTTCATCTTATAATATGTCATGCAAAGCCACAGCCAATAGGAACCTCCATAAGGTAGTGTTAGGGCTTCCACTTGTTAGTGAAAGTGACCGAAGATCTAAATGTTTTAAGTTGACTTTGTGCTATGTAAGTGGCACAAAGTGAACTCGATGAACTAGTGGATCCAGCCCCCTTGCTTTTGCCATTTTAATAGTGAGGGAACTATGCCCTCATCTGTTTTTATTTTCTTTTTCATTTGTTACCTCCTTTTTCATCTTTATTTTTTGTATTACCCTTTTGTCTGGCAGTGTGGTTCATCAGTGGGCTATCAGATTTGTCTGTGATAGATATTTTAGTTTTATTTATTTGTTTGTACTTTTGGGCTAGCTAGTCCTTCACCTACTCTTTCATTTCTGACTTTTGTTGTACTGTGCATAGATGCCTACTGGTAGAGGCTTTGAGAATGTCTTAAATAATAACGCAAACCATATCCCAAAATGATTTAATTATTGTAAATAATTTTGTTACAGAGCAAAATGATGAATAGCAGCAAAGGGGGAGACAAAATAACTATAAGCAAGGGGAAAATCTTTGTAGCTGAGAATTGAAATGAGATGAATAGTCAAAGATGTGATAGCTAAGGGCTATTTCGGGCACAAGAACAGGAGAAGGTTCATGCACCATATGTGGGAATGTGTGTGCAGGAGAGAAAAGAGGCCACTGCTAGACATGAGGAGGGGGTAGGGAAGGAAATAGTAAGACGAGGGTTTGTAGTAGAGGCTTTGAGCAAATCTACAGTGGGTTTTTAGAAACAAAGAGGAATTTTGAGCTACATTCTGGTATGAATGGGGAGGCAGTGGAGGTATTTCAGGAAGATGTGCCTATGAGAAGTTGGACAGTTGCATTCTGTACATGCAGGGACCGGGGGGGCACATGGAGGATGATACAGTTAAAGAAGTCAACCGAATGGATTTGAGAGTATTGGACATGGGCAATGTTGTGGGGGTGGGAACAAGCAGCTTTCAAAACAGGAGCTGTGGGAAGAGGAGAGTTCAGAGTCAAAGGAGACATACAGGTTATGGACAGTGGAAGCAAATGAAAGGCCTCAGATTGGGAGTGATAAGGAAATGAGGGATCTGTGTTTTGAGAATGGTCCTTTTGCATAGGAATAGCACTGAAGATTTTTGAGACATTTGTCTAAACAGAGTTGAATCAAAGCCACAAGTTAATTTAGGCAAAGCAGACAGAAAGAATTCACTGAAGGTGTTGAGTGCAGTCATGTTTCCTGAATGTATGTTATAGCTAGTGGTAAAGATGACCAAGATGATGGAAGTATATAGAAAAGACTAGAGGGCCAAGTTTTGAACCCTGAAAAGTGCCATATAGGAAGACCATGACATTGCAACCTCTAAGTTCCTGCTCATCAGAACTGCCCAGGGGCAATTATTACTTGTCAAAGACTGGACTTACTCAGAAGGGTTCATTGAATTGCTTTTAATAGGAGAAAATGATTGGTGCATGAGCATCCCCATTTCTTTTTTTCTACTTCAGTGTGCCTCCTTTTACTGCTCATGATTGCACCCAGAGATGAGGGGTTTGCAGATGGCATGCTACAAGCATGTGGTTATTCGAGCATATAATATTTTTAGACTCTTATTCTTATCTCACCCTCTAGTAATTTATACATGTAACTTTCTTTGCTTCAAGATGAGAATAAACCTCAGTACATTGAATTAGGCACATTTAAAAAAAATTGAATTGAATTGAATAACCAATGGAGACCCATGCCAGAATTATTCTCATGGTGAGAGTTCCCTGAACAAACTTTGCAAGCAAGTACTTATTCTGGTATGAATAGAACATATATTTCAGCCTTCTAAGTAGAGTAGAAAGCAATGTTTGATTTGTGGTAGTCATTAAAAATGAAAAACTGAACATTGTAGTAGGTTTGAATAAATGCTGCTCCTATTGGAAGTGTCCATTACCATAATGTACTTTACTTTGTTTCAATGTTATTCAAGAAATTCCTTAAATTGCTAAGGGATAAAATATATATTGGATCCTGTAAATTTCAGGATCGTTTTGTGTTTTAGGTTCGGGTTTTTTTTTTTTTTTTTTTAAAAACACATTTTCTAAGTAAAAATCTTGGGCCAAACTTTTCAGCTTTGAGTGCTTAATGTTAGGAACAAAAATAAAATTTCCATTATTTACTTTTATTTTTGTATAAAAATGTACCCAATCCAAAATACTAAAGTATTAAGATGCTTATTCTCATGCAATGGAGGTTACATATGTAAATTCTTACACACTGAGATGAGGCAATAAAATAAAGCTTGAAAAGTTTGGCCCAACATTTTTAGTAGAGGAGGAAACTAAAAAGGAAGAATCTTGAAGTTTCTGGGATGGGATCCAAATGGGGAGGTTGCCTTCAGTGGAAATTATTGGTGCTCACTACCTATCAAAATCAGGACACTTTTTTTAGGTGCTGAATTATGGACATGAAATGCTAACTTTTTAAAAATATTGGCCTTGGTATTTATTTGATTAGTGATACAAAAGATCAAGTTCAAGAGGTTGAACCCAAGAGATGTGGGGTGGTTTTTGTTGGTTGGTAGGTTGGTGTTTTTCATTCTAGATTTTCCCTCAGAGTTATGCTTTCTCTTTCCTGGTCTTCCTTTAGGCTTACAACAGACTCTGAACACCGTTTTTCAGCACAGTTTAAGCTTGATTGTGGTCATACGAATTCTAACATGGTTTGGATAACCAATGCCAACCTAGGTCCTACGCTATGTTAGTGCACGGTTTTTCACTTGTTTGTTATACAATTTGGTCACACCTAGCACACAATATTAGCACTTGATTTGGCCATTTGTTGGTGCTGTAATTGTAAGCCATGTGTGTGTGTGTGTGTGGCTTGATTACAATACAGTTGTCTCCTGACCTGATAATTACACTTTGAAAATTGTGGTGTAGGTGGGACTTACCTGTGTCCCTGTAACTGGATTTAAAAATCCCTGGAATGTCCAAGGCTTTAACCCAGTTATAGAGACATGGTTCAGTCACTTCTGCTCTAGAACTTAAAACCATGTTGTATCGCCACAGATCTGAGTCATGCTTGAATGTATGGTCTGCGGGTGACAGGCTCCATTGTATGGGTCCCCAGGTCTTAGCATTTAATAAATGCAGGCAATAAAAGCTATCTATGAAGTTTGGGAAAGGGGTGATAGTAAAATATAACCCCACAAAAATCCTGCTCGCTGGCATGACTGTGTCTTACTTGAGTAGTCTGACTGCTGAAGTCTCTCCATGCCAATGACACTAATCAGCCATAGCCCTTCCCAGTGGTAGATTCCTGCTGCATTTACCTACAGGGCTCCTTTACCATCTGCCTGCTCTTTGCAGGATTCTCCTTTAAGGCAGAGCTTGGCACATCTTGGGCTGAGATAATCTTAATCTTCTCAGAGTTGTGCCCCCACCCCCGGCTTCTTTTTTGAGTTCAAAACTAAATAAAACATTTAAAAAAAAATTCAGCAGAACTGGTAGGAAAAAAGAGAAGCAAAAACACTCCAGGGGTTCAGCGTAATCACATTTAATATAGTTCTACACCACTCATTTCTTTTGGGGGTTATTCAACTCTGTGATCCCTCCTATTTGTTTTTTTAATTTGTCTCAACAAATATCCCCATTCAACTACCTCATCCTAGTCAAGAAGGGTTCCTCAGTCAGCACTACCTATGAGTTGTCTGCAGGCTGCACCGTTTCTCCGCAAGCTCTATGCTGCCCTGGTATTGCTGCCAAAGCATGAGGGACAATTTAGGGCCTAAACCCAGACCTCCCTCTGGGCTGGCTGCTCATTACAATTCATTGTAATTGTAAATTTGTCCTTAAAAAGCTAATTCTGTTTAAAGAGCAACTTTTGCCCTGAAGCAGCCTTGTAAGGGGAAAATACTTATCCAGAAAGCAGTTTACTTTGCTTGTGATTTTCCATAATCCCTTTGTTGTTGTTCAAGATATTTGTATAGGAGGAAGCACTGCTGTCCACCGTCCTGCCTCTCCCTTGATGTATAAGTTTGATTCTACGGTGAAGTCAGAATCTTTTGTATCATGACATCCCAGTCTGTTCCCAGAGAAATTATTTGTATAGTTGCAACATTCATTTATATAGGGTCTGATTTTCAGAGGTACTGAGAGCCCACAACTCCCATTGACTTCCACATTAGTGTTGTGACACTCAACACTTCCAAAAATCAAGCCCATTGTTCTTTCCCCAAGGTGAAAAGCACTTTATAGAATTGAATGCTTTAGAGGTTATACACAGTAGCACCACTTTTATGTTAGCCACTGGTGAAATTCAGCTTCCTCTAGGGTAAAACATGGCAATTATTTATTGGAGCACTACACAAGAGTGTTGGAATCGGAACTGAAGAAAAGCTCCATGTTTAAAACAATGCCCCTATCACTTGACTTCTCCATCATTCAGTCCACTGTGTGTAAAATAAGGACATTGATACTTGACCAGCTTTATAAAACACTTGAAAGTCTGTAGGTGAAAATCTCTATCTAAATCTTGCTTATTATTATTGAATTTGTCCAAGATGCCTGATTGTGTAACACCGTGCTTATAAAAAGTGCAGTGGAATGAATGTACACAACTGGAAGAGACTTGGTTTTACATCTAGACTGAAAGGCAGCATTTTCAACTGCACAGATTCTCACTAGGGGATAAGCAGTGTGGCTATTGGCTCTCATTGTGGAGAAATAGAAGGGAATAGACAAGTTTAGATAACTCACCCCACCCCTCATTATCTTGTCACTTACTGAATCCTAAAGCATAAGACTATAAAGTGTTTTGCTTCAGTTTACTTCACTGGTCCTTGATTAATAGGTTAAAGATTTACTAATGCTTTCAGGGCCTGTCAGGAGCAAGAGGTTGCTTGGGCTGGTCTGCCTACAGTTTTTCACCAATTTAATGAAATTGGTTTAAAAATGGTGCAAGCTAAACTGATATAAACACTTTGAAATTGATAGCAATGTGTCCACACAAGGGAGTTCAGAGTAAAAACTATGTGTAGACAAACTTGTAGATATGTGAAGCAAAACAGCAAATAATTATCATCCTTGTCAGGGGCACAGAAATACACATGAGGCAGTTTAAGGGCAGAAACTAAACAAGGCATGTGAATTTTGATATATGCCCAGAATAATGCTGGGAAACAAGAAGGGATATTATTAAAGTAAAACTAACTTCTGTTCTTTTATAACATTCTGACTAGAACAGTGAGACGGTGAAGGACACCACAAATCCATTCATTTATTTCAAAAAAATCCCTTTTTACACATTGTATTTGTACAATATGAAATTATTATTCAATAAATTGACATTTTAAACCTATTACTGCCTAAACCCATCTATTACTGAGCTATTCAGAGCACTAAGTTAACATTTACCAGAACATTCATCCTCACATCATGGGGAGATCAAGCTCAAATCCTTTATTTCATATTCAGATCTTGTTGGGTCAGGATTGAAAATTGCTACCTTTCTGATACTTTACTGAAAAGCCACTCTGAAATCCACAAAAGAATTATGATCAAGTTACTGCAGTTATTCAGCTAGATGTTGACTTTGATATGTCAACTCTCTGATCTTTAATAGAAAATTGATGGTCTTGCCCTGAGGGTCAGTCATATGCATGACCAGGATAGGCCAAGGTTTGCATTAAATTACACCCAGCCTTGCATTGTCATTCTCTGACAGGCAAAGTCAAACAAAGCCAAATGGATCCCTTGTTAGTTTTGTTTTCTTCATTGTTTTGTGTTGGCATATAGATTTAATTCTGTAATGGGTGACTGCTGGGCAAAATCTGCTTTATTGATTTTCTGGGGAGAGGTTTTCTTAGAGCACCCAAAAGTATAATAAAACAAAAGCAACTGGTGCAATTTTTCTTCTTTCTATAGTATGTCTTTTATTGCACCGACTGCCCATTGATTCTGTCACAAGACCTCATAAGAAGCTATTATATTTATATTTCCAATCAGTTTGTTTCTAAAAACTTTCTTTGTCCATTACTGGGCATAAGTAGCCAATCCAGCTGCTGCCTTTTGTGTTAGTGGTGTGACAAAGTTCCTCCTCTACCCTGGTGGGTCTTGCGCTTATTGGCAGATTTGCTTGCATTGGAGCTTCACGGCAGCCCTCAGTTTGGCCGTTTTTGTGAACCCACAGTCCAGGTCAACTCCTCCTGTGTCTGATCAGGAGTTGGGAGGCTTGGCGGGAACCTGGGCCCACCCTCTACTCCGGGTTCCAGCTCAGGGCCCTGTGGAATGCAGCTGTCAAGAGTGCCTCCTGGAACAGCTGTGTGACATCTACAACTCCCTGGGCTATTTCCCCATGGCCTCCTCCCAACACCTTCTTTATGCTCACCATAGGACCTTCCTTCTCGTTTCTGATAATGCTTGTACTCCTCAGTCCTCCAACAGTCCGCATTCTCACTCTCAGCTCCTAGTGCCTCTTGCTCCCAGCTCCTTACATGCTCACCGTAAACTGAAGTAAGCTCCTTTTTAAAACCCAGGTGCCTTGATTAGCCTGCCTTAATTGATTCTAGCAGCTTCTTGATTGGCTGCAGGTGTTCTAATCACCCTGTCTGTCTTAATTGTCTCCAGAAGGTTCCTGATTGTTCTGGAACCTTCCCTGTTACCTTACCCAGGGAAAAGGGACCTACTTAACCTGGGGCTCATATATCTGCCTTCTATTACTCTCCTGTAGCCATCCAGCCCAACCCTATCACAGTGGTGACACACTTAGTTTTGCACATGTGCTGACTGAAAGGAATTCTGCCAGCACTGGCCTTTTTCAGCACTGTTGGGTCACTTCATACAAAGTTGCTTTTGAAACTTATCTGAGGTAGGAATGCTGTGTGGAAAACGAGGACACCCATGTTCTGGGACTGCAGTTAGGATCCTAGCTTTTGAATTGTCAGTAGAGGCCCCAAGGGGTTGGGCGAGGGGTGCCACTCCATGCATAATTTCTTTGATGGCTACAGATGAATGTGTGGAGTGGCAGCAGCTGAAGTAAGGGAATATGCTTTCCATAAAAGAAAAACTATTCTTAAACTTCTGTTTCCTGCAACTGCTATTACATAAACACCACATCAAATCTGCCTGTAGAGACTTGAATGGCACAGAGACTTCTCTGCTCTTATTTATAACTTCCAACCAGGTACTTAGGTTTACTGTTTAATTCACACTGTTCAAAACAAAGACACAAGGGGGAGAATTGTGGGGGTTTTTTCTTTCAGGATTTATTGAGGCTTTCATACCAAATCATCATAGGAAATCATGGACAAGTTTGGACGTATGCCTCTGTGGATAGTATTATTAAAGTAAGCCCAATCAAGTAAACCCAGTCTTGATCTGACTGAAGTGAGTTACTTCAGTGGGAGCAGGACTGGGTCCTATGTGTACTGTACACACGGGGAATGAGTGCTGTGCAATAACGAGAACATACTTTTCTGCATGTTAATTAGAATGTTTATTCCAGGGGCAGTATGCATTGCTCATCATCACTCTTTTGGATACCTCCTTATTTTCAAAGTGACTCATGTACAATATCATTTGATTTTTGTTTTTGACTTTTATTTTGTTATTTTATTGTCCATTGCTATTTTGGGGGTAGATTTTCAAAGGCAAAAGAGCAGACAGGTGGCAAACTCCCTTTGAAAGTCAAAAGCATTTGAGAGTGGAATTTTTCAAGAAATGCTTACATGACTTAGGAGCACATGCCCCATTGACTTTCAATAGGAGATGGGCTCCTAAATCACATAGATTCTACCCTGGGCTCCTGACTCCCTTAGGCACCTTTAAAAATCCCAGCCTTGAGTGCTAATTGTGCTTTCCATACACCCTAAACAGTTTCACATAAAGTGGGTTGTGCATATACCTCAACAATGGCTCATACAACAATTCTTAGCCCTGCGGAAGCTGACTACAGACTTTACATTTAATGTGGTAATTAATGATTCCATTGACAATTTGTCAAGAACACCAATGACAATACCGGAATAATTCTTTGCAAAACTCACATTCTAGGTTTGATTCAGCTCTTGCCCATCAAAATCAGGTGTCCGTGACTGTGGAATCATGCAGCCCAGTGCATAGATATAGACATGCAAATTACAAAAACATCACAGACATACCACGCCCAACATATCCCTGCTGTAACCATTGATGTCAATGGAGTTACACCAGGGATGAATCTGGCCCACTGAGATTGGTGTAAAAAAGTAGACTCTGTAGCTTAGTTGGAAAGAGGCATCGAAATCTCAGTAACCCAGCTTAATTGATCAGCTTAACACTCAGATTTCTTTGTGAATCCTTTACTTTCTTTATTTCTTCAGAGTAGCTAATGCCAGCAAATGCCTGCTGGACCTAAAAAGTTGCAGTACTATCCTGTATTGGTGCTATGAAACTCCCAAAGCGTGGAAGTGATGCACACATCAAACTGGCTTTCCTTTCCTTCATATATAGAAAAGAAAGAGGGCAGCCCAACCTCTTAAATATGCAGAACTGTTCTCTTCCTGCTTTAGCTACTGATCCTGTGAGATGCTGAGTACTTTCACCTCCATTAAATATAATGGGTGTTAAAGGTGCTCCTCATCTTCTAGAATTGGGCCCTTAATTATTCATTGAAAATGGGCATTTTATTAAGGGAGTTCAAATGAAGGTTTTCAGTATTACTTGATTATAACAACACTTCATGTTTGTTATAGGGCTTTACATCCACAGATGCAAAGCGCTTTGTAAAGGTAAATAACATTTCCCTTCCCCCCACGCAGTTGCTCTCTATGTTATACAGCAGTGTATATAACTAGTGTATGTTTACAGTTTGTCTCTTGGGAGAGAAAATATTGTATCCATTCTCTAAAATAGCTCATCATTGAATACTTTTCAGTATAATTAGGAAGTAACATTCATCTGACAAAGTAAATTCATTAAATAATTTCAAAATAAGCCATGGGCATTGTTTAAACCTAGCGTCAACATAAACTGTAAAAATGTGCAGAATGGTTAAATGTGAGCCAATAAGTGTGTGTTAATGGAACAAGAACACTAAATGTTTTTCCTGCGTTTTAAGGCATCAAACTATATTTTAGTGCAAGTTCTGCCTCACAGCCAGATCTGGCCCCTTCTTCACCCTAGCCCTTTCATCTCCCTTTGTTCCCTGTCTATGCTGAGACTGAGATTTTCCCACCTCTCGCAGTCTGACTGTGGCTCTGAAAGATGATTGCCTTCTGGTGAAGCCCTTTCCCCTTCTTCTGTACCCAAGCTCCACGTTCAATGAACATCAAAAAGCCTTATCATACCCTGATGGTTTAAATCTTTAAACACAGAGTAACAGCCTGAGTACATCCAGACCCCTCACATCCTATAGTCTTGTCACTATGTGTTCCTGCAACAATTACCAGGAGAGGGAGGCTGCAGAGTGAATCAAGTAGCGTGTGTTGTCTCCCTGGACTCCATGCTGATGCTCTGATCAGGACTTCAGCAAAATTCTGTTTGAAATGAGAATAGACTAATTTTCATCAGACTCTTCTCAGAGGAGTCCCATGTGGGCCAGCATGCCAAGGGTCATCATTAGAAAACTGCCTTCAAAGAGCTGAGGTTTCTCATGGCAAAGCTCTCTCCCTTTGCTAAATTTATAAACATTTATGTAAAAATGTATACATTAATTGTTCAGGTTCTTGTATGCCTGCAAAATAATGGCCAGAAACATACTAGGGGAAATATACCAATAAAAATAGCCCAAGTCAGGACAAAAATGTCCTCATTTTGACTGAAAATTCAGAAGAATTCTGTGATCAAAGGATGCTCTAACTCCCAGCTGTTCAAAGGGACTTATATTACCAAAAAAAAAAAAAAAAATTCAGATGTGACCAAGAATAGAAAAGAACTCATTAAGAGCTTAACTAGATGATGACAGGTGAAGCCATCAGTTGCTTAAACACTGTAATGTTTTTCTAAGCAGTTACTCTTCCCCTCCCCTCCCCCCCCCGAATCAATTTATACTTTCTGGAAATCATTATGGAATCAAGTAAAGTTTGTCTGCTATGTAAAATAAACACACATGTGAGCCACTGGGCTACAGAGTAATTAAGATATCACTTTCTTCCCAGCTGAATATTTGTAAACATACAAGAGAAATTATTGAAGTTATTTTACACTTTCCATGTATCAATTGCCTTCTGAAGTAGTTTCAGTTCTTAAAAGGCAAAGGAAGGATACTGGAAAGTCTATAAGAAAAGGAGTGATCTCAGGAAGTTTAACTATAAGGCTTCAGATATAAGGAAAAGGTTAGTTTTCTCTGTCTTTTGAGACTTACAAGCAATGAGCACTAGATGGATATGACTCTACTCATTTTTATAGCTATTGTTTAGCTGCTAGTGTTTGTAAAATATATAAAAAAAATCTTTATAATTCTCTTAAGCAGCTTAAATCCCTTTTCACTTTCCCCAGGCAAAACTTGATTCTCTTGCATGTTTTTGGGCTCTGACCTTCACAGTGCTTATCTTCCAACAGTAGTAGCCAGTTTCTTATTCTTTAAGTGCTAGAGGAGTCATGAAAAATTCAGACACTGGGTTTCCCTGAGACCAATCTGGTGGCTTTGTCTTTGTGATAACTGCTGCTTTCCATGCATCATTCAAAAGGTACATACTGTTGTCAGCCCCTGAACTGCTACTTGGTGTTAAACATGAATATTTGTAGCTTAGCAAGGGACTAAATTTAAAAAAATTAATATTTGAGAACCTTTGAGAAGGCATTACTGGCATGAAACTACATATATGAAAGATTTTATTTGTGAAAAATGAAAACTTTTTACTTCACTGGGGCAATATAAAACACCACAAGGTTTTTCTTTGAAATAGCTCTGATTATTGGACTATCTTCTGGATACATAGATCATAACTGTACCACAGAAGATACTACAGTAGAGTTATTTTTCCTGTATACTGCAGGGAAAATTCATTCTGTGTACGTGCTACTAATCCTAGCTGACCAGAAAGCAGAGAGAGATGATATGTGGCTGATTCCAGTTACATATCAGAGATGCATCCAATGGCAAAATTGCCTTTTTCCACATTTTTTAATTAGAATTGGAATCAGCTTCAACTAATAGAATCTCTTATTAGTAACAAAAAGAATTGCTAGTGCTCTAGTTCAAGTGGCATATCTGCATAACTTATAGCCTTAAGAGCTTATGGAGTCACTCACACTCCTGGCAGAATGCCTTTTACTCTCCCATATTAATGAGTTGTTCTAAATTTAGTCTACTGTGACAAACTAATATTAATACAGTATTTTATGGCCCAGAGCATTGTTAATGCATAAGAATGAAACACTGAATCAAAGAAAGGGGGAGAGAAGGCAAGATTACTTTGTATGATTGTCAAGATATAAAATAATCCAAGTATGTAGATATTAAGATTAAAATATAATACACTGCTTATGGATTTATATTATGTGAAACATTTTCTATTATTTTAAATCCTTGCAGTATTAGTTTCCTATTTTCAGGGGTTTATAACTTGGCCATAAAAATGGGCTCTGGGCTGAAACTTGGCATACAGGGTCTTAACCTGGGAGCACTTTTTTTTTAAGTAATATTTCAAAAAAATCTGTATTGTGTTATTTTAAAAACTGTAAAAGTGTCAACAAAAGGCTATTGCCTTTGAAAGCTTTTATTTTCCTGGTGATGACTCAGAAAAAAGCTTTGAATAATAAAGTGTGCAATGTGATTAATCTGTAACAGGGTCTAGTTATTGCTAGTATTTTGCACAAAAATAAACAAGATAGCCCACGTAAAAAAACTCCTGACTTTTATGGGCCAGATTCTTCCCCCATTGAAGTCAATAGAGGCTTGTCACTGTCTTTGGTGGAATCAGGATTGGGTCTTGTGGTCGGTAATGATTTTGCCATGAGGATTTTATATTGCCTAGTATTCTCCTAAACATATAATTGTTTAGCTAGGCATTTAAATGTTTACTGGATAAAGAAACACTTAAATATTTGGATACATTTAACCTGTAAAACCCAAAGCACAGCGTATATATAATGTGCATGTAAATTAACATGTAGAATGACATATGCCTCTTATGGATGGGAGCAGATCTACCACAAGAATGCCAAGGATGTTCAATGCCTGCCAGAATGCTCCTCAGTGCTGCTGATATAAAAAGTATATCATGGCTTTCCATTGTAAATAACAGACAGCAGCTGCACTAGGGAGGTCCATATGGGCTCCTGGTGAGCCCAGGGAGTTTGGAGGCAAGGTACAGAGTGAGCCAGGGAAGGAGTGTGTCAGGGCCCGTAGATCTACCATAAGGACAAAGATTTACAGGAGCTTGTGATTGGGGGCACTCCCCACACTGGCCCTGCAAGTGCTGAATTAGGCCAGGTGGCCCAATCAGCCAATTAGGTTGCAAATGGGGGAGATTTAGGCCAGAGGAGGCTATTTAGAAGGAAGCCTACCTGTGAGGAACAGTCAGGGCTTCGACAAACCCAGAAGGCTGGAAACAGCCCCCTTAATAGAGCTGTAGGGAATTAGTCTATGGTCAGTCCCTGAGAGAAGGGAGGTGGGTGAAGGCTGGGGCTACAGAACCAAGGTGGGTTACACTCACTCCCTGGGAGGAAGGAGTTTGAGTTGGCAGTCCCTGAAGAGGTAGGAGAGAGCTCCGGGAAGGCAGCGGGGTCCAGGAGGGAACAGACCTGGGCTGCTGATTAGAGGGTCCCCGAGCTGGAATCTGGAGTAGAGGGTCGGCATGGGTTCTTCTACCAGCCACTGAGGGAGTGGCACCATGGGGCAGTGAATGGGGAGACTGCCTGAGACTGCAGGTGAGAAGAGACTTGAATTCACTCCCTCCCACAGGAGGAGAAACCATGTAGTGACCTGGTGAGTTATGAAGAGGAGGCTGTAGAAAGAGAAAAAGACACAGTGCAACTGCCAGAACAGACATTCTCTAACAGACTATTTACTAAAAAGAATGAGGAGTACTTGTGGCACTTTAGAGACTAACAAATTTATCTGAGCATAAGCTTTCATGGGCTAAAACCCACTTCATTGGATGCATGCAGTGGAAAATACAGTAGGAAGATATATATATATATACACACAGAGAACATGAGACAATGGGTGTTACCATACCCACTATAACGAGAGTGATCAATTAAGGTGAGCTATTACCAGCAGGAGAAAAAAAACCTTTTATAGTGATAAGCAGGATGGCCCATTTCCAACAGTTGAGTCCTCACTGTAGCTCTCCACATGGCACCAGAGAAAGGAATGGGGAACTGGGCAGGTCTCTGAGCTTGGTAGATGGTGTTGGCACGGTCTGAATCCACAAGTACCCCACACTAGATTGGAAGGCATCTGTGGCCTACAACTGCTATTCAGTATTGCCAATCCCACATGTTCAAAAATAATGAGCCAGGCCCCATAAAATCATGATAATGTCTTTAAATTCCTGAGACTAAAATAATAATTAATAATGCATTTTAGGTTCTTTTTATTTCCCTTCCAGTTTTTAATCCTTTAAAGTGCTCTTGGGTCACATATTCAATTTTTCTCTGGGACCAGATGGCTAGATTCTTCTTTATTCTATCTACTTTATTTATTTTAAATGAAAGTTGAGGGTTTTTTTGTAATCACATGTCTCCAGGTGCTGGGACTTCAGGATAGGGTTGCCAACTGTCTAATCTCACAAACCCAAACACCTTTGCCCTTTCCCTGAGGCCTGCCCCTACCGTGCCCCTTCTCCAAGGCCCCACTCCACTCACTCCATCCCCCCTCCCTCCGTCGCTCGCTCCCCCCCAACCTCACTCACTTTCACTGGGCGGGGGCAGGGGGAGGGGGTGTGGGCTCTGGGCTGGCGCCAAGGGGTTCAGAGTGTGTGCTGCCCCTGCCTGCAGGCACCACCCCCACAACTCCTATTGCCCACAGTTCCCAGCCAATGGGAGCTGTGGAATCGGCGCTCGGGGCACAAGCAGCGCATGGAGACCCCTCCACGGCCAGGGCCGCAGGGACATGCCAGCCACTTCTGGGAGCCGTGTGGGGCCAGGCAGGCAGGGAACCTGCCTTAGCCCTGCTGCATCACCAGCCTTTTAGCAGCCTAAAATCTCCCAATTTTCCTTCAGTAGCCTCTGGGAGACAGAGTCTCAGCGAAGAGAGACTCTCAGCGAAACCGGGAGGGTTGGCAATCCTATTTCAGGGAAAACACCAAAGATCACAAGACTTGTGATAAAAGCTCATTGGCAACACTGACTAGTGCCCTTCCACGCTCCGCAATAGCTGGCTTGACACAGCTGACTATAGAGGTAAGAAGGCAATGTAGCATATGTAAGGGCTGAGGATTCCTTTCCCTCATCCTTCCTGTGTTTTCAGTGTGTTTCTCTCAGAGCAAAGCACTTTTCATATGGATTTGCTCTGGTTTGGGGGATTTAGTTCTGCAGTATGTGAATGCTTTCTGTAGTGCTGTATGACACCAAACAACCTGCATGGTTCATTAATCTTCATAAGCCATAATTAAGACAATTTAAATATACAGCATTGTATATAGATTCCTTTAAGCTGGTGTTTCTGGTGTAGTATGTTGTGAAAAGCAATCTTGCAGCAAAGGAGGTGAGATAAAATGAAGATGAACTTATCCTTTGTCATAACTGAAAATGATACCTGCATTTTATGTAGCTCCCTTGTAGGAACAGAACACATTCCCCTTAATTTTCAGCAATGGGAGGATATTTAGCCATTTGTCTCCCATTGACTTTAATACAAGTCATGCAGCTAAATCTCTGCACACCCCAATGAAAATTTACCTGATGGTGTCATGTCACACATCTACATAATTGAGCTGCCCACATAGGCCTATGAATGAATAGTAATTGAAGCGTCCAATCTGATGCAGTACAGCATTTCTGTATTAACCCCTTCAAAGTCATGAGTCTGGTCATACCACATAAAGCAAAACCCTTTGATTCCAACATATCAGCAAGAGAATTTTTCATGGCACGGCTTAAAGCTTAGCAGTAAATAGTCATTCTGGGCTGAAACTTTCACATTTTCTTGAAATTTTTGGAAACTTTTCCTGTTTCTGTCTTTTTGCACTCTCGTGGTAACTCCAAAAGGACATGAACCCAAAAGAGGCTCACGATTTTGAGTGTCTAAATTTTGTGGGAGCCTGACTTTTGAGGATGGCTGCTCAGCATGTTCCGGAAGTCTGAAAGGTGTCTTAGGTTGGGCACCCAAACATTGGGGCACTCAGAATTGCGAGCCTCTTTTGAAAGTTTTAGCCAACTTTGTTTTAAAATAAAAATGTTCAGGCCCTTTCATGTAGGATGGAATGAAAAAATTCAAATTTACTATCAACTTAGAAAGTGGCTGCTTCACAGCCATAGAACATTGAGACCACCCGTGTTAGGGATCTATATGTTATTAAAATATGGCATTACTGCAAAGACTCTAAGTTAGTTCATGTGAATGACCACCGTCTGCAATAATCTGATGCATATTTAGAACTATCAATTGTATTTTTTTTTAAAGAACTGTGTTATTTCATATGTTTTTAATCAATGACAACAGTGGGTTTTATTAAAGTAAAATAATGCTGGGGCATGGCTTTAAATATATGGGTTTTTTCCCTTGGGTCCCTGTTCCACAAGTATGTTTGGTCTGAGATGATAAATGATGGATTGTTCTTTTAATGCTGAAAGTACTGGAATATATACAGTACATTTAGAATTAGATAAGCGGCAAGACTGTCCTTTAGTGCTTAATACAAAAGTGTGCTTACAGGAAAATTATCTATGGAAACAAATGCATAAATGTTACTCAGAAACTATAAAGCAACTAAAATTCCAATGTAATGGCGGAAATTGCTGTGTGATCGAGAAATAAAACTAATACTATGAGAACACTGAGCACCTGTAAATGTTAAATAGTTGGAATGTATTAAAAGCATGCCAATGTGGTAGTTGGAGAGGATTAGTCTGTACTGTCCTTTTCATTGATGCATCTGAATGAGAATTAATCTACAAAAACGTTCATGTTTGGTCTGGGATGTATTTGTCTCCTCTTTCTTCTGCCACTGCATCTAAGCATAAGCTGCGATGTCTGAAATCTGGTATAAACGAAATAGATCATGCTATCTCCCCTTCATAAGGAAAAACATGAAATTTTTTTTTCCTAATATTAATCATTGAATTGGCTGAGATTATTAAAGGCAGTGCTGCTGCTCCCCGCCCCCCGTGAAGCCCAGGTAGTTATGGAATGCTATTGTTGTTTTATCTTTTGAGTTAATTTAGTGTTGGATATTATCATTAGCTGAAGCACAATTTAATAGATGTTGGCAAAGAGTCCGAAGAATGGTAACGTGGCAAGTTGCTAGAAGATGTATTAGCTTTGAATCATATTCTAGTCAGTCACCTGTATGTAATCCATCCTGTTAAAATGTACTTGAAGAAAAATATTAGCAACCAAGGATGAAACAAAATGTGGGAATATATCATTATTGATGTGCTTTTTATCATCCAGACTTCTGTTTTCCTCATTTGATGCATATTTTTATTATTTTGGTTAAGTTTTCATTTATCCTGTATGTATGCAATGTTCATTTAAAAGGAGTTTGTTCACTAGAGGGCAGCATTTGATAAAATGTATGAAAGGAGATTTTTTTCCCCACAGAAATGAGAATAAATGCAGATCACTTTAATAACACTTTTAGCAGCCTTCTCTGACATGGGTTTCTAATTCTATTTGTTGGGATGGGACACAATTTAGTTTGATAAGCCATTTTGAAGGAATTTGAAGGATTTACTCCACTAATAAATATGAATTTGTTTTTAGATGGATATTATTTCAGATGTGTGGAAATCAAGCTTACCCTACAGCCTCCATCTCCTAGCCATAGCCTGTTAAATGCACATAAATTAATATTTTAAATTCTTTTATTATTGTAACAGAATAAAACATGAATAGGTTCACTGGTCTATTAGCCCTTGTTTTATTACATCTGCTTTTCAGACAGCCCTGTCAGTAATACTACCTTATTCAGCAAAAAATCTTGATTGCTGCATAGGCTCTGTGGGCTTCTTCTACCTGTGGAGTCCAGTGCTGATTCTGGGGGAAAAGCCTTCGCCTCTTGCTGGCATTAGTTGCTAGATGGTAACTGGTCTGGAATATGAAGAGTTATTTTCCCCATGTCCATGTATAGAATGGTCTCATGTGAACGATGTGCTAAAATCTAAACTGTGCCATCTCTGGAAGAACCATGTGAACACAGTGCAGAAGGCTCATGAAGGCTAACTGACGGAGGTAGGCTGACTGTAGACAGGAATCCTCAAAGTCAAGCACAATTTGGCTTTGTGGGTTAGCTAAGCAGGTATTTTCTGATTCTCCACCAGCTGAGAAGAGCCCTTCTTCCCTTCTGTGCCCTGGTATGGGTTTGGGCACAAATGAAAGATGTATTTGACAGAAGCATGGTATTTGCCAGTCAGGGTACAGACACCTACAGCTATATCACTTTTTGCTATGATCCCATTATATCTCCCAAGATAAGAAAGCATGAACTACTGTCAGTATTTCGATTTCAGAGTAGCAGCCGTGTTAGTCTGTATTCGCAAAAAGAAAAGGAGTACTTGTGGCACCTTAGAGACTAACAAATTTATTAGAGCATAAGCTTTCGTGAGCTACAGCTCACTTCATCGGATGCATTTGGTGGAAAAAAGTATTTCGATTGGAACCCCTAGGCATGATAAGAAATGGGCTGCTGTTTTAGTAATTTGCCTTTTCCCCCTATGACTCTGTACTGAATACCAGCACATGGGGTTAGGGAAGGCTGAGCTGCTGGAGATGGGCTATAAAACTAAGGTTCTGATAGCTTGTGGTCATTAAAGATACATGGCACTTTTTGTAAGAGAAGGGTATTAGTCACAATGCCAGAAGACAAAGTCAAATTTTGTGAATTACATTCTGTCTCCCTAAATTCCACTGCATTTTAAATGGGGATAAGATATTTTTCACTTGCTTTTGTGCGCTGTTGCCTTTTTTCACTCAAGGAGTGGCTGAATTACAGTGGTAGCTGAATGTATCTCTGTATAGTTTGCAAAACACTAGGATTAATTTGGATGAAAGGAGCCATATAAATGGAAGATCATTATCATTATCTTTAGAATTGGATCTTTTCATGCACATGTCAATATAGTAGGCATTTAAACATATTTTCCCCTTGCTGACATTATTTCAAACGGTGCTTCATGCTTGAAGATTATTCAGCCAAAATAAACTCAGCTGCTGGGTTTTTGAATAACATTAGCATTTCTTCCTATGTATTTTATTTGAATAAACTAAAATTCAGTCAAACAGCCAAAAGCAAATGATAAATCAGTATTTCTTTTGGTATAGCCTTCTTACTTTAATGTAAGCCCATGTGCTTTAAATCTTTTTGCAAGTGCTGACACTGGTTTGTGGATGATTGGGGGACCTATCCTTGTGTACTCACAATACTGGACACCTGTTTCTTCTGCTCTGCTTACATCCATCTTCATCTTGTGAAGTTGTGCCTCACTCAAACATGTGCTGATATAAAGGTGGTGAAGGAAGGCATCAGTGACAGCACCAGTAAGTACTACTCGCCTGGATTGTTGTTGGCACTTAGGATATCTTGAGTCACTTGCCACATATTTCTGACTGGGTTAAACACTGTCAGAATCTGGCACTATTTTGCTTACGTGTGTCATTCAGAGAAAGAATTGATCATTATCTGGTCAGAATTTAGGATAATAGGATACTCTGCTCTATTTAAAACTTTCTCTTCCTGAAAGCCTTGGTATGTTGTTGGATTTTATTTGACTGAAGGTCTGATCAGCCTAGTCTACATATTCAGCAAACAGTAGGAAGCAAAGCACAAACTTTATTCACATTTATATGTTAATGGCTGTAATAGACCTATCAAGAACATCTGTTGCACATTGTCAGGAACATCCAAGCTCCCAGAAAGCAAAGGTACCAACAGAAATTCTCGTTCTTCATTTCACTTTAAATGGTTCATCTAGCTCACTTTGAAGCCTGCAGTTTAACATCCCCTTCCCTCCCTCCTCTCCATACACACACACACAGACTGTCGTTTACTGACAAGGTGAGGTAGAGCACAGGAAGGTTCAAGTTTTATTCTTTTGTGACTTTTACTTCATTGTCTCCTGAAGAGATACCATGCCATGGCTGCAGTTGTCGCCTGTGTGAATTGTGCTAAAAGACAAACCACATCACACCACAACCTATCTAGCACTTTTGATTAGTGGAGATGAGAGAAAAGCATGGCCAGGGTAAGGACAAGGAAATGTTAATATATCTCCAGTAAAAAGAGTTGTAAATCTTGATGCCCTCATCCCCTAATGCCAGGGATGTTGGAAGGTGGGAGAACAGCAATCGTTATTCAGAAATCACTCAGAAATCCAATAGAATATCAGCGATGATTTGCGGTGTTCAGCAAAGGCCGAACATCTCAAGTGGTGGGAATCCATATTATACCTAAGAATGTCTGTCATCCCATGCTCAGATGCCTGGTTCCTAAAGCAGGTGAAAACATAGACTCTTCTACTATAGACAGGACACACAAGAAACCCTACAGGCCTGATACTCTTGGTACCCAATCACCAGATCAAGTGGACTCCACCAGTCCTTTGGTTATCTAACTGAAATGAAGACTAATTTCCAGATAAACAAGCCTGATAGCTCTCATCCCATCCTAAATTGTCAGTAGACATAGGGTGTTCCATTTCACGGCATCACTGGAGTCAGCCATGTAGCTTCATCTCACCCGGATACTGAAGACAACATAGCCTCTAAGTCTTCTCCAGAAGATGAGGAGGGCTGGAGGGGATTAGTGAAAATGTTTTGATCAGCCCCTTCCTATGCACCTTAAAAAGGAGGGGACAGCATTTGCCTGCCCTGGGGGCAAATGAACAATCCTTCAATCACCATAAAAAAACCAAGCTCTTCACCTATGGAGGTTAAAAAGGTTGCAGAATTAAATTCTGATGATGTCCATCTCTGGGGGTGTATTAGGGAAGTGAATTTGTCAGTTTATTGGGCAAGAATTGTGCCCAAGAACTGAGAGAAGACCTTTCCTCCTTAAACGGGAGGAAATAATAATTAATGCAATGAATCCAAACCTCATTTGCATAACTAAGATCTGTGTGGACTATTCAATGACTTCTATTTTGGCACTACTCTGTCAAAGTACTTGGGTCAGCATGAGCCTAGGGAAGATCCTTTTTCAAGGTGCAGAGTTCCTCATATAGGTAGGTTCCTAGGATAAAAATAATTTAGAAACTCTAATAGCATCCAGACATCCAGCTGATTCCCTAAATTCCTGGCCAAGCTGACTGACCTATTGGAACTGGAAGTCATCTGACTACTTCTTCTGGACAGTTTGATAATGACTAAGATACTTGACCACTGGCTTGGGTTTTCATGGCCTCCATGACAACCAGAGCAAGATTCCAGATAGCTGCGGGTTCTACTGATGTATGTCGGCACACTCTGAATTTGATCATCCATGTCTGAATAGATGTAGGGAGTGTAGTGATAACAGTTGTCAGGTTCACATTATTGTCTCCTTTAGACTAAGATCAGGTCCTATCTGCTCACGTCAGAGTGGGAGTCCTGCTTCAATAATCCATCTTTCAAGATTAATGGAAACAATTGGATTCTATAGAGATTATACTTTTCAATCATTGGATTGTGTTGAGTTGCTGCTCTGATGACTGGGAGATTGCTGAGCGATGTTGGGTTGCTGAGTTAATGGCATTAGTTGTGAATTCTCACAGAAGGTTCATGGGTTTGACCTTCCACGGTCATCTTGGGCAACTCTGAACTGAATCCAAACCAACCATAGATGTGTACATCTAATGCACAAATGGTAAATCAAGCACTCCCTGGCATGCAAGTGTGGTTCCCCATGATAGATCATCGAACGTATCACTACCTGGTGCCCAATTTATAAATATGAAGGAGGCATGACTGTAATAAATTCTGCTATTCTTGATGTAGCCATTTGGCTCAATCAACTTCAGGTGAAATTGTAGTTGCTGCTCTACACCAGCCATACGAAAAAAAGAAGATTGGATTGTGTTGATGGCCTAATGGACTTCTGTCCAAAATCATGTACCCCCTCTGTATCAAAGTTCAGATCAGTACACTTCACATATCAACTATGACATACAAAGCACTGGGAAAGAAGCTGGAGTTCAGTGGTTATTCTAGGACTGTCAGACTTTGCCTTAGCCTGTATATGCTCATTAATTAAACGTATGCAAATATTACAATGAAGTAAGAACCTAGAGAGATAAGTAACATTCTTTTGAAAGTGTCCCTCAATGCTGTGCTGTGACTGACAGGCTGTTCACTGAAGTCTCTTAGCTGCTGCTTTGCATTTCACTGATAGAATGTGCACATGTGCGGTGTCCAGTCTATGCCATGAGAGCAGCCACTCCTGTATGGGCTATTCATCTAGAAGAGCCATTTCGTTAAATGAACAGTTATGAATGGTGAACAGCGTTGGAATGAAAGTACATGTACGTTACTCTGGAAGTATGGTCTTATTTTTCAGAGTGGGGCAGTATCCTCCTCCCCACTCCTGTTATCTCAATGATAGAATCTCTTCCACTAGTAGTAAAGTATTAAAATATGCCTTTGGTCGTTATAAATGAGTTCTGTATACTTAGTCTGAGGTGTAACACGGTTCTGCAACAAATAGTATGTGCAGCACATTCATTACCTTTTAATACTAGATAATTCAGAACTTAAAAATGGAAAACAAAATGTTCAGTACTAACAAACATACAATACCTGGAGGGATTTGACTCTAGCTGCCACTGAAGTCAATGGAAAGACAGCCAGTGATCGCAATGGAGGATGGCTCAAGGCAAGGGAGCACTAGGGATAGGGGATACAAAATTTGTAGGGCTCAAATGGAATTGGATGGACCCATTCTGTTAGCACTGAGTGGAAGCAGGTGGAATGACCGTGGGGATCGACGGGGTTGAGCAGACACAGAATCAACTTTTTCTATACCTTTAAAAGAATCACTGCACATGCTCAACAGCCACGGAGCATGAGAAGAGATAGGGGGCTGTGGTGCCCTAGCCATGCTCAAAGCTCATTTAAGTCACTCTTCCTTTGTGGCATACACTGCCACCAGCCACACCAGTTGGCCTCCAATTTAGATTGAAGGAACACTGACTGTAGCTTTCTGGACGAGAAAAGATGTCCCTACCCCTCACCATATGTGCCTTTGTTTGAAGAAACACAATTTGGCTCTCAATATAGATCACCACTTCCAGTGAAATGAATAGGCATATGTAGATTTAACAGGACAGGTGAAGGCCTGCAAAGGGGAATACCCATGTTCTCATGGGAAAGTTATGCTAATGAACTAAGCAAAAATTTACCATTTTCCCCTAAGCTAGGGTGTGTCATTTTGAATTCACTTGTTTCCCCCCCTGCGGAAAGGACTTTTCTCTTATGAAACCCATGTAATCACGGGGGGGAAGCACTAAAGGCAAAAGGATAATTTCCACTTATGGTTTTTGAGGACTGATGCTGAGTTTTGCTTTGGGTGGCACTTCTATTTGATTCCCAGTGTTCTCTGCTTTAGTGATAAGAAAAGGAGTACTTGTGGCACCTTAGAGACTAACAAATTTATTAGAGCATAAGCTTTCGTGAGCTACAGCTCACTTCATCGGATGCATTTGGTGGAAAAAACAGAGGAGAGATTTATATACACACACACAGAGAACATGAAACAATGGGTTTATCATACACACTGTAAGGAGAGTGATCACTTAAGATAAGCCATCACCAACAGCAGGGGGGGGGAAGGAGGAAAACCTTTCATGGTGACAAGCAGGTAGGCTAATTCCAGCAGTTAACAAGAATATCAGAGGAACAGTGGGGGGTGGGGTGGGAGGGAGAAATACCATGGGGAAATAGTTTTACTTTGTGTAATGACTCATCCATTCCCAGTCTCTATTCAAGCCTAAGTTAATTGTATCCAGTTTGCAAATTAATTCCAATTCAGCAGTCTCTCGTTGGAGTCTGTTTTTGAAGCTTTTTTGTTGAAGTATAGCCACTCTTAGGTCTGTGATCGAGTGACCAGAGAGATTGAAGTGTTCTCCAACTGGTTTTTGAATGTTATAATTCTTGACGTCTGATTTGTGTCCATTCATTCTTTTACGTAGAGACTGTCCAGTTTGGCCAATGTACATGGCAGAGGGGCATTGCTGGCACATGATGGCATATATCACATTGGTAGATGCGCAGGTGAACGAGCCTCTGATAGTGTGGCTGATGTGATTAGGCCCTATGATGGTATCCCCTGAATAGATATGTGGACAGAGTTGGCAACGGGCTTTGTTGCAAGGATAGGTTCCTGGGTTAGTGGTTCTGTTGTGTGGTGTGTGGTTGCTGGTGAGTATTTGCTTCAGATTGGGGGGCTGTCTGTAAGCAAGGACTGGTCTGTCTCCCAAGATCTGAGAGAGCGATGGCTCGTCCTTCAGGATAGGTTGTAGATCCTTGATGATGTGTTGGAGGGGTTTTAGTTGGGGGCTGAAGGTGATGGCTAGTGGCGTTCTGTTGTTTTCTTTGTTGGGCCTGTCCTGTAGTAGGTGACTTCTGGGTACTCTTCTGGCTCTGTCAATCTGTTTCTTCACTTCAGCAGGTGGGTACTGTAGTTGTAGGAATGCATGATAGAGATCTTGTAGGTGTTTGTCTCTGTCTGAGGGGTTGGAGCAAATGCGGTTATATCGTAGCGCTTGGCTGTAGACAATGGATCGAGTGGTATGATCTAGATGAAAGCTAGAGGCATGTAGGTAGGAATAGCGGTCAGTAGGTTTCCGATATAGGGTGGTGTTTATGTGACCATCGCTTATTAGCACCGTAGTGTCCAGGAAGTGGATCTCTTGTGTGGACTGGTCCAGGCTGAGGTTGATGGTGGGATGGAAATTGTTGAAATCATGGTGGAATTCCTCAAGAGCTTCTTTTCCATGGGTCCAGATGATGAAGATGTCATCAATGTAGCGCAAGTAGAGTAGGGGCATTAGGGAACGAGAGCTGAGGAAGCGTTGTTCTAAGTCAGCCATAAAAATGTTGGCATACTGTGGGGCCATGCGGGTACCCATCGCAGTGCCGCTGATCTGAAGGTATACATTGTCACCAAATGTGAAATAGTTATGGGTCAGGACAAAGTCACAAAGTTCTGCCACCAGGTTAGCCGTGACAGTATCGGGGATACTGTTCCTGACGGCAATTTCCATCCCACCATCAACCTCAGCCTGGACCAGTCCACACAAGAGATCCACTTCCTGGACACTACGGTGCTAATAAGCGATGGTCACATAAACACCACCCTATATCAGAAACCTACTGACCGCTATTCCTACCTACATGCCTCTAGCTTTCATCTAGATCATACCACTCGATCCATTGTCTACAGCCAAGCGCTACGATATAACCGCATTTGCTCCAACCCCTCAGACAGAGACAAACACCTACAAGATCTCTATCATGCATTCCTACAACTACAGTACCCACCTGCTGAAGTGAAGAAACAGATTGACAGAGCCAGAAGAGTACCCAGAAGTCACCTACTACAGGACAGGCCCAACAAAGAAAACAACAGAACGCCACTAGCCATCACCTTCAGCCCCCAACTAAAACCCCTCCAACGCATCATCAAGGATCTACAACCTATCCTGAAGGACGAGCCATCGCTCTCTCAGATCTTGGGAGACAGACCAGTCCTTGCTTACAGACAGCCCCCCAATCTGAAGCAAATACTCACCAGCAACCACACACCACACAACAGAACCACTAACCCAGGAACCTATCCTTGCAACAAAGCCCGTTGCCAACTCTGTCCACATATCTATTCAGGGGATACCATCATAGGGCCTAATCACATCAGCCACACTATCAGAGGCTCGTTCACCTGCGCATCTACCAATGTGATATATGCCATCATGTGCCAGCAATGCCCCTCTGCCATGTACATTGGCCAAACTGGACAGTCTCTACGTAAAAGAATGAATGGACACAAATCAGACGTCAAGAATTATAACATTCAAAAACCAGTTGGAGAACACTTCAATCTCTCTGGTCACTCGATCACAGACCTAAGAGTGGCTATACTTCAACAAAAAAGCTTCAAAAACAGACTCCAACGAGAGACTGCTGAATTGGAATTAATTTGCAAACTGGATACAATTAACTTAGGCTTGAATAGAGACTGGGAATGGATGAGTCATTACACAAAGTAAAACTATTTCCCCATGGTATTTCTCCCTCCCACCCCACCCCCCACTGTTCCTCTGATATTCTTGTTAACTGCTGGAATTAGCCTACCTGCTTGTCACCATGAAAGGTTTTCCTCCTTCCCCCCCCTGCTGTTGGTGATGGCTTATCTTAAGTGATCACTCTCCTTACAGTGTGTATGATAAACCCATTGTTTCATGTTCTCTGTGTGTGTGTATATATATCTCTCCTCTGATTTTTCCACCAAATGCATCCGATGAAGTGAGCTGTAGCTCACGAAAGCTTATGCTCTAATAAATTTGTTAGTCTCTAAGGTGCCACAAGTACTCCTTTTCTTTTTGCGAATACAGACTAACACGGCTGCTACTCTGAAACCTGCTTTAGTGATGAACACCCAGGAGTAAGATCATAGTTGCAGCTATTCTTTGGCACTCAAAATAAAAACAAACAAACAAAACCCCCAAACCAAAAACCAACAAAAACCCCACCCCAATAAAATAAATAGTCAAACAAAAATCACTGTAATTTAATTTTTGTCATGAGTTTTGGAGCTCATGATTAAGCAAAATTTGCACCATTGAATCAAGGTTTGCGCAGATGAAGCAGAATTTTATTATACCATGCAAAGTGGATACATTATTTAAAAAATTACAAAATTCACAAAATTTGTCAAAAATGATCAGTTTTGCTTTGGGCTTTTCCACAAAATATAGTTAGTAATTTCCCCTAGATTGGATTACTTCTTCCAACCAAATTATAGTTTAGCATGTGCATAACCATTTTGCTTTAAATCAGTTTCTAGCTCTTCCTGAACTAAGTAAAAGCAACTATACTTTCTTTCAGGGTTAATGATGCTCAGATCCCTCTGTCTCTCTGTTTTCAGTGCCTGATCTCTATTTAGCTGAAGTTCATTTTCAGCCCTGCTTTTTAACTTACATGGTTGAGCGCTTCTATCCACTCTTGTAGATCAGGTGTGCAAAGTGAGAATATCTGTAAAGTTAAAGTAGCGCAGTCGCCCTTCAGCTGTCTTAAAGGTAAACTGCAAACAAAATGCCCAAACTCTATTGAGTTCAACATATGTGAAATTCCCTCTATAGTCAGGTTCAGGCTAAGGGGCCATTCAGCACGTTTTTACCTAAAGCAGTAAGTCTGGTTCGTACAAGTGCTATTTCTGCTGTGACACGAGCATGCTCCATGATACAACATCTGCCCATGAAGTTCCCTTGGAGAATATATGTATGTGCTCACCCATAAACATCATGTTTGGGGAAAAAATCTTAGACATTTTCTTAACTCCCATCTTTTTATTGTGGGTTTGACTATCTAGCCTGTTGATGATTTTCCCAGCTGTTGCTTGCCAGTGCCTCCTTCTTAGGTCCTTCCCCTATACCCAGTATCCACATGGCTGCTCTCTGTCAGGGTACAGTGGATTTTGCCTTGACTACATTATTAGCCTTCTGAATCAGCTTCTCAATAGACATTTTCTGCATGGCCACACAGATGCCAAACTGTGCTCAAGGAACTGTTACGCACATTTTATATTTCTTGGAGGCCTGCCTTGTCTTAAATGGGGCTGTTACATGTATTTTATCAGCAGAAATGGTCACCATATAGGCGAATTCCCATTCTGCACTTTGTAGTGATGACTTGCATTCCCCCCTCATGCCTCTCAGCTTCCATCTAAATTCCATCAATTTAGAAGCCTTTTACTATACACTGCAGCAACATCCCCAGTGGATGGGTTGGAGGCACAGATGGCTCTTACACCGAGTGTGCACCCTTTGGGGTTAGTTAGGCTCTGGGATGCCCACCACTGGCGATGTACTTTGATCTCCAGAGGACACATAGATTAATCAGCACTAAACCCAAAATCTGACCAAATTTCTGCGAAAATTACAGCACAAAAAAGATCTGATTTGAAATTATTAACAGGCCCCTTTGCTTTTCATTGTTAAGAAATATCAAAAGGCACTACTCCAGAATAAGGACTAAATGACTCTAAAATTGTAATTGCTATAAGTTGATTTTATTAATAATAAAAGCCTCATTTATCGTAACAACTGGCCAAATCAATGGGCATAATATTTGGCAAACATCTTGTTTCCTGGCCGGAACTCTTGTACTATAACCACATAGCTAAGCCACAAACCTGGGGGTGGGAAACAGGATTAATAAAGGAAATCTTTAGTTTACTATAGTTTATATAGTAACATTTTATACAAGTCAGGTTCTATAAATTGCAAGCCAGCATGTTCTGAGAATTACTATATAGGGATTTACTGATTTAAATATATAAGTCACAGTTACAAAGGTCTTGTCTTCCTTGATGTTTGGGCATAACTCCTATTAATATTAATGGGAGTTAGGCATGCACATAGAGGAGAGAGAAACCTCTAATTAGTGTGGTAACACATTCAACGTTCCTACCAGAGAAACCATTTTGTACACCCTAATTGCACAAAATTGGCAACAAGTTTCTCTGTGTGTGTATATATATCTATATATATCTATATATATACTCAATGGTTACTGCAGCACACATTCTCTTGTAGTAGGGAAATGTGCCCAGACTTCAGAGTTTGGGTGACAAAAGCTATTTGCACTTGTGTATTATCCCTATGACCCCAGCTACTTAGCCTTCAGGGATTTAACTGACTATTACAGCTTGGGCCCTGATCACATTGAGGAGATGAGGCTTTAGGTATCCTGCTATACAACTATGCCTTCTAACTAGGTGGAAATAACCTTTTGAGTCCCTTATTTAAATGGATAGCCATCCTGTTTGATAAATTTTTGAGTATAACTTTGATACTCTGGAAGACACTATAGAAAACCTAGATAATTACAAATATATTAGGAGTACAGTAATTGCATTCCAGATTAGGTGGTTATTTTTCATTTCAAGTAGGTTTGTTTATACAAAGTATTGCTACAGATTACAAGAAAGTCACTTTGCAGTCGAAAGACATATTGGGTTAAATTTATCCCTGATTCCATTCTACTGAAGATCTAAGAGAATTAAAATTTCTGCAAAATATTTCACATTTCTTCTCTTTTTTCCCAAAGGGAACACAATTTTTTTCTCCCTAAAATAATAAACCAAATTTATCTTGATGTAATATCTCTACAGTCAAATGGAGTCACTCGAGGAATTATTTTGGTTCAATGATTTTGGTTCATTCTTATATACATGACCACTTTTTCAGACCTTTAAACTCTCATAAGTACATATGGAATGTAGTTGTTTTTCTCCTTAAAAACAGTGAACCAAACTTATTCCTCCAGTAACACCACTGAATTTTGATTGGTATTACACAAAGGAGAAATTTGGTCCAGTGTTTTAGGAAGACAAAAAATATATTAAACAATGGCTTTAAAAAAGAGAAGCTTTTTTTTGTGTCTACTTTTTAATTCTCTTTGGTCTGTAGTCAATAGATACTTGTGGGTTTCCAGGAGATTCCATCCATCCATTCAACAAGAAACATGACTGGGTCACTAAATATCATCCTCACTGAGACCCATTGGTGCCTCTGCAAAGAAAGTGAAGCTTTCAGCATAATACTTCTTTCCTTTGGATGCCAAACTTATTTTGAGAATTCAAAAGCTAATCCATCTAAGCAACTCAGGTAGTGAGAGCAAATCCACTTTATTAGTTCCTATGATGAGTCTTTGTCACATTTGTGTTAGAGAGTGTTGGCCCTTAATATTCAAACTGCTAGGTCTAATCTCTTGACCATCTGTTAGAGTGGCATAGTGCCCATTCACAAGGTGGAATGCCAATTTCCAGTAGCGATGGTTACACACCAAACATAGGTTCAGGAGGAAAACCTACTGAATGCAGCAAATGACACCTTAATTGCAAGAAAATCTTCTTGATGTCAAGCAGTGCCAAATTAAGAACACATGCTTCATTACAAGGGGTTACATCTGTTGACAAACACTGGCACTTCATCACCAGTGTCTGCCCTTCTCCCGGGTCTCTTATTAATCTGCCTCAGTACTGAAAAGCCTGAAGAGGCAGTCTGTGTACTTTGTTCATAGGGCCAATCATAGATTTATTTATTCTTTTCCCGAGGATTTCCCAATGACAGGCCAAAGTCTTAATGCTTTCACTGTATGCATCCCACTATCCAATGAGACTGATGATCTGAGAATGCAGTAAATGTTTTCATAACTTGAAATAAGCATATGACACAGAATCATGTTGCTATTGGTCTTGGACTTATAAAAAGACTCAGATGACTATTTACTTTGGGAGGTTTGCCCTGCCCATTGTGGTCCTGTCAGCCAGAACAGATATATGTTTCCTTAAAACAACTGGCAAAGAAACACAAAGACTGGTAAAATGTAGGAGAATTGCCACCAGCTGATGGGTTTACCTTCTTGGTATAGCTATGGAGGAGCTACAGGAGTATCTTAAGTGTAAATTAAGAACTCACCCTTTGGATACCGCAGCTTGAAAGGAAGATGCATACCATTGTTTGCCAAGGTTCCCTCTGCAATGTGCTCTCAGATTTTTTATGTTGAAGGGCAGGGTTGGATTAAGGTGTGGGCAGTATGGGCCTGTGCCCAGGACCCTAGCTCCTGGAGTCTCATGATTGTACCAGTATCTCAGGTTTCATTTTTTTAAAGTAAATTTCCAACCCTCCTCATGGTGAAGAAAACCTTTAAACTGTGACTCAGCTATAGCCAATGCAGTAACATCTGCCTGAGTCTGCAGAAACTGAAGCCTCAGTTCTAAGAGGTGGAAACTATACCAGGAGGCACAAAGGGGTGTTAACTCCAAGTCCTCTGTTACAGAGAACTCCTGCAAACACAGCCCCAGCAGAGGACTCTGTGGCAGGAAAAGTGCAGTGAGCCAGCTGCCCTCCAACCAGATACAGCAGGCGTAAGTTAAATAGGGGGCTCCCTGTTGCCTCTCTAGAGATAGAGGGGGATAGGTATCACTGCTGCTACTCCAGCAGCAGGACTAGACCAGCCACACTTTAACAGAAGGTTAGGGTCACTGCTCACCATTACCCTGATGTCTAAATTTGTATTCTGATTACTGTAGATCGCTCTTGAAATCTGATAAATTAGAGATCGCAGCATTAGGGCAAAGGGCAGAGACTATTGTGTCTTTTGTATTAGCCTATCTATATGTATTAGTTTCCTGATTGAGAAGATCAAAGGCTGAAGTATTCAGATGAGTATACTATCTTTTTGATTATCTCAACAAAGGCATTTCAAACCAGATGTCTCTTTCCCAGAGATTTTGGCACGGTGAACAAATATAGTAAAATAACTTTCATAGGACGCTTCATTGTTGATAGGATCTCCTGCAATTGAAGAAATATCTGAACAGTTGTCCTCGATCCTTAAAGAAGGGGTTAAAATGATTAACCCTAAGATATTATCTGAAATTTCTCCATGCTTCATTACTTCTCAAGGCTGTGGAGGCTGAAAAAGCAAAGAACATCTGCATTTAATGACTGTTTCTATACCTTACCCTCTAAAAGAGACCTAAAAATGCACTAGGAGGCAGCAGGACCCAAGATCATTTGGCTTTTCTCTTAATTTCTCTTCAGTTACCTTGTTTCAGACTGGTGCAAAAAGCTCATCAATGCAGCAAGTATCTCTGATCAATGAACTTGGAAATAATCTGTTTAAAAAAGCTTCATGTGAGAGAGCGTGTGCACTGCAGGTACCTGCAAAGGTGGAAGGAAGGCAAATGGGTGTTTTTTCAGAAAGACCATCAGAACCAGGAACAGATGGAAGGTGCTGCAGCTTTTCATACTGAAGTCCTTGATGGGGATCAGAGATTTGGAAACTCTTTACAGGATTATAGTTCATGAATGGCATTTATTATCATTGCTATCTTGTAAATGATGCTCTCAAATAGGTCAATGGTGGGCCTGGTCTCTTTGGTACAGACAAAGAAATTGGTCAACTGATGTCAAAGTGAAAAGGCAAAAGGGAGAGAGGGTTAACAGACTCTATTATATCTGCAGATTGTCACTGGCATTTACATTCTCTAAGGTGTTAAAGAAATGGCAGTTTTCTAACCAGCATAAGAGCCTCTTCTGCCATCGCCCTGCTGATAGAAGTCCGGTTGAAGTTAATGAGAGTTTAGTGTAAATACTGATGGCAGACTAAGGCCCAAAGAGATGGTTAAGATGGCAGCAAAACTGGGAGTAATGTTGTCTCATCCTTGCTCAATATGAATTCCATAAACAGAAGTCTCGGTTCACAGAATGATTCTTTCAGTCAAAACTGTTATTAGTAACCATTTCAAACTAGAGAGTTTTGGAAGCAGGTTCCATTCAAACAGATAGTGAAGGTGCATCACATGTTTGTTATTTTAATTTAAGAAAATAGGAGACTGATTCTCCACTGCCTTGCACCTTGAGTAGCCACTTACACCTATGCAAAGTAGGCTCCAAGAGCATAATGGTAGTGTATTACGCCTGTTTTTCTCTAATGTTGCACAGATTCTAGGTTCAAGACAATAGAGAATCAGGTCCATTGCTTGTTTTGCCTACATAAAAGTTCTCCTTTTATTTCTGTTCATTTCTTTGGTCCGTGCATGTATGTTTCAGTTTGTGAATGATTTCCCATGCAATTGGTCATCCTAGATTAGGAACAAAGCAGTCAATGGTCAAGATAGGACCCATGGATGGGGAAGCAAGAGAGGAAGAGAATTGCTAAATACTGGTGTAACTTTCTGAACAACTGCTACAGAGGCCAGCCCCTAAGAAGGTAAGTTGAGTTCAACAAAACATTAGCTTAAACCCATTAGTAATTAATAACAACAACCAAAATGCAGTTACCGTCTAAAGAAAAATGCTAGAGAGATATAAAGCCTCAACATTAAAAGTACAGACATTGACCCTCTTTAAATTCAAAGAGAATGCTCTTTACGTAGATATAAAGGTTTAATGTAACTTAGCAGATCTGAGTTACTTCAGGATAGCTTTAAAGCTTGGCAGGTCTCTACATTTTATTTATGATATCAAAGCTGCAACTCAGATTTTTACTCAGTAGAAGACATAAAAGAGATTCAGAAGTCATCCAAATCATCTTGTAATTAATGTTACCATGCACGCCCAAGACATTAAAATGTTAACAGTGTTAGAATCGTGTGCTTTGGAATACAGAGTGAGGGCTTTATTAGAGAGAAATACACTGCAGATGTCATCCACCCTAATTGAGGACATCAGGGTGCCTGCTGCTTGTTCTTACCAGCGGTTCAGATTTTTTTTAATTTATTCATTTTCCTTACTGCTAGAATCTGCTCTCATTATTAGTCTATCTTGTCACTCATTTGCATTTCAAGTGCTGGGACTGTGGGGTACCAGCTCGCTGCCTTAGAAGAACACTTCAATGGGTTACTCTATCAAATAGCAGCACAGTATCACAGTGAATTTGACATCTGGGTTATCTTATTCCCAGATGCTCCATGGTGTCATTAGCAGGATTAATCTTAGCTTTAATTTCATAATGATTCTTATTCTAATATATGTGAATGAACACAAAGTCTCTTGACTCATTATCACCAATTTACCCAAGATATGTAATCAGGCTCTTACATTCACCAACATTTATTTTTGCTAATACATCTAAAATTGTAGATTAAGCAAATACAGTTAGTTCCAGCTGAGTGAATGCCTAGTGAGGTAGCAATGTAGTATTTATGTTTTAATTAAAAGTACATTAATGGTGTTGTCTTTTAAATATGTGCTGACCAAAATCTTTCCACTGAGAACAGTCATCCACCTGAACAATTAATCACGGCATCTTCACTTGCAATCTGTTGTTGGCATGACTTTGAAAGTTACTTAAAATCTCATTTTAAAAAAATTTTAAATCTTTATAGACAAGGCATAAGCTTTCATTCTAAAAATTAAATAAAATAATCCCCCACACAAAACAAAAAGCCCATCAAGCAAACAGAATTTTAATTTCTCACTATAATTTAAAAAACAAAACCAAATACATTTAGTTATGATTTTCCTATTTTAATTCTGTTCCAGGTTAAAATGTAACGCAGATTGTTGTTTGCTTTGTTTTTTGTTACTGAGCAGATATGCACTATTCACTTTCACATAATACAGAGTTTCAAGCTATATTATAATTTTTAAAATGCCAGAAGAAAGCTAAATGTAAAATTCCTATGCAGTTTTTACAATGCTGGACTAAGTTTTTCATTTACCAGCTGTTGTAGCACAGCAGTAAGTGGTGGTTCATTATTGATGGATAAAATGTTCAAACATTTAAAGAAATGAAAGTCAGTTTTGCATTTTTAATTAATTAATTAAAAGTACTGCAAATGCCAGCTTGTTAATTGCTTTGCACCTGCAAGCCAACACAGGTTTTATGCACTCTTTCTTTGAATATTACCTTTTTTGCATGTCTTCATAATTCTTGGAAAGTCTCTCCTGTAAACATATTAGTAAAGAGTAAATATTGAATCTAAGACAAAACTCGTAGCTTCATCTTTCACTGTACACAGAATAGGATTTAAAGGAGGATTTAGATTTCCAAGGCTTCTAATTAAGTAGTGATAATCAGGCTTTCTGCTGAGGGTCACTTCCTGGGAGTAATTTGAGTTATTAAAATGCATGTTTTTATTTGTTCTGCTTTGCGAGCTAAAACTGATCCCTTTTAATATAGCAGCAAATATGCAAATTGGTGTTTCATTATATTATGCAATTTATGGCAATCTTCTCTAATTTACTGAAAGGGCAAGAGCCTGACCTTGTCATTCAACTTTTTTTCTTGGTAAGCTGAACTAATTATATGGATCTTTTTATGAAACTATGAAAGTGTGCAGCATAGTGGAGAATGTGACAAATTTGCCTTGCATTTAGCTCTTATACTCATGAAGGTGGCCTTCAATGTTGCTTGAATCCCACTGGTAGATGGCGGATAATTTAAACTTACATTTGGGAGCTGGTTGGCTTCAGGGCCTGAAAATAGCTACCTTTTTTGTCACAGAAATCCTGAAAAGAGCCTCTGAAATCACTCAAATACTAAGTGTCCAGAATTTGAGCTGTTTTCAAGAAAAAGTTTATTAAAAAATAGTCAAGGGACCTATTAGGAATCAAGAACCCAATTTTTCTTTGTGCCTTTATTGAGTATATACTTTCTTTTGCTGTGTTTATTAATGATATTTTGTTTTTTTCTTTATGTTGTTTCAACTGTAGCGATCCAGTCATCAATTTATACTTCCTTTTGTCCTTCTACCAAGGCATATAAAAGAGCTTGTCCCCTTTCAAAATCATGGCTGACCCACCAGAAGACTACGGGCTTTTCAGCTACAACCTTTCCCCAACCAATATAGCCTCTTCCCGATCCCAGTATAAAAGCCAAATCTGGTCTCATGCCTACTCTGTGGCTGGAATGGGAGGTAAGCAGCATTCTCCTCAGTCTCAATGAAAAATACTGAGTGACCATTCTTTTCTCTCTCCTGTTCCTACATGCCAATCCCTGTATTAGAGCTTGTCCTTACTAGATAATCATATAATGATTACTCAGGTTAGCTGACATGAAGTTGAACATGACAGACTGGTCAATGTAGACAAGGAGAAGTCATGATAAACACCATGTATTCTAGCTGTGATTTAAACGCTGTTCTTCATTGGATTGAATCCTAGTTAGCTGACATGACATTGAACACAATTTGTCATTGTCTACATTGACTATAAAATAATGGTCAGGATCATGTCTACTAATTTAACCCATCAAAATCATGTTTAAACATAATACAGTTTTCTAATGCAGACAAGCCCTTAGTGTTACCAGTAGACTAAGGAGCCAAAGTTGTAAGATTGTGTTTCAAATGAATGTCAACAAACCGGTAAGGTTAATTACAACTGATACTTTACTGTACTTTTTTCTTTGTTACATATTTTTAACTTATTTAGGCTTTATTTCAGAAAGTACTTAAGCACATCAGTACTTAACACTTCAGTGGGGATACTCACATGCTTAAGATCAAACACATGTTTAAGTATCTTGCTGAGCTGGGATCTTAGAGAAGTTGCCTTTATTTATACACTTGCCCTTTCTAATTCTAGTAAAACAGGGCTAGACTGTCTGTTTGTCAAAGGGGGTATAGAGAAAAGGACCACCTTGTATGTATATAGGCGGGTGTCATGGTGGAATGCTCAAATGATTACTCCTGTAAAGTAGACTTTGAGCTATGAAGCAATATTTTCAAGAGGCTTTTTGAGTCACTTCAGTCTCTGATGATGGATAATCACTGGAAATCTTCTCATAAAATAATTCATGGTGATAAAATAATTTGTTAAATTACTTAATTCCAGGGCAAATAAAAGAATACTACAAGGGCTGGCATAGTAACTTAACAAATCCCACAAGCTAATGTGTTAAGACACCATTCTTTGGGGTTTTTTTACACCATTATTGTAGAATTCCTGATTGCTACCAGGTTCTGCTCATTCTGTTCTCAAGGCAGGTGGGAGGAATGTTAGGAGTGAATGTTCTGAGTGGAAGGGAACACTGTAAAGGCTTAAGTAGATAGAGTTTATTATCGGGGTATCATCATGAGGAAACTTGGAACTTCATAACTCCCTCACCAACTGAATGGAATAAGAATAAAACTAGAGCAAGAACAGAAACAACTCTGAGATCATTTACCCAAAGTGCTATCCCTCCTCCTCTCCAAAACAGAGGGGAATATTTGTTGCAGGATTTCCAGTATTCACATTCTGATCTTCCTTTGTTAGTGACCACATGGTTAGAAAGGCTGTTATCTTTAGCCAAATAAGAAAATTAGTGATGTGTCTGAATGTTTCATTGTAATGTCCCTTTAGAAGTAAACCTCCATTAAATGTTTACAGGGCTAAAAATGCTAAAAACTCATCAATAAAACAACATAGTTTTAATTTCTAATTAAGTTTTAACTTTGAGTACACACAGATGCCAAAGTTACTGTAGCAATTAGTGTCATTTTTGCTATTAGCTAAATTATTTGTGATGAACTGAGAAGGGTCTGAAAAGGAAATGTGATCCACCTTGCATACAAAACTCGGTTATACCATATCAGAAGCAGGGTTACTTTTTTACTTGGACCCTCAGCTACATTGAAACTTATCAGAATCATCCTGAATGTTACAAATTCTTGATTCTCCAATATGGTGTTGTAAAAGTGGTTGCAGTGTCATGTGGGATCCCTACTGACTCAGAGGCTTATCTCTAGCTTCTGGTAACCTTAATTCACAGCAGTCAAATTTGTACTGAAATTGACCTTGCAGTTACCAAGGTCTTATCCTTCTGGTATAGTATGTTTTCCTAATTGTGCTACTTTTTCTCCTCCAAACTAATTTAAAATATTTATTTTAATAATATTTTGAAAGCTACAAAAGCATTGGCAGAATACGTATTAATATATAGTTATTGAAGAAACCAGCACTGTAATTGCATGCGGTAAATGCAAAATTTGTTGGCAGTGTCTCAGATGGAATGATGGAATTTAATCAGTTTTATCATTACAGAATTGCTGTTTGCTATGTTACTGCTAAGGTGTTGCCATGCATTGTTATAAATTCTTAATTTTAGGGGTTTATAATTTAGCCATAAAAATGTGCTCCAGGCTGAAACATGACATACAATTCTGAATCAGGGAACAAATGTTTAGATTTAAAAAGAAAACCATCCCTCCTAACAACCAACCAAAAAACTCAATTTGATTGTTTTGCCATTATGAATTGTAACTCCTGCCCAGAAATTGACCAGTTTTGAGGATGCTTATTTTCTGTTTTCTGAGTAAAAGAAAAAGATTTAATTTAATAGGGTATTTGCCACGATATTTGTCTCTAATACAGTTTAACTTTTTGAATGCTGTGGTTAGGAGCTTACAAAAAATGAATGAGATTTACAACTGGACACTACAAGTGATGCATATCCCACTGTGAGCAGCCTGAGGCCTTTTCTACACTACACGATTAGGTCGACTTACATCCACTGCAGTAATTACTGTAGTTTTTCATGCCTTTTGCCGATGGTGCACTTCCTCACCAGGAGCACTTACATTCACTTAAGAGGGGCAGTGTCGGGAGGCTTAGAGCCTGGGCTCTCAGGTCGTAGCTGGAAGCCCAGCTGCCGCCCAGTCTCTCAACTCCCCACAAAGCTCCCAGCTGGGAGCCTGGCTGCCACCTGGGCTCTCAGTACTGTGAATCTCCCTAACTACATCAACCTAAGTGCTACACCATTCATGGAGGTGGAGTTATTAGGTCAATGTAGCGGGGGACTTACAGTGGTGGGAGCAATGCCATAGTGTAGACACTTACATAGGTCGACAAAAGCTTCCTTACGTCAGTCTAACTCTGTAGTGTAGATGTGGTGTGAGAGTCATTGCAAGTCAAGGACTCTTCATGATTTCAAGAGATTTTGTGTAAATGCCTAAAAGGGGGAATTCTCGATGAAAGCATCTAGACAAACAAGAGCGATTGATTACAAATATAATACAGTTTTCAGGAAAATGAAATCCAATGGACCCTGTAAATTCCAAAGAAGTGAAATGGTATAACTGAGAAGGGAATTTGGTCTCATGGAATGGGGTAAATCATGGCTTTACAAACCAAAACCATAACAAGCTGATGTAGCATCTGGCACACAAGGCAGCCTGATTTCACATGGCAGGATGATTTCCCATAGGAGTGGCATACTGTGTTGAGCTTTTTATTGCACCAGTCAAGGAGGAGTAGTGTATTTGGTGAAACAAGGGCTGGTTAGCATTTCCAAGGATGTAAGAATGCCTGCTAGCTGGATTGCGACCAGCCACAGCTCCTTACCAGTGAACCATGCTCCCTTTGGTTTGGGTACAAGCTCTGGTGTCATACATAGTTATGATTACCATCATACTGTTCTGTGCCATGGATGCCAACTGCTCACCCACAGACATACTATCTGTATGATGGGTTTTGGCTTCTTGCTTCCTTTTCCTTCATTCCAAACCTGCATGTGAAAGGGCAAAATTTGGTCCTATATATTTGGGGGTATATGATAAATACAATTTATCACATCTCACAAGTATCTTGCCAAACTGCCAAATGAATTGGATATCTTGTAGCTGTGTTGGTCCCAGGATATTAGCCAGACAAAGTGGGTGAGTAATAGCTTTTATTGGATCTGAAGAAGAGCTCTGTGTAAACTCAAAAGCTTGTCTCTCTCACCAACAGAAGTTGATTCAATAAAACATATTACCTCACCCTCACCTTGTCTCACTAAATTAATCAGAGACAAGATTGAAATGCCTTCCTTTATTCCTAGGACTATAGCAATGAGGTTTATTTGAAGCAGACTGGGTTTAGGATGGTTCTCCTTTCAGTTTAACCAAAGACTCAGACCTTGGAGAAGGGAAGCAAAGCACCATTTACAGTGCCACAGGTCTGCATCCAGGTCAGCACCCCCACAGAAACCAACTCAGCATTGCTTTGTAAAAGCACTGCTACTCGTAAAGAGAGACTGTCAGAACTCTTCCCTTCTCCTTTCCACGGTACAGACAATGCTCTGCCTGCTTTCTTTGCCTTTATAGAAGCAGCTGGAAGGCTTGCTTCAAACATGACTCTTGCACTGCACATTTAGCAAAACCACAAAGGCACCATTCCCAGCTAAGTTAACGTGAGTGACAGACAGTGCTGTCACTAAACACAAAGTTTTCTAACCCAGTTTCCAGTCTATATAGAAGCAGTGGGGACTCCCAAGTGTAGTTGTAACTTTACTATAGAGTACTATAGAACTTTACTATTGATTTATTTGTGGTGAATAACATCTGTTGTGAATTTAGCCCTTGTTTTCTTTTGTCAAATTGTTTCGGATCTCTGTGTTTGTATCTGTTGTTCAGCACTGTTCTCTAGTTAATCTGGGCAAACAGTTTTCAGCCTGTGCCTTGTTCACTTTGGCTAGTCAATTTTTATTGTGATTGGTCCTTAAGTCACTTGATATTGCTTTTGGTCCCTTTTTGAATACCTTTGATTTCTTAAACAGAAAATTAGTGAATAATAAATTATCTTGTTTACATACAAATGCCCTTGTTTTCATGCCAATATGAGTATATGTACTACTTCACACGAATATTTGTGAATATTGAAGAAGAAGGGAGCATGAACATGCTCATCAAGCGGTGATATGGACTTCAGAAAAAAAAAGTTTGAGAACACTGAAAGTATGAGATTCATACTAACTTGTAAGTTTTGATTGCAATGAATATGGTTTAATAATAACATGAAACTTTGTCCAGCATACTAAATGTGTTGAGGAAATTCAGGAAAGGTGACTATTGGAAAGTCACACTTTTTTATTTGATTTAAGCTGGTGAAACTTGAAAGAAAATTCTAACGCTATTTTACATTCAAAATGTAAAGTAAAAGTACTACAATATAAAGAGGATGATATTGGGGATTTTCAATATGCCATTTGTCCATCCAGATATTAATTAATCAATACTCTTTGTTTCCCTCTCTCTCTTCTCCCTTTCCTTCATTTTGTTGTTCCCTTTCTTACTAATTTTCTGTGTCTTGTTTTAAATTATACTGCAATCCCTTTGCAGCAGGGACTGTATCTTCCTATATGTTCTTAGTGTGTGTGGTACAATGGGATCCCCGCCTGGGCTATTAGGGCACTATCATCATCCTACTAATAATCTACAGAATAGAAACGAGAACAGGAGGAGGAAGGAGACACAACTTGAGGAGCCTGATCCTTAGCTGATGTAAACTGGCATAGCTCCATTGAAGTCTATGGAGCTATGCCAAGTCACACTAGCAGAGGACCTGGCTAAAATAGCGTATTAGGAACTTTCACATTCAAATTTGTAATCTGTGCTGGCCTGATCCATGCTTTTATATCCTTCCTTCCTACCCACCCACCCATCATCCATCTATCTATCATAAGCTCTGGTATGGCAAAATTTGGTAACACTGGGAATCCGGACAGGAAGCTCCTCAAATCTCCGCTCACAGACTTTCCTCCTAATGTTTCTGTGGAGAGAGGAGGCTGAGTTTGCTCATTCCCCGTGGAAGAAACAGCGGCTTCTGCTCTCCTAAACCAATGGAGTCTGGACATGTCCAAGGATCTTAGGAGAACCACAGGAGTGCCTCTCAGGCACTCTAGCTCTTCCAGGAGTCATATTGCAGCCATACATGAGAAATTACTGCTGGCTCATCATCAGTAATTAGTGGGTGGATTTGTGTTTGGACTTGAGGGGAGCATGGTATGGAGGTCTGTCCCCCCTTTACACCTCTCCCAGACCTGCACAACATCTGTCTTATAGGTGGGCTCCACAATATCTTGGTGTTAAGGGGAGAGCAAAGCAGAGCTGCCCCTCTTCTCTTCCCCAGTTTGGTTCTCCTCCCTTTGTCACAGTTTGCTGCTATCCATCCAAGGGAGGGCAGCATGTGCTCTTGAGTCTAAGATGTGTTGAAATATGGACTTTGTTCACTGCAGTGGGGCTAATTTGAATTTCTGATGTTGCAATCTTTTTTCTTTTAATTAAAGAAATAGGGCCAGATCCAGGCCCAGTGCAAATTGTCATTAAGTTTTTCTAAACGAGAGAAAGAGAGAGATGAACCACTGATGTTTCCATTAATACTGAATCAAGCTGAAGGTTCATATTGTTTTACTATTATTTTTTCTCCAAATAGTCTTGCTTATTCTATACGTCATGTCTTTTCGCCAGTTGATTGCAGGTAGCATTCAGAATAACAGTGCCTTACAATGCTGGGTATTATGTAGGCAGAATTCAATAGCACAAAGGGTTTCAAAAACTATTTTTCTTTTTTTCTACAGCAATGATTCCTAGCCCATTCATCATAAAACACTAAAAATCAAAGAGCAATATTCACGAGCTTCCTAGTACAGTATGTTAAACCCTGATAACTGTCAGAAAGAGGCTGTCTGTAAGGGAAGAGCCAGGTAGCAGTACAGAAAACAAAAAAAACTTGTTGGGGGAAAAGGTACTAAAGAATAAAAGGAGAGAAAATTGGCTAAATAAAGGGACCCAACAGAACTCGTACAATTTGTTTGTCATGCTGCCATTTTGTTAGCACATATGTGCTATGTTAAAGAAAGACTATATCGTTGGTTCCAGAATTCTGCATGTTTTCAGAACACACTCTTGTGGGGGACCATATTTGCTGGCAGCGTATACTTCTCATACAGAGACACTAATTGATTTTGGTTTCCACATATACGTTAGTTTGAAATAATTCAACAATTGCTTTATGCAAACATTTTTCAGTCTCTGGTTTGCCCATGAACAGTTTACCATGAAAATTTGATAATCAAAATCTGAGCTGTTTTCAGTAGATGCACAGGAAGGTCACGGTATATTTCTGTTCCCTGACTAAATGAGTGTAACGCTTAGCATCAGGTTTTTGGAGTGAATTGTCATGATTACAAAATAGAAATTCCTAGCCCATTAATATCCCCCATATTCATTTAAAATTCCCTGTTTTGGTGAACAGTTGTGCCAGTAAACTTTTCATGAGAATATCTGTAGAAAGTGAGCACCAAAAATACCCCCCACAATGGTGTTTGAAATGAATTTCTTTTCAAATTGGAATGACTGTTAACAAATAATCTTTTTCAGCTCTTTGTTAGGTCTAATCAGGACTTTGGCAATAGTGTTGCCAAACATTTTCTTTATTGCAATGAGAGGGGAGGAAAGAAAGAAGCATGAACTATAAACTCCTTGACAAGCTTTTTAAAATTAAAATGGCTGAATGACATCTTACCATAGACACATCATAGCGAAAACAAAAAGTGAAAACTACTCAGAAGTGGGAAGCCGTGGAGGAGAGAAACTATGTAAGCTAATCACATAATTTAAGATAGTAAATGCTGCTGTTTTTTTGTGAAATGTCTTGTCTTCACCAAGAAAGTAGAAAACAGTGAAGTACATGGTCTCCAGATATCTGTGTACAACTTGATGCCTTTCTCGGTATTTAAAGTGCTTCAGTATGTCCTTATTGTAGCAGCAGCCATAGTTATAGCTGAATGCTTAGATCCATTTCAAACCATTGTTTTCAGGGATTTGAGTTTGGCTTAGACCTCTTCATTAGTGGCAAATAGAAGAGGCTAATTGAGATGGATCTGTATGGATCTACCCTGCTGTCATTTCCCCCACCTGTCTACAGAACGTGGCTATCATTTTTTATACTGTTTTTCAGACAAAAGAGCTGTCTTCTATATGGACAAAACTGCTGCCACTCCATGGTAAGACTCAAAAATCCTACATGGAGTAAGGCTGTTTCTTTCCATCCATCCTTTGAATGTAGATTCTTTCCAATCACCTTAGGAAGTCCAAAGTCCACTAAGATTTAGGTGGAGATTTTTAGTTTTCTATAATCCCTTAGATGACTGCCTGTTTTGGTACCTTACTTCTCTCATCTCTTCAGCCATCACAACTAGTTTATTTCTAGGCAAGAGGATAGAATGAAAAGCTTCTCTCAAATCCAGCCATCATTCATTTCTCCTTTGTTATATCAGCCAGCAGGAATTTCCCCTCTCCACTCTGGGAAACCATATAATTTTTAAAACAAGCCTCTCATCTACTAATCCAGTTTCAAACCCTGTTAGGCAATCTGGGTTAAGTAGAGTATAACTGAGTTATCCTGTTGGGTTGATTATGTAGACTGTGTCTTCAGCACAGTTGCAGAGTTCTCACATGGGAAGTCTGAGACCTAGGGTCTCAGGCACAAATAGTGTCTTCTCCACCGTGAATAATTGATTAGATCGTATGGACTGCATTCCAACACAGAAGTGTGTTGGGAGCCAGCATATTAAATCTTTAATAACAAAACTTGAAACCAGACTAAACAGACATTGTTATGAACCAAACCCTTAGGGCTTGACTACATGTGGAGTTATTCAGGAATGGATACTCCGGAGTAACTATTTCTGCATACCTCCATGTATGGACATTCTTATTAGATTGTAAACTCTTTGGAGAAAGAGGCTGTCTTTTTGTTCTGCTTTTGTGCGGTGCTTAGCATAATAGGGTCTTGGTCTTTCCAAGGCCTCATAGGCACTATAGTAATACAAATAATCAATAATGACAGAATAAGTTGCCATCCACTCTGGGAGCAAATTAAGGTAAACCAGAAAAAGATATTTTTATTCTGAAATAAGTCTGTCCATGTATGGAGTTATTCAGGAATGGCTGTTTCACATAAAATCCATACTCTACTTTATTCCAGAATAACTTTTATATGTAGACAAGCCCTTATCAGATTCATCAATCGCTTTGAAGTTTCTAAACCTAGGCCAAGTTTTGAGTGAATCTGAGCCAGTTTGTGGTTTCAGATGTCAAGTAAACAAAACTCAAAAATTTGAGATAAATTTCTGAGTTTCTAGATTTGCTTGTACCTGAAATTCCAAGGAAAACTCAAGGGATACATATCCACACGAGTCAAAACCATGGAGTTTCACACACTCTTAACTGTGTAGACAAATGACAGATCCCTGATATCGGCATAGCTCTAACAAAAATACCTTTCTGTTCATAATAGGACCTCAGCTACTTTTTCATTTGTTTTGTATTCATTTTCTAAATTTCGACACAGAAATTCCTATAAAAATACAACATATAAAACAAATCGTTAAAGAATCATGCAATGAATTTCCAATAATCTAATGCAGTTTACCTTGAAGCCTGTAAGATCCACAAAGAATGTATTACCTTCCTAGTCTTTTATGGTTAAAGTTGGAACTGATGTTGTCTTGAAGCAGTTCTTTGTTTAATTTGCTATACATTGTTAATAGAGAAAATATTTGCATTGAAAAAGATGTCATTCCGAACAGTGTATGACTATAAATTGTGGATGTCGTATATATCCTGGGCAGTATTATTGATTGTACATAATGGGAAACTAGCTTCATGTTTAACTATGGAGAGACAGGGCATCTCTCCATAGTGGAAATCCTGACCTCATTAAAGTCAATAGCTAAACTCCCATTGATTTCAATGAGGTAAGGGTTTCACTCATTCTCTCTCCAGATAGAATATAATTAAAGGGAAGTCAAACAATTCTACAATTTTTTTTTAGGATTTTGGCCACAGTTATTACTACTTAGTTAAATGTTGCAAAAATTACTGAGGAGATGGATGAAAAACCATATGGTCTCACTATAGATTGTGGAGTAAATTCTATTATCAGCACACTCACAGCTCAGTACCTGAGTTCTGTGATAGGGAAATCTGTGAAGTTTGGACAAAGAATTTTCTTCTTTTGCTGAGGAATAGCAGTGAAGCTGCTCCTAACCTGTACTCCCAGTACGGCCTCCCATCCCCATGTCTAGTGATCAGCTGACCCATTGAGTCATAGAGCCATTAGCCACGCTTCCATCCAGCTCACAGCCTCATCCAGAGTACAGCCCTTGTGGAGCTGTGCTCTATGGTGTAGAAGGCATCCAGAATCCCTTTCCTTCTGAATACAAGACTGATTCAGAAAAGCTGACTGCTCTTGTCTCTTTAGCTGTCTCAGTTAGTGGTGTCTGTGTGAGTTGTGTTGGGGAGATACAATTGCTACACTTGCAAAGTCAGAGCTCAACATCTTAGTTTTGGATGCTCACTTGTTCTTGGTAGCCCTCAGTAATATCTTAATTTGAGAGGTCTCTTAATTGGCAAGTTCCAGTTTTTGTTCCTTTTCTGCTTCTTATCACATATCAGGTCCTTTCTCCAGCGTAGTTGTTTTGACCTCTCAGGAGATTTCACTACCATGGAATCAGAACTTAAAACCTAGCCCAGATTTTATCTCAGGCCCCAAACTCAAATCCAGCCTAACCATCATCCACAGCCAAATATCTTCTATCTGCGCCACATGTAATTTTGACTGTATAGGCCGTCTCCAGATCTTGACACATATCCAAAATTACTACTTCTAACATCACAACCTGCTTAAAAATCCAGCCATACACGCACTGCAACCAGTTGAAAAGGCATTTGATAAATTTATAGATACTTTTTTATAATAAACCTACAAGAAAAAGAGCTAAGAAAATGTCTCAAGTGAAAAGATGGTTGCACATAAGCACTGAAAGCATCTATACCACTCTGCCTTTAAGAAAATCAATATACACAAACTCTAAACAAACCTCTATAACTCTCCAAACAAGACCGTGCTGTTCTGCTCTTAATAATACTGGATGTAACAAAACAGAAGTATAATGGGACCTATTCACAGTGAGCAGGGAAAGCAAAGAGAGGACAATGGCCAGAGAAGAGGGGATTCTCTCAACTCACATGGAAAATCACACTATAAATTAACACTAAATGCCTCTTGTGCAATGTGGCTCTCTCTATGCGAGTTGCTGTAATGAGGCAAAGCAGGGAAAAAGCACTACCATTCCTGTATTTATACAATGCTAAATGGAACAGGAAATCTGGGCAGAACACCACTAGCTGTCACCTTCAGCCCCCAACTAAAACCTCTCCAGCGCATCATCAAAGATTTGCAACCTGTCCTGAAAAATGATCCCTCACTCTCACAGATCTTGGGAGATAGACCAGTCCTCGCTTACAGACAGCCCCCCCAACCTGAAGCAAATACTCTCCAGCAACCACACACCACACACTAACCCAAGAACCTATCCTTGCAACAAAGCTTGATGCCAACTCTGTCTACATATTTATTCAAGTGACACCATCATAGGACCTAATCACATTAACCACACCATCAGGGGCTCGTTCACCTGCACATTTACCAATGTGATATATGCCATCATGTGCTAGCAATGCCCCTCTGCCACGTACATTGGCCAAACTGGACAGTCTCTACGCAAAAGAATAAATGGACACAAATCTGACATCAGGAATCATAATGTTCAAAAACCAGTAGGAGAACACTTCAACCTCTCTGGCCATTCAGTAAAAGATTTAAGGGTGGAAATTTTGCAACAGAAAAGCTTTGAAAACAGACTCCAATGAGGAACTGCTGAGCTTGAATTAATATGCAAACTAGATACCATTAACTTGGGTTTGAATAGAGACTGGGAGTGGCTGGGTCATTACACATATTGAATCTATTTCCCTAAGTTAAGTATCCTCAGACCTTCTTGTCAACTGTCTAAATGGGCCATCTTGATTATCACTACAAAAGTTTTTTTTCTCTTGCTAATAATAGCTCATCTTAATTAATTAGCCTCTTGCAGTTTGTATGGCAACTTCCAGCTTCTCTGTATGTATATATATATCTTCTTACTAATGTTCCATTCTATGCATCTGATGAAGTGGGCTGAAGCCCACAAAAGCTTATGCTCTAATAAATTTGTTAGTCTCTAAGGTGCCACAAGTACTCCTGTTCTTTTTACTATAACGTTATTGCTTTTGCAGTTTTGTTCACTCTATGCAATTTCTAGAGAAAATTATAGCTAAAATGAAGGGTAATTCTTCCCCTCCTACTTCTTACTCTTTTCATATTCCCCTCCCCCACTCTGATTCTTCTGTCTAATCTACCTGTATTAGGTATTTCTAGAGGGCACATCCCTGTAACATCTATGAGGCAAACCTTTTTAGTGTGGGAAAGCAAAGCACGTAGTGAATGGAAGTTTGCATGCACACCTAACTTGTTATGAAGGGAAATTTTTTTAAAAAAAAACTCTGTAGCCCTTTTATACGGGGCCAGAAGGCAACTGGAACTGGCCATCTGAAAATCCCTGGAGTTAGTGGGGAGCTCTCAGCTGCTGTCAATCTTGCACCAGAGTTGGAGGCAGGAAGGGGGCATGGCTGTGTTCTGGGTTTCCCCAGCTGGCATACAGTCTCTTTCGGCCATTGCCAGCTGGCATAGGTTAGAGTAGCCCTGATTTCAATGGGAGGTAAGGCTTTGGCTCTTTGCACAATCCAGTCCTAGCAGTATAAGGTTCAGGGTTCTGGCTGCTGCCTATGGGAGTACTAGATGGGAAAGTGCTCCCAAAAGCACTCTCTCCGCCCCACCTTTGTGCCCCTGTGGAATCTGGCCTCTTGGTAGTGACTGCATTATTGTGTTGCAAATTTAGTGGGCTACAGTCTGATCTCAGTTACACTGATAAGTAACCCCATACAAGGCAATGGATGAAATCTCCCATTGACTTAAATAGGGCTAGGTTTTAATCGAGTGGATTTTCACTGCATAACTGAGAGCAAAATCTATCCCAGTATGATCATCTGCTGTGAGAATAATTGCACTTTTGTTAAAGTGTGTGTAATTTTCCACCATTAATACAATTCGAGGTTGGTTGATGTTGACCAAGTTTCTGATGCAGACAAATATTAATCCAAACAATGTACATGTAAAAAAGGGGAAAAAAAATCTTAGGCTCCATTCCTGCAAAATATACTTAACTTTAAGCATTTGAGCAGTCCCATTGACTTCAATAGGATTATTCCTGGCCATAAATTTTCCCCTGTAGGACTGGGGTCCTAGTCAGTAACATAAAAGGTTGGACCGGTACAACTGACAGAAGAATTTGGCCCATGATACTATAAAACAACTATGTTAGAGAAGGGTTTACTAACTATTCAGATAGCTCAACAAGACACAGATAGAAAGAACATGATCTTCTGGGTGGGGGGAGTTTATGCACCCTGAGCAAAAAAGAACTGCCAGATATTAGAGGTCCAAATATAAGAAATGACCCAAAATATGCTTATCAAGAATGTTTGTTTTTTTTTTAAATCCCATGTGAGAAATCCTAAAGAAACCTGAACAGCTACAGCCAATTCTCCAGACAACTTTCCCTTTGACTGGAAGAGAGAAGGAATAAATACATCAGAGGGGGAAGTCTTATTTAAGCTAAAGGACAATGTTGGCACAAGAACACATAGGTATAAATGGGTTAAGAATAAATTCAGGCTGAAAATTAGAAGAAGGATTTTAATCATCAGAGAAGTGAGGATCTGGAACAGCCTTTCAATAGGAATGGGGGTGGTGGGAGTAGTGGCAACCAATTGACTTTGTTTTAAAAGTGAGCTGGACAAATTTATGAGTGAGATTGTGTGACAGGATTGCTTATGATGGTGGGGGGGGGAGGTCTTGGCAGCCCTGAGGGTCCTTCTGATTCATGTCACATGTTCCTAAACTCTCATGCTTCAGGGCTGCAGAGGGTCACCTAAAGGGGCCAGGAACAGATATTTTTCTCCTAGTGTCTTCTGGGGTTGGTGTTTTGTTTTGTTGTTCGTCCTCTGAAGCATTAAAGATGGTCACAACTAGAGATGGGCTGGGGTAGGCTGGTGCTCTGAGGTGGCACCATCATTCTCTCTCTCTCAAGTGCTGGGCTGCCTGGTTCTTGCTCTCATGCTCAGGGTGTAACCGATCGCTATATATGGGATTTTTTAAAACTTCCTCTGCAGTGTTAGGTGCAGGTCACTTGCCAGGATTATCTGGGTATAGCCCACTTAATCTAATCTCTGCATTGTAGGGGTCTCGGACACTGGTGCAGCTTGATCTTTCTTATTCTCTGCCCGTGGCACATAACAGTTTAGTCTCCTGTGGGCTGTAGCACCTTAGTCTAATTTCAGTAGTTGGGTTTAGTGTGCAGGTGCTGTTGGTGATCTGTGATATACAGGAGGTCAGAATAGATGGTCTGATTGTCTCTTCTGGCCTTGAATTCTATAGCCTGATGATCAATAGATCCTGAAGGAAAGAAGGGGGATTCCAAGGTAATACTGGGGTTGTGGATACAAGCATCAATAGCATTGATGACAAAAGAGGTGTGCTTACCAGAGTAGCAGTGTAATAAAGAAGAAGCAGAATTGTACTCCATGTATACTTTGGGTTTGGTCTCCTGAGTCAGGAAGTTCCCTAATAAGGGCGTCCTCTTGTGCAGGTTTCATTGTAAAGGACAAAGATATCCTATAGGTTTTCTTCACAATTCCCAGGGTTTCACAAAATACATACATTTGTGAGTGGCAAGCTTCAAGTGACAAGAAAGAGCCCTCAGCAAACTAAATCAAAAGTCATAACACATTTTTTTCCAAAGGAGGCCTAAGGTTCCTTCCTCAAGAGATAGATAGCTCATGATAAATTAAATTACAATCTGCTTAATATATGCTAATGCTTTATTTTCACTGCACAAGTATTCTTGTCTCTTACCCATTGGTCCTAATTATCTAACGTTACCATAAACCTGTAGTTGCATGTGGTATGTTAGCTCCTTCTAAACTTTATTTCAGATAACTTTCCAGCTTATTCATCAGCAGGTAATTTTATAGCTCACAGACATGGCTCACACAGAGTAATGTAGCTCCTTCAGATTTCTCCACACACACAAAAAGACAAGACTCAGGCCAGCCAATCTCCCACTGTTCGCTCTGGTGAAGTGATATTCCCATCACAATTCCTGCTATAATCACTCGACTAACCTTGCACTCTCTCTCCTTCCTACTTTAGATTCTCCATATCATTATACATGTTAACTTGCTCCCAGCAAACCCACCAGTCATAGAATTTAAACAAAGAGATTTAAATTATTCTGAGAATAAATGGAGATAAACAGTAAACCCTAGTAGACAAATAAGTGGGACACCTTGGATAGGAACTAATGTGTGGAACAGCGTGTGACAGGCTAGGAAAGATGAGAGGAAATGACTTCCTAGAATGCAGCAACAATTTCATCCTAGCAGCTACGTAGCCCTTCAATGACCTTTATCACAGTCTCCTACTGTTGTTACTACAGTTTCTCAGCCCAGTTCTCTTACTTAGCTGCTGTTCTTGCAATTTTCTTGGTCAGATATACTATCTAGCTGATGTAGAGGCAACATTTTTCCTGGTCAGATCCTTTTTGTGCAGCTGCTGCAGTTCTTGCATTTTCCCTTCCCTCAGGATGACCAGATAGCTACTGTGAAAAATCGGGACTCCTTTTTTTTTTTTTTTGAGTTGGGGGAGGAGGGAAAGGAAGGGAATATAGTTGCATATATAAGATAAAAAATAGAAGGTGCACAGAGGCCTATCTTGTACTATAGATCGCATGGCTCTCCATTTTCAGCACTAGCCATCATATACTTCTTGGATGACTGCCAATTAGGTAGGTGTAGAATTCCTTGCAGCTCATGATGAAATTCATTTTTACTTGCATTTCAGACCTCACCAGCTCAATCCTGCTTCATTCCTCCCGTCAGTCCACACACCCTTCAATTATGCGCTCTAAGCCTTGCAGGCTGGTATACTGAGCACGAATTAAATCAGCTTCTTCATGTTAGGAAGATTAGCACTCTCACTCTTACTGAGCACCTAAATCCAGAGTTCCCCAACAGGTTTTTCCCCCCAACTCCAAGTTCACAACAATTTCTCAGACAGTACAAAGCTCATTGTAGAACTCATCTAGGTCCACAGTACTCTGGAGATTCATTGGTGTTACAGCCTGATCCCTGACCTCCAGCTTCTTCTCTTGATTGATAAATAAAGCACTGAATGTTGTACAAGTAGCCGCTAGTGGAAAAGTAAAACCTTTTCTCCAGATATTCGACAGAAACATCATAAAATTTGGTCAAGTCCTTGCAAAGGGCTTTGAAGATAAAGGTGTCATTCCAGTGAATGCATTCTCGACTTTAGTACTGAAGAATTGGTCATGTTTTCATTGCTGTAGCTTTATTCGCAGGCCATTCATTATGGCATACACTTCACACATTGTTGCACCAGCATTCTCCAGGCAGAGCACAGCATCGCTAAACACTTTAAGTATATTCTATAGAAAACAGAGGTGAAGCTCAACATTGCTAGTTTCCGGACCTCTTTCGCCATGTTCACTCTCAGCAACCAAAGGCCACAAACTGCATGGACTGCACAGAGAAACAAAGTAGCTGTTGACAGCTTGCCATTCTGTTGACAGTTGGGAAAAGACTCAACCAACAGGTTGGGATGTAGCAAAGCAGCATACTCAAGGTCCACAACTCAGTCATGTCCTTCAGCATGGCCACTTTCTTTATAGAACTGCTGAAGTGCTTAAATGTCTTAATCACTAGTGACTCAGTGTCCACTTTTAGAGTGTTGCTTGCATGTTTCACTGCATTATGCACGATGTGGGCTGGGCAGCTGGCAGGTAAAATATTTTCATTCTCCTTTTTCAGGTTCTGGTATACAGATTTCCACCTGGTGTAATTAACATTTGCTTTGTCATTGGAAAAAAAAAAGGGGGGGGGAGGGGTATAAAATTAAATCATGTTCTTTCTATCTGTGTCTTGTTGAGCCATTTGAATAGGTAGTAAACCCTTCTCTAACATAGCTGTTTTATAGTATCGTGGGCCAAATTCTGCTGTCAGTTATACTGGTCAAATCATTTTTGCTACTGACTAAGGTCACAGTCCCACAGGAGTAAATTTATGCACAGGGTTAATCCCATTGAGTAATCATTGGGACTGCTCAAATGCTTAAAGTTAAACACATGCATAAGCATTTGCAGGGACAGAGCCTAAGATTTTTTTTTTCTTTTTTACATGTACGTTGTTTGGAATATCATCTTTCTGTGTCAGAAACTTGATAAACATCAGTCAACCTAGAATTGTATTAATGGGGAAAAATTACACACTTTAATAGAAGTACAATTATTCTAACAGGAAATGATCACATCGGGGTAAATTCTGATCTCAGTTTTGCAGTGCAAATCCATGGGGTGGAAACCTGACCCAATTTAAGTCTAGCTTGTGAGTCATTTCAGAGTAGCAGCCGTGTTAGTCTGTATTCACAAAAAGAAAAGGAGTACTTGTGAGCTGTAGCTCACGAAAGCTTATGCTCAAATAAATTTGTTAGTCTCTAAGGTGCCACAAGTACTCCTTTTCTTCTTGTGAGTCGTGTGATTTTTAAAAGAGAGTATTGGTTTTTGACTCTGCAGTCTCACTTTCTTCATAAAAGTCTAACAGTTTATCTTGTATTCCTAGTTCAGGTATCCAGTATCTCAGAGACAAGATAAAAGTTTTTGTTACCTTTTCTTTAATGTGTCCATGGTGATTGAGAAGTAGGATCTGTCTTGACTGCAATTATTTTCCACTCTGTTCGATACTCGTACTGTCTTTTTAGCTTGTTAGTGACACATTCGTCCACAATAATAGCCATCATGGCATTTCGCGACAAAGTCTTTGCCAGTGAAACTGCATGGAAGCACACGTACATACACAGAGCCATGCACCAAAAGACATGATACATCCTGTATCATATGACTGAGGTTAACGTGATTGGATAGCCACATAGAGGTGTTGGCATGGTAACTCAAACATGTCCAAAACTAGTACAGTATTATTTTGTAGTGTGAGACAGTGAAGCAGCACCACATACAAGGATTTGCTATAGTGAATGAGGCCAGTGGCCTATCAGATACAATATCCTGCCTTCAGTGGTGACCAATACCAGCTGCTTCAGAGGAAAGTGAATAATTCCCGTCCCAACTCCAATGATAGAATTAGATATACAGAAAAAAAGTTACTTCTGTTTTTAACAGAAATTTTAGGATATCAGATCCTTTGGCAATGCTTGGAGGACTTCAGTAATAACATCACAATGGCTGAGTGAATCTTGTTATTATGTGAAATCTGTCTCTTATTCTGTTCCAGGAATATCAAAATAAATACATCTGATTGTATGGCCTCCATTCATGGAATACCAAAGCACCTCCTAAGAATTAAACCACAAAACAAAAAAAATAGAAATAACAGCCCCCTTCCTTCCTTGTCACCCTGTGGGGAAAATAGCTTGATTCATTCATAGAGTTTTGGTTGGTTGGTTTGTTTGTTTGTAGAAATTGTTGAGGGAAACTAAGCCACAGAAATGAGATTTGCATTGTGCTTTGAAAGAGATTAGTTCCATGGTCATTTTTCTCGAAGGTTCCTCTGCTAGAGCCACCTCTTGTGAAAGTTCTGTCTCCTTCACTTGTGAGTACTCTCCTGTTTACTGAAAGGGTCATTGTTTGGTGGAAAGCAGCGGTCATGGAAGGTCATGGTCAAGGAGGGGAGAAGCGATTTCTCAGGTATCTAGGGCCAATCCTACAGAGGGCTTAGAATTTCAGGATGCAGAACTTGAACTGGACTTTGTATTCAATGGGGAGCCAGTGCAGAAAGCCAGAGCAGTGGGGTGAAGTGTTCGTGGTGACCTCTATTACTAATCAGATGAGTGCATGCACCAGTTGGTGTTTTTCAGCATATATGATGTCATTCCTAGACATGAATTGAAACAACATGAATTTTGAACATTTCATACTTTAATCAAATTAAAATTAATTAAACCAAAATTTTGTTTACTCTTGCTATATTTGGAATTCAGGATTTGTTACTTAGTTGCTTATACCCTGATCTGGCAAAGCATTTAAGCACCTGCTTAACTTGAAGAATGCAAGTATTCCATACCATCCCTATTCAGCAAATCACTTAAGCACAAGTGGTGCACAGCCAGTTGGAAAAGCATACTCAGAGAGTAGTTATCCATGGTTCACAATCAACCTGGAAGGGCATATCATGTGGGGTCCCAAAGGGATCTTTCCTGGGTCCAGTTCCATTCAATATCTTCATAAATGATTTGGATAAGGGCATAGAGAGTACACTTATTAAGTTTGCAGATGACACCAAGCTGGAGGGGTTGCAAGTGCTTTGGAGGGCAGAAGTACAATTAAAAATGATCTTGACTAACTGGAGAAATGGTATGAAGTAAATAGGATAAAATTCAATAAGAAGAAATGCAAAGTACTCCACTTGGGAAGGAATAATCAATTGCATAAATACAAAATGGGAAATGACTGCTTAGGAGGGAGTACTGCAGAAAAAAATCTGGGGTTATAGTGGATCATAAATTAAATATGAGTCAACACTGTAATACAGTTGATAAAAAAGTGAACATCTTTCTGGGATGTATTAGCAGGAGTATCTGCAAGCAAGACAGAAATTCTTCCACTCTACACAGCCCTGATAAGGCCACAACTGGAGTACTGTGTCCGGTTCTGGGCACCACACTTCAGGAAAGATGTGAACAAATTGGAGGAAGAGAAGAGCAACAGAAATTATTCAAGGTTTAGAAAACATGATCTACAAGGAAAGATTGAAAAAATTGGGTTTGTTTAGTCTGGAGAAGAGAAGACTGGCAGGGCCGGCTCTAGGTTTTGGCCATCCCAAAAAAAAAAAAAAAAAAAAAGGGATAGTCGGAATGCTGCCACTGGAAATGTGCCGCCCCAAACACTTGCTTGCTTTGCTGGTACCTAGAGCTGGTCCTCAAGACCAGGGAGGGACATAACAGTCTTCAAGTACATAAAAGGTTGTTATAAAGAGGAGGGTGTTAAATTGTTCTACTTAACCACTGAGGACAGGACAAGAAGTAATGACCTTAAATTGCAGCCAGGGAGATTTAGATTAGATATTAGTAAAGACTTCCTCATTGTACAGGTAGCTAAGCGCTGGAATAAATTGCCTAGGGAGGTTATGGAATCTCCATCATTGGAGGTTTTTAAGAGTAGGTTAGACAAACACCTGTCAGGGATGGTCTAGATAATTCTTAGTCCTGTCTCAGTGCAGGGGCCTGGACTAGATAACATATTGAGGATCCTTCTAGTCCTTCATTTCTATGATTCTAAGTCTTTTTCACTACTCACTCAGCTCCAGTTAATGCACTATATATTTGTTTATTGTTTCTCATTTTTAATTCAGCTGAGTACTTCAGTGTGACTTGTAAGGGTCTGTCTACAGAGTAAATGTAGGTCTGATTGTAGTGCAGGTAGGCATACCCATGTTAATTTTAATCTAACAGGTTGGGGTAACAATCGTGTTGAAGACCTGATGGTGTGGGCTAGCCATCCCACATAAAGCCACCAGGGACCCTGGGTACATAATCGGGTTGGCTAGCCTACACTGAAGCATGTACTGCCACACCTTCACTGCTACTGTTACCCACAATCGCTAGGATTAAAGCCAGTGTGGCTATTTCTACTGGTGCTACAATCACACCTTAAAGTGAGCTGTAGCTCACGAAAGCTTATGCTCTAATAAATTTGTTAGTCTCTAAGATGCCACAAGTACTGCTTTACCTTAATTTGTGGTGTAGACACACCCTAAGAGAAAACACAGAACAACAAAAGTTTCTTCACTGCTGACTTTGGATCTGTTTAAATGCGTGAAAAGACAATAGACAAAATATGTGTTGCCAATTGTTCTGATTTTATTATAATAGTTAGTGAGTCATGTGATGTTTGGTATTTCTCTTAAAGCCTCAGTTCCTGGATTTGTGTTCTGTGAGAATCTCAACTTTTGTTAACACCCCTCCCACCCACCCCCAATAAAAAAACCAAAACATAAACTTCCCAGTGTTTCTAGGTCCCTTAGATGCAGAGAAAAGCTTGAAAACATGAACCCCAAAGGCTCAAACCGAAGAAGGCCTATAAAAAGAATGTATTATCTCAAGATTTCTGAACCAATGTCATAAATTTTTGGTGCCTGGCTCATGATTTTTGAATGCTTGGGGTTGGAAACACTGAGATATGTTAATCAAACTGGGACTAACACTAACTTGGTTAATCCTGCAGTAACAAAGCAAAATCTTCTGAAGTCACATTTCCATTTATTGCTAAATAAATTATCTAAAACATTTTTACAAAGTGATGGGAAATAACAATTTACTTTGGTGCATGATGCAGTAAAAATAAAATGAGACTTAAACTTTTAATGTTATTTAATTTTCTTTTTACTGTTGCAGAAAAATCAACAGTTAGAGAAGTTATTTGCAGTATTCTTCGCCTAGCATATATGTATATTATCTTCACCTACTGTGGCATATCTTCTGCCATGCTTGTTATCTGGCTCTAGCCTCCCATTAACTGAATCCCTGGTGGAAAGCCGTTTCCCTACATTATATTGTAATGCTCTTGTTAATGATAAATTGATGAAGAGCTGCTTTTTTAGATTAGGTGAGTGGTCCTTTGATAATGGGGTTGGAATCAGGCCAGGGGTTTTATACTACTTTGCCTGGAGGGTGAGAACCAACAAAAATATTCCTTTCTTGTGTTCTGCTAGAAAGTGAGACGGTCAAAGAATTTCAGCTTTTAATTTTAACAGAGCAGTTCAGCCTAGTTTATGTGGTTGGTATTTTTAGACGTTGTCTTTATCTTGTCCCATATTTCTAATAAATTATTAAAGAAAGGTACTTCTCATGTAATTAGAGAGCCAAGCACCTTTTAAAAAAGATCAACTTTCATATGATGTCTGAATTGATGGGGGTCCATTGTATATGGCAAAAGATCATAAGCAAAATCGTTTTTGCATATTTCAAAGTTAAGATCAATTGTTATCCTTTTCCAGCTTAAAATACATTATATTGGTGCTTTTATTATAACAGAAAAGTGTTAGAATATTTATGGTTTGCACTTTGACATCAATATAGACCTTTTCTATTATTTTCCTCTTTGTGCAAATGATGTAAGCATTAGATATTATGGTATAATTAAATCCACTTTAAAAATAGTTCATGAAATCAAAGTAAAATACATTTTTAAAAAATGATGAAATTTTTAAAGCTCCTGTTTAAAAATATCGTTTAAAAAGTCACTTAAAATAAAATAGCATCTGAAACCAAACAATTGCTATTTTTCACTCCTGTGACTTTCAGATTCATTATGCATCTCAAAATAGCTGTCAATTATGTGTTTGTGTATGGCCAATAGGGGTCCAAATAAGCAGAAAAAGGAGTGGACATATACAGTACCCCGTCCTCTAGAAAATTATCTTTCTTCTCTTATCCTTTACAAACACAATCGTCTATCACCATTTAGCTCCTCTGCAACCTTGATGTTGCAACAATGCAGAGCTGATCTCTCAATTTGATATATTTATAAAATGTAGATACCATCTTATTTTAAAGCTTTTTGGTAGTAGTGAAGTGAAATATGCTCTTAATTCCCCCTAAAAATCAATAAATTCTTTAATCATTATACAAAAAAGACAGAGGTGAATATGGCCCCAAATGTGAGATAGTCACATAGCATATGTAAATTTTCTTTTCTAAAAATCTGGGGAAAATCTTGGGAAAACAAACTTCTTCTTTTTGTGATTGTCATTAGGTTACCATAGCTTCAGTATTCTTAGTTATATTATCACTAGTGATAATATAAAAAGCAATCAATATTATCACAAATATGATGAGATTGGGCCTCTTATTCATGGGGCCATATAATTAATTGTTCATGAGTATTCAGACTACTACTGATTAATCTGGGAAAATGTTTGTGAATCACAATAGTTTCTGAAAGTTTAGCACAAATGATTATCTGAAAATCTACACTGGACTTGTATTACTCAAATTTTCATTATTTGCTACTGGCTAATTGTTATTCTCCTGTTCATTATGGGCCAGGTTGTGATACCTTTACTCATGTTGAGTAGTACCTTGCTCTGTGAATAGCATCATTGAAGTTAATGAGACTTGTCATGGAGTAAGATACTATCAAGTGTGAGTGAGGATATCGGAATCTAGCCCTATGTTTGTCAATCAGTCAGTTTGCAAAGTGATAGCAAGTCATTTAGGTGATCAAATACATATAATGAATAGTGAATAGTCAGAGTGAGCAGCTTGCAGACAACCCATATCCCAGGGTGAAAAACTCACTCATATAAACTTAAGTAAGTGAATACTTATGAATAATAAATACATTTTAAAAAATCTGGATCTGTTCATGAACAATTTACAAACATTAAAACTGACTAATTGCCTTAGGTAATTCAGTTGCAATCAATAATTCCACCTGCTCTAATTATGAGTAGATATGGTTGAGTTTAGAAACAAGTAAGAAATGTCATGAACCTTTAGCCAAACCCAGACTTAATGCAAAGGAATGCTGACTTTTTTCCCCCCAGTGCTCATATTGTTTTGGGTATGGGTCTTTCCCTCTGCATGTCTCCCAAAATTGCTACAACATTCTCTGACCAGGATTCTCCAGGTCCTTCTTTCTGGCTATATTACTGCACTCTGGAACCATTTATAGGCCTCACAATTCCTCCTCATCCCCACACTTTAAATAAATTATATCCAACGGCTCTGGAAGCCTTTTTGCTAGACACTAACCTTTACTGAATTCAAACTACATGTGATCTGGGGATATGTCCCTATAATGTATCAAACTTTTCAATGGGGGAGATGTATGAGAAGCTCCTGGGTA